>NW_024524489.1:2668340-3098340 GCF_017590135.1 Pyrgilauda ruficollis | reverse complement strand
TGGAGACACAGGGTACTATATATTTTTAAATTTTTTGTAATAATTTGTTTTTAAACTCATGGCTCCTGCTCTGCTGTATTTACACGTGTAGTTTCTTTCCATGGCGGAGGGTGCTCCTAAATTAACTTTCTGTGCCATGGTCAGTAAGGATCCATTTGATCCAGTGTGGCCTCCTCCTGTTATTGCTGAATGTTGTAATATAAGTGTGCCCAGATCCTGTATGAAAACCTCGATTAGTGATCATTAATCCTCTATGTACTCAGTGTTTGATGACCTCTTTTGGAGGATGTTGGGACTGGATGAAGTCAGGTCTGCGGTAGCGTTCACTGTTTAGTGTCAGACATTTGTTCCAGCAGCTGCCCTGAAAGGAAAATATGTGTTCTACATCTGGTGGAAGTTAAGGAATTTCTCCTTGGCTCCAGAAGCCCAAAGTCCAGATTTTTTGTTGAAGCAGAACAGGATACATGATAATTTTTTCTGTTTCTTACTTACCTTTGGCTGACCAGAAGTCAGGTAAAAAGAAGAACTAAAATTGTTGCTTCAGTAGGTATTTACTTGAATGTTGAGTCAGGTCTCACAAGAAGCAGAGTGCTTGGGATATGGTCCTGAGAGCATCCTCCAGATAAACTTCCACACCACTCCTGAGTCACCCTGGAATATTCAGCTAGGCACACCTTCGGAATCCCTGGGTTATTTGGTTATTGTGTAGTCCATGCAGTGTGCTGCTGAGTTAGGACAAGCAGCTGGAGTCAGGCTGGAAATGTGGTGGATAAGACTTTCTCTCAAACAGTGCTCTAAGGGCAAAGTCACACATCTCTATGTCACCCGGTCCTCCAGTATCTGACTAGTCTGTAGTGTCTATTTCCAGAACACTATTCTGTAAGCAACAGGCTGTAGGAAACAAGATTTGGTGGAAACAAAACTTAAATTGCTGCTGAGAAGTATTATGAAAAATATGGAGAGGTGGAGTAAGCCTTGTGGAGGAATTTTGAAAGAATTTGCAATTACACCCAGGAGTTGTCAGGCCTGCAGGCTGGATCCACCACCAGGTGGATTTTGTCTGAGAGGGAAAGGGGACAGTGGCCCCAGCATTCAGGGACTTTGCCGTGGTGTGTGAGGGGGAAGGATCCGTGCCCCTTCGGCAGCGCTGGGCTCGCTTTGTTCACAGCTGCGCTCAGCCCTTAAATATTTGTGTTGACCTGGTGGCAAGTGGAGATGTGTAGAGAGAGGAGTTCAAACTGTTGACCTGCTAACACCGCCTTTTGCGACTTGACTCCGGTTGTTTAAGATCTGTGATCTGCAGTTGAGCCATTCTCTTCCCATTGAGGAGGAATGAAAGGTGTTACACAGACAGAGAAATACCTTGTTTTCAACCCAGATTGGGATGGAGGTTTAAATACTGATACTGTATTATGCACTGTGGTTTGACACTGCTAGGGAATGTCTGAAGTGTGCTCGTATTAAAGATCTGGGTTCAATGTTAAAGATCCTGATTTAATACTAAAGTTCCTGATTAGTAGCAAAGGGTTGCTGCGTTTTTGTGTGATTCGATGGAGAAAGTGGAATAAGAGCAAAGTTCCCACTGAATTCATATGAGCCAGGATACATGGGGGTACTCAAGGAAATCCCTGTTGTTGTGGCCAGCACTTGAAGAACCAGTGTACTGAAATGTACAGCACACGTATTTTTTTATACTCCTTATGTACATATGTATTTTTCACCAGAAGTTTTGCACTGGCAGCATAATGTGCAAGTTGTCAAGGTATTCAGGAGGGTTTTTTGACAAGAACCTTGAAGAAATCTGGGGATCCATACCCCATCTCTGCTCTGTCTCCTCACGTTTCCCCTCACACTTCCCTGCTGGGTGACATTTTGTCTCTTCTCCAGCCCTGAGGTGAGGCAGAGCCCGGGCCAGGCCGGCCGGAACCAGTGGGAGCAGCCCCTCACGGCCCTGCTGGCACCCACAGGCACAAGGCAGCTTCTGAGAAGGAGGGTAAAAATAAAAACGACAGAAAATGAATAAAAAAGAAATTTCAGGAAAACTAGAGGGAACAACAGGTTAAATAAGCGATGAAGGTCAAGGTGAGGAGGCAGCGCAGGGCACCGAGTTGTCGGCGCAGGTGGAACCCGGGATTCCTGGAAGCCAGTGTGTGGGAAAACATGGAATTCTGTCCTGGGCAGATGGGCCGAACTGTAGAGGTGAGGAAAAAACGTTTAGGGGACGAGGCTGGGAAGAGCCAGGGTCCCCAGGGGAGGAGGAGAAGCCCGGCGAGGGAGGCAGGGAAGGCTGTGGAAGATGGCGGCAGCTCCTGAGGGGAGCCCACGCTGGGAACAGTGTCCCGGGGAAGGCACATTCTGAGGGCACTCACTCGGTATAAATTATAAAATTAGTTTGGTTTTAGTGGCTATAGTGACTGTGTGTGTTCCTGGTGTTGCTGGCATGAGCAAGCAGGGTTTGACCACGATGTGTGTGAGGAAAACTCACGGGTGGATTGCTGTATTCTAATTCTCTTAATTGCTCTGAGACAGGAAAGCAGGGCTGGACAGGTAAGTTCTGCACACAGATAATTGCTTTGGGTGCTTGACAGAAGCTGTAAACACTGGTCGATTGCCTGTAAACATGTAAAAGCTTCATTTACCTTTACTTGTAAGAATTACATCAGAAATATCCTCATGAACAGCAGATTTAGCTTAGATCAACTCCGTTTGTAAATGCCATTATAGAACAAGTAAGCTAAAACACTCACACCTTGTATATAGTTGCCAGCCAGACTAAATTTCCTGTTTTAAATTTCTTTCATTGCTGGATACCATAAATTTTGCACGTGTGTGATAGATATTTGGCTCCATCTCTAATATCTTTAAAGAATAAAAACATTTTAATTACTCAAATTGTTAATTAATATGTGATTCATGCTGCTATAACAAGATATATCAGCAACACCCGTAGAATCAATCAAGTGAAGGTTACTGTTTTATTTAGGAGCAAATTGAAGATTCTGTGTTTTAATTAAAAAACTTTGTGTTATATCTAAAATATCTACATTGCTTTTGTCACTCTATAGTTCTATTTTTAATATTCCAATTTATTTAGTCATGTAAATGAATTTTAATCTAAAATTGTCATTGAAGTTAAGCAACTGTAGGGAAGGAAAAGTTACAGCTGCAAATAGCTGCAGTTTCAGGAATGGGCAACAATCACATAGGAGAATAAACCACTAAAATAGATGATCTTTTCATTTAAAATCAGAAGAGAAAACCTGAGTTTTCAGAGTTATGTGAATAGAAACATATGTAAATTTTTGTGAAATGGGAGTAAAAGAACTGAAACAAAGTAAAAAAGAGGTAAAATATTATAAATTCCTGCATATTCAGACTTTGTGCCTGTGTGGGTGTTACTCAGACCTACTTTAAGTGAAGTCTGTGTGAGAAGAGCAGCAGGATTGGAGATGGACAGAGAATAGGAAAGACAAAGCAGATGGAAGAATGAGCACATGCAAGGAGAGAGGAATTTACATGGAAGTGTAAGGAAAGTGACAAACGTTTGTATATTTTCCATGGTTGTTTTGGTAATCTAAAAGCAGTTCAAGTGAATTTTTGCACCTTTATTGTTGTATCTTTCCTCCTTCTGCACCTTCTGCTTATTTCTTCTCTGTACCTTTGCTTTCTGTCCTCTTCCCTTCTTGGAGATGAACAGAGGCTTTCAGGGTAACTTTTTCTGTTATTTTAGCCATACTTTTTGTACAAATTAATCCATCCTCGAGAGTGATCCTGTCCACACCTGTGCAAGGATGTCATTGTAACAAGACTTGTGATGTTACAGAAGTTGCTAAAAAGTTGTTAAAATACACTTTAGTCACTACAGTACTGCAATTCAAGCACAACTACCATGCTAAAATTGATATTTGAATTTAGTAACTTAAAGAAGTAATTGGGTTTTACACTCGTTGAGTTCAGTGGTTAAACCTGGTGTGTTGCCTCATGCAAGGAGAAGCTCTCTCTAATAAAGGTGTAAGAGTGCACAACCTGGTTTTTGTTTTTAGTTTGAGATGGCAGGCAGATGTCCTAAAGCACGGTACAGGAGATGTTTAAATCTTTCTGTATCTTAGAAACTGCTCCTGTTGCAGTCGCTCTCCAGGACTGCATTCTCCTTGTGAGTTTGGAAGGGAGAACTTCCTCTGTACATCCCCACTCAAGCACAGGGATTCCATCCTGCATCCCAGCAGAGGAAGCAGCTGAATGCTGCTAGATCTCACTTTAGTGTCTGTGCTGTAGGTAATGGATGTTTAATGCTTTGCAAGTTTCTCCTGAAAATACAGAGCATTTTTGCAGATCATGGTCTTTCAACTTGAATTCAGCCTGTGATATTTATGGGGAGCATTCTGCACGAAGATGCCTTTGAAGCCAAGACCCACTTCTAAGAATCTTCCCTGAAAATTTACACCTGAATTGCACTGGTGGCCACTTTATGGGAATTAAGCATGGCTAGTACTCACTCCTGGAACTGCTGAAAGTTTTAGTCATTATGGTTGGCTTAAATTGTTTTCAGGAAATGGAAAACCATTAAAAACAAAACCTGACTAGACAAATTTTTTATTTTCAGTGGAAACCCAGCTTTGTACCTGCAGCTGCTATGTCAATACAGTATGTGTCCTTTTTTTTTTTTTTAGTAGTATTACTTATCAGGCTTTTAGGGGAATAGTCTTTTTGTCCCTCAGTGTTGTGCAGGGAAAGACAAAGTGTTTCCATTTCCTCACCCCTCAGAGTGCCCAAAGCTTAGTGGCACCTGAGGGAACCAGGGGTGGCTTCCCTCAGAAGCCAAACTTGTGCCATTGACTTTGCACATCCAGCTTTTCACCTAGGCAGTGGGTTTTAGTATTGATGTTCTGTGACCAAATTATACTTCCTTTTGTAGAAACATGCTTCTTCCAGGAATGGACCTGACCCAGCAGTTTAAGTGGCTTGGCTATATCAAATTTATTCAGGAAAAAAGCTTTAAAAAGGTAGTCTGTGTTTGAGACCTTCAGCTGAAAGCTGTCACAGTCTCCTGGCTTCATCCTGTCGTTCTTTTTAGCTCATGTACTAGGAAAGGATCTGTGATAAATAAAGGACAAAGAATCCTATGTTTGCTTTGTGAACCTGAGAATATCCAAAATAAGTGTTACAAAAATTTATTTCAAAAGTGACATTAGCAGGAAGGGTTTGCTGAGGAGCAGTTTTGATACAGCCAGACCATTATGTTATTACACAAGATATACCAGTAGATATTTGCTGAACTCAGAGGAGTGCCTGGAAACCTTCTTGTGCTTCAGCAGAGACACAAGAACACCAGATCCCAAGGACTTCTGTTCTATTGTGTGGTAAGGCTCTGTTTATCTGTTGGGCTTTGTCTTGCTGGGCTTTTTAAAGCCTCCTAAGTGGCAAATGAAGCAAGATCTAAGTCTCTCTGAACTTGTAACTGGTAGAAAGCTGTTTGTGGAGATGAAGAGGAAATTTTTAAAATGCAGCCTTTTTAGTTGTGTGGAATGGAATTTGCGTGATCAGTTGGAAATTGCTCTGTATGTCTAGAGAAGGAAAGCTGAGGTCACACTGCAGGCACAACTGTATGCCTGAGTATCTCCAACCTCCTTTCAATGGAGGCACTTCCTCTCCCCATGCTTCCCCAAACAAAAAAAAAAAAAACAGGTTAGGTTTTGTAAAATTTAGATGTCTTACGCATAGTATTACTGAAATTTATTTATTTATAATTGTTGATAGCGATTTATTGTTATTAATAGTGGTTCCTCAGTAATGCCTGGGGTAAGATGTATAATACAACCACATAGCTGTTGTGCTGTGGAAAGGGAGCAATAAGAGACTTGGATGCATGTATTTGTACAGTTAGGCCTTGTTTTCAAAGTCAGCAGAAGTTCCCAAAGCTCAGCATTTTGGAAGTGGAGGTTTCAGGTGTAATTACATCCAACACTGAACCTCAGTGAAATGGTCTGGTGGCTCAGATGGTGTGTGGAGGCTGTCTCTCTTAAAGGGCTTGAAATGAAGGGTTTCGTGTCAAGGAATTCTTAAAGGCTATTACTTGTTGAACTGTTTATTAACTGTATGTATTTTATTGAATTTCTGTGGAGAAGATGTGGTGCATTTTTATTTTTTGGACATAGTGATTGAAGACCTTGGGTAGCCCCAGGATTACTAAGCCCAAATGAATATCTGCTGAAGTCCAGGAGCGGAGTCCAAAATACTTTCAGATATTGTTTTTCTTGGATGGATGTTAAAAGCCTTTAAGTTTCGAGAGGATTCCTATGAGAAAGCACCTTTAAACTGAGAAAGGTCAATTTCTTTGACAGCCAAGACAGGAAGTTTCAGAGGGGTTACTGTGATCCAAAACCTGAATTATGTATGGCAGTCCTTATGGTGTGTCTTTGAAAGTGGGAGTGACTGGGGCTGGAAACCTGGTGGGATGGTGGCTGTTCATTCCCACGTGCATATTACACTTAAGCCTCATGTTGGAGGAGCACTAAGGGTGCAAAGTTGAGAGCTCTGAAGGCAAGAAAAGCCACCCTTAAGGTTGGTGAGGCAGGGATGCAGTTGACAGGAATTCCATGGCTCTTTGCCAGTGCTCAATCCCAGCTCTCCCTTTGCTGTAGCTCTTTGGGGAGTGAAAGGCAGACGGGGTTTGGGGAGGTTCTTTTATTTTATTTGTAACATCAGTGTTTTCTTTTAAACATCACTTGAGAAACAAGTTTTTGCTTAAACTGTACCAGACATAGTTCTGAGGATATTTTGCTCCAAATTAAAGTTATGAGAACCTTTAAAATCAGGTCCTGGAACAAAAGGTGTTTGACAAGCTGAGCTGGAACTTTGCATTGCTGTCAAACACGCCTTACTTCTTCAGCTGCAGGGACAAAGTCTGTGTGGATGTTAAAAAGCACATTCCACTTTGAACTGTGGGTTTACCCTCTCTCATCCTTACTCTATCTCTCATTTTTAGTTTTACTGTGATTAAGGAATTGCTCTCTGGGATGCCAGAGATTGGAAACCTCAGTAAGTCTTCACGCACTCTGGCATCTTTGGTCAGTTTTTATTTCAGTGTTCAGATCACGGGAAGCCTTTTATAGGACATGGTGGCTTTCACACAGAGCTGCAGCCACCTCTTTTCCAAAGGTTTTGAATGCTAGAAAGCAAGTCTCACCAAATTCATGAACTCAATATCCTTCATCCATCAGTCAACAGAAAGGGGGAAAATCACACTCCTGAACCAGAAAACTTAATTACTTCCTTACTGACAGATTCTTTTGAAAGATTCCAGTGAAGAGATCCATTGGTGTTTTTATAATCTAATTTCTACTTTTAAATGTCTGCATAGTTTAATTTGTTTATTTTTGTTATGATAGTGTTTGTGATGTGCAGGGCACTTCCAAAACTTACAGCAATATTGTCTGTCTGCCAAGCATCTGGGTAGGAGGAATCCACTCAGGAAAACAGACGAAGAGTTGATGAACATAACATAAAAAGTGTGCTTTTATTTGAAAATATGTATTTGCTAAAATTAGAAGAGATGTTGACTTGTTTTCCAAGAGCTGCATGTAGTTTGGCAAGCATATCTACAGTGAGGGTAGTGGGAAAGGTTAGGAACAGAAGATGTAAAGTGCAGGTTGTACTGTTGCACTGAGTAATTTTCCTTTTGATTGCAAACAAACCAATCCAGACCAAAGCCTCCAAAAACCTTATGTCAGATGTGTGTGCATGGAGCACAATAAAATGTTACTGCTTGTGGTTTCCTTTCATGATGCAGGAGACAATGGAAATGAAACCTTGACAAGGAATTATACCAGTGACTCACTGTGATCACAGATTGGCTTCTGAAATGTTAAAATTCAACCCATGTGTTAAATGATAGTTATGATGTAGTGAACTCTCTGTGGTTGGACTCCTCTCACCTTCGTATGCTTTATAAAGCTTTGGAGAGGTATTTTCTAGGAAAAAATGAAAACTTGCATGTTAATAAATATAAATTTATTATATTTCTCATGTAATATTTTGGCTTGGAGTCCCCTCCTCCCTTTTGCAAATAGGTCTGATGTAATGATTTTCCCTCTCATTCCTGTCACATGTACACCAAAGGCAGGGTTGATTGTGTGAACTGCTATTGGTAATCAAAGTGGATAAGACTTTCACTGGATTTTTTTTTCAGGGTATTTAATCTTGTACTGAGTGAGGGGGAACACTGGTGGAGGGGTTTTTTAGTATTTTTTGCTCTCTCTAGATGTCCTGAGGTGAGAATATTGCAGTGATTGTCTTTATGGTCATAAAAGACCCATGAACTTGGAACAGAAGGCTCTTGTGGGGCTTAGCTTAGAAATATAAATGGCCAAAGCTAAAAGGGTTGATTGTCTTTGGTGGAAATATATATATACTTTTTGGAACACTGGTGTGGAAGTAAAGACAAATGAACATCCTTATGGTGTAATCACCAGGTTGAAAAATCAGGTGACTTTAGTTCTCAAACTCCCTGTTAGCACAGTGACTTTTTATGTTCTTTATATCTTCGTTGGTGGATGAGTCAATGTTTAAATGCTCATTTATCATTTACTATATAAAAGAAAAGCTATTATCTGAAACTCATTTTTACAGTTGCAGGCAAACCGAAATAATCATTTTCAAGGACCTAAAGCTGTTTCTTGAAGAATGTCATCATTTTCTCCTGCTTTTACTTACCACTTACACCAGTATATGAGGTACCTTCAAGAGCTGTACCTTGCACAGCCTGGCTGCAGATATTGCCAGCCTTCATACCCATACAAACTGGGCTAAAGAAACTTAGTTTCTGCAAGCTGCATTCATCTTGCAGACAGGACAAAAGAACCACTTTAAAAGCACAGCTCTCCCTGAACACTTGTGCTGCTTGCTCAGTAATGTGCCCTGCCCTGGAGGCTGAGCAGCTCCATTGGCCCGGCCAGGATTTCAGGAGCTAGGGGTAAAGCCCCTGCTCTGCATGGAATCACCCTTGCTCATGTCCCTCAGGAGGGGAGCTGCTGTTCTCTGCTCTTGTTTTCATGCTAAGAACCTCTCTGAGTAAATGAACCGTCTGTCTGAAGTGGTAGAGGAGTAGACTTCATTTTGCATTATAATTTGATGGCTATCCTAATAGATAATATTAATATTAATTTGTGTGTGTTCTCCGTCTGCGTGGGTGTAGCTCGTGCATATCCACACTCAGAGGTTTCACCCACTGATGTTGCTCAGGACTCCTGTTCCGAGCTGTGCCAGGACACAGAAATTGTTTTCTTTGGGGGAAAGCACAGCTCTGCACATCCAAGTGCCTTGGGATAGTCTGTCAGAACCAGAGTGTTGCACACAAAGCAGGACAGCAGTGTAGACAATGCCATACATTTACTTCTGTTAGTTTAACCTCACTTAACTTCATTTAATTTTTATTTCCTTGGTGCCCCCATATTTTGCCACCTTTGTTCCTCATTCTTTATCTCACCAAATGGCCAAAGCAGGCAAATGAGGTGATAAGCTGAGGGCAGCCAAGTGGTGAGACCAGCAGCAGTGTCTCTGCAGGAAATGATAGAACTCCTGTGATTGTGGATCACTCAGGATTCTGCTGCTCTCTTGCAGGCCCAGGCACTCTGCCTCTGACAGAAACTCCCATTTTGTGCCTCTGTGTCCCCTTGTCAGAGAACACTCTCTCTTATCTTCTGGCAGAAAGGTGAAATCCTGCATACACAAGGTCTGTTCTACCTTAACCCCACTTCAAAATCAGGTTGGAAACACAACTATTATAGGTGTTAATTTACATCAGGGTCTAATTGTTAAAATCATCCTGTTAGGCTGACGCATGACATGATAAAAATAAGTTAGGTGTGCTCTTTTAAACTCACCTGAATCTGCTTGCACATCTTGCAATTTGTGAGCAGCAGAAGACTGTAATTTACTTAAATGCTTGTACATTTATTTTATAAGAATCCATAGGTACTTTTAAAAATAAAGTGTACTTTTTATAGTGTAATATTTTGAGCTGAATACGGTGAGAATTGAACTGTTTTATCTGTAATGTGTTAGAAAGGTATGATCCCTTCATGGGGAAATAGAGGCTTTCTATGAGTCCTACTGTTAGCTCATAAAGTCATTGTTGAGGTAAAGCTCATTTTAGAAAAAAACACCAGAATTATCTGATGCTGAAAGGGACATTGCTTGTTTATTTTTTTTTTGCTTTTTTAGGTGTTCATCTTTGGGGTTTTTTTTCTGTGTTAGACCCCCAAGCAGAGAAGCCATCAATATTTGCACTAGAGGGGAATATTGCACGTAAAATGGCCACAGGTTTTACCTGGCTGACTTTGCTGAGGGATCAGTTTGCTGCAGCTATTTTGTGTCTTTGATGGTTAGAGCAGAACTCTCAATAGTTTAACATGATAAAAGATGTGGTGTCGGTGATAAGTGTGTTCATTACACACTAATTAAAAGGTGCAGCAGCAGTGATGGAATGCCACCCAGAGCCCCCGTGTTCTCAGCATGTCCATTTAAAAATTGTGTGTTAGGAACATACTTTTGTACATGTTGTTGGGAGGGGGAAAGAGCTCGGTGGTCATGTATTCCTAATCTGCTGTGTCATTTTAACAAATTGCTTTCTCAGTCACATGATCATACTTCACTCTTGTGTCTGCTCACTCTTTTGAGGAAAAAAGGCAAAGGTTTAATATTCTCCATGGCAGTTTGTCCCTGTGTCATTCAGAGCTACCTGTGATAAGGGAATCCAGGCTGTGGGACAGCTGTGGGCTCTCAGTCCATGGGCATTGTATCCAAAACGCATTGGTTTGACTTTTTCCTTCTCTGTTGTTTCTTCTTTCCTGCCTCCCCTCCATCTTCTACTTCTGGGGCTGATGCTGATGGATTGGGAAAGGCAACTGAACTTGAGATAGCTAACATGAGATAGTTAGTACTGCTAACTATCATGAGATAACATGAGATAGTTAGTACTGCTTGAGAGATATTCAGAACTTGCCAGGATTGGTTCTATATGCCTCTGCCCTTGGAAGGAATTACAAGGTAAAGTAATTTTATTTTGGAAAGCCTTTTCTGCCTGAATTATGGAGTTGATTTCAATGTTAGGAGTGCCCATTTCCACATGCTTCTTAGGAAAAAAAATTGTTTTTGTATGGGTTGTCTTGTGCTTGTGTAGAAAGAGGTTTCAATGCTGTGCTTTGAATCTGAGTGTGCAATTGTTTGAGTTCACGATTAACCTCTGCCAGAGCTCTTTGCTAAAAACCTGATGTTTTTAGCATTAATGTTATGGTGCTCAGAGACAAGGGGACACTATCATAAACTCTTTTTGAAAGAGGGAAAAAAATATTAAAAAAGAATGTTTCCTACTTGAGGATAAATCAGAATTGTTAAGTGCAGAGAAAGTTCTTTAAGAGGTATATGAACTGCCTGGTAACACCTCAGGATCCATGTGTGTCTACACATAAACAGCAGTCAGAGGTATTTCTGCTGCTTCTCTGTTCTGTAAAGGTCACGCAGTATCAATACCCTTCTCTGAAGAAAACGGTTGACTACTATGAATGCTGGCTTTTATATGCCCACTTTCATATGGGCCTGTTGGATAATAATTAAATTAAGTTTCTGACTCCTCCTAAGGTTGGGCTTATGAATATCTAAAGATCTGATTGATCAGAGAAGCTCAGGTTAACCGTAAAATTGATCAAAAAGCAGGCGAAGAACAACGGCTCAGCCGAGCAGTACTGCAGAGTGGTAAACCCACTGCTGGAGAATGTGACTGGAATGAGGCTGCAACAGCCTGGTTTTATTCCAGTGTATTTAGCAGGGGCTGTCACTTCATTGTGTTGGCATTGCTTCCCTTTGACAAAGAGGACTGAAGACTGACAGGTCACATACATTTGTGTTCTATTTTGCCTCACTTTGTGAGGGAAGGATCTAAAAGGTGATCAAAAGCAGCCAAGGCTTTGTCACTACCTTTGCTCCCTGGTTGGGTTCTGCAGTCCTGGGCTTCCAAGTGGCTGGCAGTGTGACTTTGGTGGGCAGCTCTTGCTCACACACAGGGTGTCTCACAAAGAACCATTCCTCCACAGGCCATTCCTGTATCCAGGGAACCTTTCCTCCATGGGTTGTTCCTAGCAGGTATTGAGCACAAGCAATTTCCCTCAGAATCAGTAAACACACAGATTTCTTTGACAGTACGAAGATTTCAAGCCCCTGGTGCCTTAACCCATCCATGTGGCTGTGGCTGGGAATAAACCACCACACCAACCCCCTCCTTAGTTACACAACCCATCCTTCTCAACAACATGAGCAAGGAATAATGGCTCCAGTGTGTAATTTGGAGACTGCCCATCGGTCAGGGTAGAAGGGCAGCAGTTGTGTCTCTTGATATTATTTCCAGGTGCAGGTTCTGTGGCTTTCACACTGTTACAGTAACAAAAGTGGTTTGGCTGACTTGGTGTCCTAAACTGTGCTCTAAGCTGTGCTCCAGCTTAATCCATTTTTCCTACAAGTTTAATTGTGTTTGGGGGGTGAAAGGTTTCATCCCTTAAGGCTCAATGCACTCTGACCTTCGCCCAGCAAAGCACTTAAGCAAATGAGCAACTATATTCTTATTATTAAGCACATCATCAAATCTTTTGCTGGGTCATTGCAAAAATCAAGTTGCCTTGAATGAAAAGTAAAGGAAAAGATGATATGCTAGTGGAAGTGAGGGGTTTTTAATATTTAGTATTATTTTTACAGACATAAAGGATTTGCTAAGTGTGAATTAGTCAAAAAGTGTTGCTCCATGTCTTCATTTTGATAATTATTTAAGGGTAAGAACAGGGCAACCTAGGATTCAGTAGTAGTTAAAGGGATTTGTTTCATGAACATTTGTTTTGGCATTTTTGTGTTTACAATGCTGATGCTGGACATCTGATTATTTTTCTGTACAGGGTATTTGAGTTTTTAGATGGAGGTTTATTAACTACATTTCTGTATTCTACCAAACTTTTCCTATTTTTCCTAGCACAGAGGACTTGCATCAGGTCTTAAGAGCCACCTAAGATTTGGGAGACATGGACAGGGTTAAACAAAGGGTATGTGTTGCCTACCTAAAAATCCAGAAAAATCGGGTAGAGCAACATTAAGAAATATTTTTGCTTTTCATTGTCTAGGTGTCATTTGAATGTACACTGGAGAAGGAGCCTCAAATTCCTTGAGAATGTTTATTTTTTTAGTGTCTCTCTTCCTCCAACTCTGTTTTCTGCGTTTTCTTGGTTTTTCTTGGGGTATTCCCAGGACTGCAGAGCTGAATGTGTGTGCAGCATTTTCCCTATGGACCACTCAGACTCTGCCTTATTCCACAGAATAGTAAAGAGCACATACCAACTGCCTTTCAAAAATTTGGGAAGGAAGAATTTTTTTTTTGTGGGGCAATGAGGCTTCTACCCCTGGTATAACACCAGATACAGAACTGTGTTTCTTTATGGGACTATGGATTATCATCATTCCATTGGACTTTTGTCTACTGGGACAAAAAGTGCCAAGCCGCACTCGGAAAGTTCACGCAAGTAAACATGCCCTCTTTGTGATTTTTGTGTAAATTGCAAATTAGCTGGACTGCTCAGAGTAAGGCCAAGAGTGCTCAAAACAGGTACCTGGTGAATATATAGAAAAATCCCTATTTGCTGTTTCAAGCTCTTAAGCAAATCTTACCATGAGAATTTTATATTGCTAGTTTTATAAATTCCTGACACTGTACTGGAAGCTAATTCAGAGCCCCTTGTGCTGACTGTTGAATCCAATCCTATCACACCCTGAGGGACAGCACCATCCCATTGTGGTGAAGATTTCCTCCCTTTATTCTGTGGATTAACAGGCTGAGTTCTAACCTTTATTTTCTTGGAAGGATGGCAATGGCTGTATTTATTCATGCTGTCTTTACTGGGTCTGAATATGCACAAAACTAACTTCAGGATCTGTCCCCTGCTCTCACTGCATTTGAACAGGAAAATAAACTGCTGGTACATGCATTTTTTTCCCAGTGACTATAAAGAAACATTGAGATAGCGAAGCATTTGTCAGAACTAGTCCTTTGTGTTGCCTCACACAACCATGTTGTCTTAAAAGGATATTTATACAGTACAGGGCTGCTGTATAATACCTGGTATAATTCTCTGTGAGATGCCAAAAAGGTGGGGTGCTGTGCTTTTGAGTTTTAAAAATGTCAAAATGGAAATTCAGGCTGTTTGACAGTGCACTAATTTGCTGAGAGATGTTGGAATACATAGCCCTTTCTGTAATTTTGCACAACACTTCAGGCTGTAATATTGCAATAATTACTTAGTGAAGTCATAATTGAAAGGAAAAAAATTGAATTTAGGGTCTACATAATTTAAGCAGGACCAGATTTTACCAGGTATGACACCTTTATGGTGTCTGCTATGTTCCTTATAAAACATACTAAATTTTAAGCCGATAACTCAAATGGTTCCTGTGGTATAAACTTGTGAAAAGTCACAATTTTGCATTGTGCTGCAAAGCCACCTTACAATATAGTGACTACCATGGCTCTTTAATATCCAGCAGAGTTCTCCTGCTGTGCTTTGTCAGTCGGTAGCAACATCCAAGTCTTCTTGTAAAAGTAATTCACACTTTTTTCACAACACTGTTGCTTTAATTACCACTGAACTCTGCTGTTGCTCAGACAGGCCTAGCAGGACCAAGAGAGGGTCAGCTCTGCAGTCACTGCAAAAGAAGCAAATGGCTTTTTTTCTTACTTTATTATTAACAAACCATCTTTGATTGAAATGCTCCAAGCTTCTGAGACCCAGCCTTGTCTCTGTGCTCTCTTGGGGTATTCATTATCAAAGTAGACCATGGATGTCAATCTGAGAAAACATCAGAAATAATACCTAAAATCCTAATCAGAAAATGTCAAGTAAAGGCAAGATTCACATATCTCTTACATGCAAACAGCTGATCAGATTTTTCATATGCACCCATTGAATTTCTGATGGAAACCAACTAAGTCATCAACTTACTGTACATTTTTTATGTGTAAAAATGATTTTTACCCATTTGTTTGTGATTTTCTTTTTTCTTCATGTTTATTGCATTCGTTATATCTCGTTAGAACCAAAGGCATTCACAGGAAGAAGTGAAAGATGCTGAAAGACAAAAAGGATTGTATTTAAAATTACAAAATACTGCTTCTGTACCTTTGTCTTATGAAATGTTTAATATTTATGTATCTTCCAGACTAAAAAGCTGTAAAATAACCCTTTTAGTAGCACAAACATAATTTTCAGACCTAGGCTTGAGAGGGTTGGTCTTGCTGCTTGCCTTAGAAGGTCAGGTTTGAAAATGGTCCTGTCCCTCCTGGTTCAGTGTGGGGGCTTAAACTCACCTTGAGAGAAATGCAGCATTTCCACCATGGCAGTGTCCTCCATAAACTGCAACATTCCAGCATTTTTAGAACTGGATGTGATCATTTCTACGTACAAGGGAAACTGCCATGTAGGTTTTGGGGTTGCAACTGATTTAGTCAACGTTAAATCCAGTGCAGCCTGCCAGCCTTAACACTTATTAGAATATACCTGTGATTCATGAATAGGATTAGAGATCAGCCCTGTGTTTCATATCTCACCTCAGAGATGATACTGCAAGCTGATACCACACCACTTAACGCCACAGCAACGCAGGGTTCCTGCCTGCCTTGGGAAAAGGGGACACCTGTGGGATTCATAGTCAGTTATTAAATAGCCATATCAGCTGTGGAAACACACTGGGTTTTGCATGGTTTTCTTATAGCCCAAGAATCAGAATATTCTTAATTTCTGGCTTTAGCAAGGTGAAAGCTGACTGGGTAGAGTGTTGTCTGTGGGATGCTCAGCAATGCCATGCTTTGGTCAGGGCTGATAACCTGGAGCTAACATCAAGGAGTTACAGGACTGACAGAAAACAGCAGAAGAATGAATTTTGAAAATATTTGCTGAAAGTTACTCTTAGTATTTTCTCATTCTACAGTGTCTGGAATTAGGAAGGATAGAAAGTAAAAGTCACAAAAAAAAAAAGAAGACAGAAGTGGGGTAATAGAAATGAGGTTTCAACACAGATGTTGGCAAGGAGGAGAAAGACTTGAAGCAACCTTGACTTGCAAACCTTTACACAGGAATTCAGACAGATTAAGAAACCTGTGATGGGCGAGATTTCCTTTTCCTCTGCAGCTCTTTAGCCAGTGGTAGGTTTTCCAACTCCTCATTCCCAATAGTGGGACATGTCTGCTAGGAGTACTTGGACTTCTTCCTGGTGGAAACTGCACAATATGATAGAGCACAGAAGGCAGCTGAAATGATGGTTATTTAAAATACAGCCTTGCAGTGACTCGGGGACCTGTGGTTGTGTGTACCAAGGACAGAGACAAAAGGAAGGGAGGAGGTTTCTTCCTTCCTCATCTGCTCCTGGCACATTCAGGCAGAGGCACCACTTTCACTTCCCCATCTCCTTCTCTGCAGAGTGTTTGTTCTGCAAAAAGGCACTTGCAGGAGGTATTGCTTCCTAGAAATATTTTATTTTGCATTGACTAAATAACAGGCCCCAGTCTTGTAGTGATTTATGCAGTACTAAAACCAGCACTGATCATATGCAACAGCCTGTGTGGTTCTTTCAAGGAGCAGCATTCCTGCCCTGGCATGGATAAATGGTTCCTAGAACCTGAATATAGCAGTGCTGATATTTGCTGCTCTCCAGCCTGAAAGTACCTGTAAATTCACAGGCAGGAGATGCAGCTGAGGCTGTGGCTTCTATCATGAATCCAATAATATTTTCTGGGCTTTTTCCCCAGGTACTTAGGTGCTGCATATCTTTCCTCCCCCCAAATATTTGTTTCCTAATATGCTGAAAAAAGTGCTTTTAGATGCCAGTGCATCTCGGGGGTGGAGAAGGGAGGCAGCAGAAGCAGATTTAAAATTCAATATTTGGAAAATGAGAACAGAAAAGAAGACCTTATGATTTTCCACCAATTAAAGTCAAGCTTTTTTTTTTTTTGGTGCACCCTAGAATTGTCAGCTTATCCCAGATTAGTGATGCATTTTTCAACCTTAGAACATTACAAAAAGAAGTAAATATAACACCTCAATACCTGCTTTAATCAAAGAAAGAAGCCCAGGTTTGAATATCAATGTTCCCCTAGGAGTTTCTGGGGTTCCTGTGTGTTCAGCACCCAAGGAAGCACCCGGTGGCTGCTGTTTCTGTAGAAGGAACTAATGAGGGGAGGAGAATTCAGGCCTGCTAGAATATATTGGTCAGAAACATGGCTAGGTCTGTGCCAGGTGGTTTGAGTGTGAAACAAATCTGAGTTTACAGCCTCTTCTTTGAGATGAATCAAATCTGAGGCAGCATGAAACTACTGGATCTGAGAAAACAGATTGTAAAAACTGATATTGCTGGTTTTCATGGTAAAATTTAATGCATACAGAAATAGTGCACTCTTAGAGAAAACTAAATTGCATCCCTTTGGGTTTAAAGAAAAATAATTGTTGGCAAACTTTATTTTAAACTAATGTTCTGAAAGGCAGGTGGAAAAGGAAAAGAGCTAAAAGAAGTTGGTAACAGCATCTCTGTAAACATGGTAACAGTTTTGGTGCCCTGCTGAGAAGAAGTAGAGGGTTTAGCAACCTGTTGTGGCACTGGCAGGGAATACAATTGCATCCCCCAAAAAATCTCTGTAGGCTCCATCCTGACCATGTGGCCTTGTTGTGTGACAACTCCACTTGCCAGCCATAGCAAACAAACAGAGCAACACTGCACCCTTTTCAGGTTTAAGATATTATTACAGCTTGTGAATAAGATTCCCAGTATGTGGACATGACAACTATGAAAAACTGTAATTTAGGACGTGGAGTATTCTCTTTCTGCTTTTATGTGGAATTTCACTTTAATGTGATGTAAATGACAGTGAGAAATACATTCATAGAATGTTAAAGCCTTCCCATTAAAAATTCTGTATGCATTTTATATTCTAATTCATGTACAGTCAAAAACCCTGATAAAATCATAGTACTGATTTGACTGCTGCACTTATCGTATTAATGAGGATACTTTATGCCTTTTGAAAATTGGGATATAGTCCATTATGTGATTGTGAGTGATGTGATTGTATCACACCAATTTGTTATTCAATCCCACCCCTCCCTTCAGTCAGCTTTGTATATAGGAAGAGCCATTGGTGAGCATGTGTGGAGGCAGGAAAGCCTACATTTAAAATTACTATTGTCTTCTTTAATAATTTACCTGTTAAACAGATTATGTATATTTTTTCCAAAGCCTGAAATTTACTCAAACTTCAGAGGGGAATTCACAGAGGTATCCAAATTGCCTAGAGGAGCACCAGCTAAGGCTGGCTGAAGGGGAGATGTGCCTAAACCAACTCTCCAGCTTTCTGGATGTGTGCGTAATGTGAATTCTCCTCCCAAATGCCATGTTCTAGATGAATCCTCATGTCTCTGCACAGTCACTCCTCAGGCTGATTTCTTTTATTCTCTGCCTGTCCCCCTCCCCAGGGAGAGGGGATGTCTCATTTCTAGCTTTTAGACAGGGAAAGCTAGATGAGAAAACCCAGTTTGCTATGGCTGCAGTTTAAAAATCCTGCCTGACCCCTCCACAATGGCAGGAGGTTGGGGTCTGAAAACAGAATTTCTGTTGTTGGTAACGGGTTTGTGTTGAAAGGGCTTGGATAGTTTTAATATGTTCATGTCTTCTCTTAGCTAGTCCCAATGTGCTTTGGCCTTAGGAACACTCTTTGTCCTTGTGGGTTTCTCTGCTGGCTTTAAGTCCATGGAAAATATTTCACCTTGATGAAAAGAAACCCCACCTGTTTTCCCCTTATGCAGCTCCTATGAGTGTTTCCAGACCGAGTACAACTCTTTATCTCCCATGAGGAAGAGCTGTATGTTCTCCAAAACACAGTAGCTGATCTGTGGTAGTCCTGTCTCAGTCATGTCTTGAAAGCAGCATTAAAACCAAAGAATTGAATCTCCATTCTCATGCCTTTCCTGCAATCCATCCATTAAATGTTTAATTCTGTCTGTAATGATGGACTCTGTCATTAACTTGTCATGAATGTTGTATTTTTATGATGCTGCCATCGTTCACTCAGTGTCCTGTCGCTGCCTGTAGTTTTCTGTTTCTGAATATTATTCTCAGTTTTTACTGCCCAGTCCATTTTTATATTTCCTATTTTTATAAAAATGTCTTACTGCTGACTTAAACTTCTCTGAGGTGGAGCTGCCACGTGCTACAACACCCAACCGACTGGGCTGTTTGTGAGAGCTTTGAAAGAAAAAAATCTCAAGTCCCTGCCTTGCTGTCTTCTGTTTGGAATTTCTGCCCTTGTTAATGCAGGAACATGACTCCAAAGGTTTATCAGAGTGTGTGTCCTCACGATTTTGGCTGCCAGTGTCAATCAGTTTGTCCACAATGGCTGTGGCAGTGCAGAGGAATGGAAGAGGCCGTGCACACGTGTGCACATGGACACACGTGTGTTCAGGAGGTATAAAACAGGGCAGAGTAAACACACTGTGCTTTAAAGTGTCCTTTTTTGGGGGTGGAGGCAAGAGATATGTAAAGGTCAAAGGGAAGCATTAATAGTGTTAGATAAATTTTACCCTATTTAAATTCAAAACCAATAAGAACTTTATACAATCTTTTGGACAAAGCCTGCAACATTCTAATCTCTGCAAATCCACTCTGTACTGTTCACTGCTCTTCTTATTAATCAGTTCTACAGAGCTGTACTCCTCTCAGTGCTGTTACACACACTGCATTTTTATTCTCCAGCTTGGCCTTTTCTGTATTTTTGCTTCGTCTTACATTCAATTACCCACAGCCTGGTTTGCAGAACAGGGGGCCATTGGGGGCTGCATTTAAGCTACAGCCCATTATGTCATCTTGCTTCGTATATTTTACTCTGATCTTTCTTAGGATGAAACTCATTTATGAATCTTTCTGTGGAGAAATTATGTGCCTTCTTCTGCAGGGTCTGAAATTTGCCTTCTCAATGCCTCTGTTATTAAAAGAACAAGAAAATGCCCGACTTATTTACATCTTGGATCCTGGTACTTACACCTATTGTTGCAGTTTCCAGAATACCAAAGTATTCTAATTATTGTTGCTCTATTTGATGCTTTCATAATAGTATTTAGTGTTCCAAATCCAATGTCTGCTTTCTGAGGAAGCCTTTTGTGTTCTTTGTAAGATATACTTTCAAATTCATTTGAGAAGTCCATCTCCCTTCCTTACCTGTGAGCTTGACAAGCGTTCCTGGAACTGGAAGCTGTTTGCCCAGTGAGAGTTCTCTTTGAAAAAATCCACAGCTCAGAGCTTATGACATTTGATGAAAGTCTTGGTCACTCTTTAGGGATGGTGCCTGGGATTGAATTTCAGAGCTGCTCAGAGCTGTCTTGCTTTTTTTGTCATTTTCACAATTGTATTTGAATTACTGTTTCTGGTCAAGACGTGTTAAAACCAGGATATATTTATAGTCTTTCATATGCATTCATAAATATATATACTAAAAATACATGTGTATGACACACTAATTATTTATATTTATCTGTAGGTGTTAATAGCACACAATCATTGTCTACTTAATTTTGTTGCAATAATAAGAGTCATGGTTCACCAACCAAGTTTTTTTTTTTCCCAGGCCTTTTTGTCCACAAATTCCATCTATGACAAAATTCCTTTGGAAAATTGCTGGTACTATTTCCTTCTAGAATCAAATTTTATTTCTTCCTACTGTTTTCTGATCCCCAGGTTTTTTGAGATGTCTGCTGCGATTTTTCTCCCAGGATTCTTGCTTCATCTTCTGCTTGGTAAACTGGAAGTGTTTGCCATGTTTTGATTTGGTGATGGAGGCACGTGTTGGTGGTCATTTAATCAAATTAACATGTACAGACATGTAATCCTTAGAGCTCCAGTTAAATTGGGGTTGAAACCAGCATAATCCATGCAATTGGCCAGCTTCTGGATTAGGGTGAGGGAGTAATGTTTGCTATGTTCAGTGTGGTTTCTGTAATGTCACACACTGAACTATACCCAGACATACAGATTTTAGAATTAAGAGCTGCATTAGGTACCAAGAAAGAAGGAAAAAGTCCCAGCCATGATGCATTAGAAGCCTTGTGCTGGAATTATAGAAGGATTTCACAGATATAGGAGCCAAGCAAATCCTTAGCTTTTAATAGTATAAAACATAGTAAAAGCTGAAAGTTCATGCCAGTCCTTCAAAATAATTGCCTTTAATATTATTATTGATCATGTAGTAGGAGACACAGCCTGAGTGCTACGAGGATTTCAAGGGAATGCTTTACAGCTTAATTATGTTTCCCTGGGAGATTTAACATAATTCAATTTATTTTCCCTCGTGTTTCATCAATCATTATATGAATAGAAAGGAGACCTGAGCTTCATTTCTAAGTGAATTCCTGTAGATTCAAGAACTTTTGACAATATCCATATTGGAGAGAGGAATGCAGCACACCTTCTGTGGGGGAACGAACCTGCAGAGCCTCCAAATAGCAGTGGTGAACTTGCTCTTTATTGTGGGTGAATTTTCTGAGGACAAACTCTTGATCCATGGGACCACTGTAAACCCAGCTGGGCAACAAGAAGCCCTCTGAAGCTGGGTCAATTAATTCTTATTAGTCATCTATTTCTGAAAAGATTTAATTGGGCATATCAGATGCACATGCATTTTCTTTTTGTCTCACCGAGGGTACTGATGAATTTAGTTCATTTTCTGTACAGTAACCTGTTACAGAGTAAGATACAGGTAGGGTTGAATCTTGCCATTGCAGCCTCTTCATCTCCATTCTAGAAGCTGCCAAATTATTCAGGCTACTCATCACACACTCCCAAAGTGCCCATTGAAATGAAATGGAGATTATTTTTTAGGGCAAAATGGGAATCACCTGAGATGCTGTTTCTATGCAGTGATAGTTGTGAATGTGTTTTATGCAAGGAAAGTCCTGTTGTAAGACAGTCCACATATTTTGTTGATACTGACGTGGTACAAATCATTGCACTGGTTCTGTTGTACCTGTTGGGGCCTCTCAGCAGCTGGTGAATTTTGGGGGGCTGGTGGGGGGCAGGAGCTGTGCCAAACCAGCCGAGGGAGCGTGGGCCAAGCAGCCACAGCCATGGCACAGGGAAGGAGGGGAGAGGAGCTCCAGTTCCCTCCTTGGCTCACCTGCTGCACAGTCTGGGTAGCAATGGCAGGAGATGGTCTATTGCTGGGGGTTGGATGGAGGAGCTTTAAAAAAAAAATCAAATAAGTCCAGATCTGAGTCAGTGACTTTTAAAATGAAAGGTCTGCTCTATTACTGTTAATGGGCAGGCTTTCATAATTCTTTGCTATTAGAGTACTAACTCCCTCTTTTCAAAGCCTTCCTGAACCTCTCATTGTCCAGCATTTGTATCCCTCACTTTAATGAGTGCTAAATAAGAATTATATAAGTATTTCAATAATTCTCACTGGACAGTTAATTAAGCATCACTGACTCTAAGGAGCAGTCAGCTATTACCTCCTTTTACAGACAAGTGCTTCCACAGACACAAAGGGAAGAGGTCAATTTAAAAAAAAATGATGTGTGGATTAGTAATCTTTCTCCGTAATAAATGATCTGGCTAACAAGCTGAAACAGTGAAATAAAAACTTGCCTTTTTTTTCCCCCTCTTTTTTTTTTTCTCCTCTTTCTTCTGTTCCCTCATTTTTTCGATCCAATCTCTTGTGTACTTCAACCTTCTCTTATGCAGGAAATGAATTCCCTTTAACTTTTTAGGGCCTGAAATTTTGAACTAAAGCTCTCCAAATTTGCTTCCTTCAGAAGATGGCGTGGGGCACGGCCCTGCCCAGTTTTTCATTGCACATTCTTTTTTAACAGCTTCTGTGTTTTCTCCTGTTTGATAGATCCTACCACAAACTTCAACTAGAGTGAGTGCAAAGGACCATAATACCAGTCTTACACACAGGGTATTTTATTAAGTCCAGCAGTTAAAAATGTACAAAGTTCCTTGTAATAATCCATTCATTCTGTTCTCGCCTGATTCTTGGAGTAAGCCTGCACAATTATTCAAATCCCAGCTTTTAGCTACAGCATACACCTCGCCATGGGGCTATGCCTCTGTAATCTTGCTTTGGTCTTGCATGTCAAATGGAATTAACTCCCATAAGAAATGTATGCGAAGACAACCCAAAGTGTCTAATCCTACTGCTGTCTTAAATTTCTGAAACTCAGACCTGTCATCTTTTTCTATAGCTTTGTTGAAGTTCTCACTTATGCTTCAGTCCATCCAAAGATGAAGTTTAGGGAAATTTGCATTTTTATGTATTTTTCAGTGGTGCACTCCTGTGGCCTTTTCACGTGTTCCCTTTGTGGAATTATTTTTTCCCCGAGCTCGAGCCGTGTTTCCCACCCTGCGGAGCGCCTGGTGGAGGTGGATCTGGTTGCTTTTGGCCGGCAGCGTACAAGTTTAAACACACAGGGCATTCTGATGCTCACTCGTGGAAATAATGATATCATGATGAATACACCTCAGCAGCTCAGCCCAGCTAATCACAAACCCTAATTCTGCCTCGATTTAATCTCCAATCGCGGTGCTTTCTTCCCGAATAAAGCTGGAATTAGCTGTGCTCGGTGTAACTGCGCTGTTTGTGTGTTGCACTTGGAGCAGCGCGGCTTTCCCAGCAGCATTCCTGAGCCTCGCTGCTGTTCTCTAGGGGGCATGCTTTCAGATTCCAGACCCAAAATGCCTACATTATACATAATGAAAGGGAGGCAAAAGCACAGCATTATCAGAGAGAAACTTAATTTTCCACTTATTCAATCAAATATCAACCAGATCTGATTAGGGGTGGCCAATTTTAGATGAACCAGGCAAAATACATTTACATAGGGGGTCCAGTTTCAACATAATTTCAGTAAAAAGCAATTACAAAATTACAGTCAGATGGAAAGCTGGTTCTTCTGGGTGTCTTGGCTAAGTGAGGTTGGAAGGGTAAAACTGTAACTTATTGTAGTGGATATTTAATAAGTGGTAAAGCCGCAGCACTCTCCACTTGAAAGTTAATTAAGGCCGTGGAATGACCATACTTGTACAGCAAATATGTTAATGGGTTGGCCATGGTAACTGTCACAACAAAGCCCAGTGAAAAATAATGGCTTTATGCATTGGTTTTGCTGATTGTTACATATTTTAAAAAATGCTCTTGTATTTTGTTTTGCATTGTTTTTGCTGATTGTTACAGCTTTTAAAAAATATGCTCTTGTATTTTGTTTTGGTTTTGCTGTTCCGAGGAGTAGTGTAGAAGCATTTAATTTAGGAACTGCTTAAAGTGATTATTAGAAACCAAGACAAATACTGAAATGCAGATAAAGGTTAAAATATTTGCTTATGTACTGGCACTATGTAAATGTCAATAAGTCGTGCATGTCGGGGAGACTTTCTCTTTATTTAGTTTTTTTAGACAGGCTGTGTGATTATTAGAGTGTCCAATTCTTCTCAGAAAGCTTGAGCTAATCCTTTGTATATAGTATTTCATTTATGAGTGTAATTGCTGTGTTATTTTGGTGCCGTTGGGTAAGTGAATGCAGTGGCACACAGACTATCAATTGACTGGTGTGCTTTAAATGGATTAAATCTTAATTTTCCTCTAAGAAGTCTCCTCATTCAGAGTATGGTCAGTTCTGGCCTTCAGGGTTGATTTTGCATGAATTTTGGACTTCTTTAACAGCCCATGTGAGGATGAGGCAGGGGAGCACGATTATTTCAAGAAGCCTGGGAACAGCCTAACAAAAATAGTAGTGAGTTAGGAGAAAATGAAAATTCCTCATCCAACTCTGCCATACCCAGAGAAATGTGTTCAGGTGGGCAAATGATGGTACCTGCAAGTGGATGGTACCTGCAAGTTACCCTGTTAGGAATTCCTCATCCAACTCTGCCATACCCAGAGAAATGTGTTCAGGTGAGCAAATGATGGTACCTGCAAGTTACCCTGTTAGCGGTAACTAAGAAACCTGGCAAAGAGGAAAGGATCTTAAGAAAATATGGAATTATGGAGGATGGATTAGATGGGAGAAGGAAGAAAGTGTATTTGGAGGGTAAGAAGTGATAGTACAACAGAAGAGGTAAATTCAGTGTGTGTTTGCTGCAGCTGAAAGAAAACCAGAAAAAGAAGGGAAGGAAAAGGTGGGAATATTTCCAGGTCATCCTGTCAGTGCAGGGGAGTCAAAGGAGGCCTGGCTGTTGTGTTCCAAGGAAGCAGGCTGGTGGCAGCTTTGCTCAGTTAATGAGTGATGGGTACCAGCTCCTGTGTGAAATCAGGAGCTGGACTCAAGTCCCAGCACACACACTACAGTGCAGTGTGAGAGATGAACAGCACTTGTGTGTGGCCAATTCCAGCCAAGAGCAGTAGTAAAAATGTGGAAAACTTATCTGAAGTGGGAGAGCAATGCCTTGTAAAAGTTATTTCAGTTTGGGTGTCCTCAGTTGGCAGCTGGCAATTGTTGCAGTGTATGACAGCCCTTGCTGCTTGTCTAACCTCCAGTTATCTAGTGAACAGTTAAAAACTGTTTCAGTCTCTGAAGTTCTTCCCCCACCACCCTTTGCAAGGTTTTGTTGCATATTTTAAAAAGGCTCAGATAAACTGATGTCTCTCTATGATATCAGGTGGGGATGTCCTGGAGTTCCTCCCATGCATGTGTCTCTTATCTAAGTAAAAGGTCCTTGGGGAAGGTGGTGTCTCTTAATCCATGTTCCAAGACGGGTGTCCCACTTTTGCCTGAAATCTTGAGATGCCAGTGAAATACAAATAATGATTGCAGCCATGCATGAGTGATTCAGTTCTGATTTTCTGAAAAAGTGTTCCATTTTACTATCTCATTCAAGAGCATGAAAGAAAAATAGGCCATTTTGAGCAAATTATGCATAATCATGGACCTTAAACACCTTAGCACTGAACTCATACCTGAGGGATGTTGGAATATGCTCAGTACTTTCTCAAGAGATATCCAAGTTGATGTCAGATGACTTGTGGATTCTTCTAGAACTTATGGAAACGTATAATGGGACTGTGTTTTGTTAACCCAAATAGTTTTGCATATAACTACTGATTCAGTGATTCCACTTTGTTTTAAACTGGAATATGTAAGGCCAGAGTGCCTCACTGGGAAACTTTAAAATATACCCAGTCTTCCTGAAGAATCATTTTAAAATCATCCATTATCTTATTTTCAAAGAATTCACATGGCAGGACAGGCTTCAGGTTGTTCTGAAGGACAAAATGCATTCTGAGTGGCAGCTTGAATGAGAACTCCAAAACAATTTCCCTAGGGCTGATAATTTAGACAATTGAATTCTATTCTCCATAAATACCTTAAATATCCTAGACAAGTGCTAATGCCTCTGTTGTCTTCTTTTTGCTGACTGCATCCCTCCTGGTCTTTACAGAAAGACCTCTGAACAATGTGGCTGGGGAATGGAAAGGTGTAGGGAGCTTGGGGAATAATATTTTTGCAGTGCTGTCCACCGAAAGAGAATAATGTTTGTCTTTGCAACTACCCTGCTCTCATGCACTCTGTGCCTTCACTCCTGGCTGACAGTTTCTTAGATCACTTCTTGTGTTGTTTTTTCGAGTGGTGAAACTCTTTCAGCAGTGTTAAGTCACCTTATTTTTCATATTTTGCCTTGTCCTCCCCTGTTCCTTTCCTTCCCATGTCAGCTCCAGAGCTGCAGATTTATTCTGCCCATAATCAGTTTCTGAGTCAGTTTGGGTGACCTTCACTCTGGCTGTATTTTTGTGACTTCTGTCTTTTCTCTTCTCATCTTCTCTCAGCTTTGCCTGTTTCAGGCTGTAAGTCTCTACCTCTCCATAGAATTTTTCCATACAGGATATAGCCTGAGGTATTGTTGTTTAATATTCTAATAAACGTGTGCCTAAGTATGAGTGTGTCTGCAGTATCAGAAATATCCCAAAATCTTTCTGAGCTTGTGAGACATCAGACCTTTGCTTGAAACTCCTTACTCCTGGAAAGTTTGCTCCTGCAGTGTGCTGAGTTTTGGTCTGGACTGGAGAGCTCCAACCACTCACATGAGTTTCTCTGTGTCAATGTAGCAAATGTGTTTTTGTAATTTTGGGGCAAGAAAACACCAAACCCCAACAAAACAAAACCCAAACCCCCAAACTTGTGAGGGTTTTTTATTCTTTCAGAGTTGCCTGTTTGTTTGCTTTTTATTTAGATTGTTTGTTTAAAAACACACTTAGAAACTTTGATTCTGAGTTGACTCTCTGAGGCTTGCCTTCTGTCCTATACGTTCTTGGTTGTTTGCATTCTCCCTGCTCCAGTATCTAAATGTATGAGCCTGGTCTTAAGATGATGGTCTCACTTTCAAATGGGAGTATCAAAAACATTTAGCAATGCGCTCACAAGGCTTACAAAGTGATTTTAAATCCTCTGATAGAAGCTATCTATTATAATTGCACCAAGTACTGTTATTAATGTCTCCAGCCTCTCCATTCTGTTTCTGCTCAAGCCATGCCCAAGAACAATTAGCTGTTTGTTTGACCTGCATTATAACATCATCTCTCCATTATGATAACAGTGGAGTGACTAAGAACAACACATAATCTTCAGATTTAATGGGGCAGAAGACTGCAAAGGGCCAAACCCGTCTTCATGAAATGCCCTCAAGTCAGCAACTTTATGCAGAGGTGGATGTGGCACAATGTGGTTTCTGTGGCTCTGTCTGATTGCTACACAGAAATCCAGGACTGATACCAAGGCCACCGCAGCAGATTAGTCAGAAACTGCTGTTGAACATAGCAAATACTGGGGGGAACTCAGCAGCTCAGTCTCTGCTGTCTTTAGGGGAGACAAAATTATTTTACCCTATCTGTTGGTGTGCATGCAAATGAGAAACATTCCCTGTTCCTAAAATTCCTTGTGTGTGCACAGAGTGCTCACCATTAATGTTACCAGGGCAGGGGCTGTTGCTTTGATAAGGTGATCAGGAGCTGTGTCAGGGGCACCTCAGTGGTTGGACACAACACCAAGGACATCACAGTGCAGAATTCTCTGAGCAGCACTGCTGGGATAGCACCCTGTGAATGAAACTGCTTCTTGCCTTATATAGACTGTGCTTGTAGACAATAACCTGGAAATACATTGCATTCTGAGAGCTGAAGTCTAAAAATGCATATATTGGTCCAACAAATAGCATCACATTATCAGTTTTATTTTTCTGCTTCTATTGAATGCAGAACACGTGCTGCTAAGAAACAAAAAGGACATGCATTTATTTTCAGGCATAGGACTTTGCAACCACTTGGGAAGAATATTCTTGATTGAGAACCAAAACATTCCATGATGCTTAACAAACCTGCAAATTGAAAAATCAACATCTGCCCTGTGTAGCAACATAGCAGGAGAAAGACCTGAAAAATTCAAAATACTCCTTAAATTATGTTTCAGTGCATTCATAAAATTATTATTCTCTGAATTAAGGCTCAGGCTGGCTTTATAGGGCAGCATCTGTTGTGTGAATGGACAAAATCCCCTCCTGCACTTGCTGCAGGATGGTCCCAGGAACACGGAGCTGTGTCTCCCTGAACGTTCCCACAATGATATCTTAAAACAAATGGCATGCATTGTTAAATCACTGAGGATGACCTCAGCTGTCCAAACCCCACAGCTCCTGCACTCACAGTTCCCCTTCCTGATGGAATGTAGGAGTTTTCACCGGAGCAGCCAATGGAGGCGAGCGGAGCACAGTCCCTGTTCAGACAGAGGAAGGCACTGCTCTAAAGGAAACACAGAAACCTGTGATTATGCACTTACTGCAGTGCTGCCTGCCTGCTGAACGGCTGGGAATTTTTTTGCTGTTTCCCTTATTTACATATCACAGCCATGTCTTTATAAAGTTACTTTAATAATTTATTAGATTGATCTTTTCAGAAATCTGCCCGGGCTAGGTGTCATTAGGAAAAGTTATTTCAACTTATTTAAAGGTTTGTGCCTGGGTAGGGCATTTACCTGCCACACTGCTGATATTCTAAAAATACCTCCATGTCCATACTATTATCCATTCTTCACGTCCAATTGCTCTGTTATGGTAATAGTCAGAAGCACACCATGTAGTAATTACTTACAGCTGACTTAAGAAAAGAATATTCAACTCCCCCACTGTTCCACTAGAAGGTCTTTATGCACTATTAACTCATTCCTGTTTATTAATACTCTACTGGTAATTCTGGCTGCTGCTTTTTAGGTTTGTAATAGGAGGACTATTAAACAGCAATTATTGACCATATGGGTTAGTGGATATTTGTGGTGGTTGTTGGGTGGTTGGTTTTTTGTGGGCTTTTTATGTTTTTAGGTTGTTTTTAAGGACCCACATCACAATATAGCGGTGCAACTTTACATCTGCCTGGGATTAACAACTTTGGCAGTGTTCCCCACCTAGAAAATGCAAATTCCATATTTCAGAAATATCTGAAGCTGTGAAAATACAGAGCAATTTAAAAAAACATGAAAACACTGTGCCAGACAAAGTGAAAATATTTTTTTTCTTTTCTCCAGCAGTGGGGATAGGGTTTGAGTTATTTTCTTTGGGGTTTTGGGGGTTTTTTTGGTCTTTCTGTTTCTTGTTCTTTGACTTTTTTTTTTCCATTTTTTTAGTTATTGTCCTAGAATTTTGTAATGGTCAAGTGTAGATTTCAAACTAATCAAACTTCTTCTAGAAAAGTGTGAATGATAGCACTTTTAAGAACTAGAAATTTGCCTTCCTCGGTAAGCTTGCCTAGTGGGAAGATTGAGGAGAGACAAAATTACAGCAATTATCTTTCAAATAGCTGGGCTGAAAAAATGGTGTCTTCCCCCCTTTTCCTCTCCTGCCTCTTTTTTTCTTTTTTTTTTTTTTTTTTTTTCCTCAATCATTTTAAAATCCAACTGCAGTTCCTGCCTTTGCCAGCAGCAATAGCTGTCAGTCACTGCACTGATGATTCCATTTCCCACTGCTCTGCACTGGGAAGGCCAAACCAGCCACAGTTTTGGCACTCACTCTCATTGTGGTGAGAAAATAAAAGACTTCAGCAGGGAAAAAATATGTAGCAGCAGTGAGAAAAGGTAAACATTAATGTGGGATGTGGTGTAGGAGAAAAGGGATTTGGGAGGTGAGTTGATTTTAATGCAAAAGTACTGGGCTGTGAGCAAATGTTTTGCAAAATATATTCTCATGTCTCAATTCTTTTTGGGCTTGTCCCTTACACCATCGAAGAAGAGTCACACTTGGAAAACCAATTACTTGTATTTGCCACTGACATGGCTTTTTTCTGGAATTTTCTTAATCCCTTAATACTCTTCTTACACTTTCTTAGTGCTCCTACTTGTGTGTGTTTGACTTGGATTATGAGTCTCAGCTGTGTCAGTGTGGTCCTCTGAGCTGCTGACCAGTAACAGCTCCATTTAGACATAATTGTGGACACAGTTGCTTCTGGGGATTGTTGCATAGTTGAAAAATCTCTGCAATACTAAAATAAGTCAAAAATAATAATAAAGTCAAAATAAAGTAAAAAATAATTAATTTGGAATTTGAAATCTACTGCTTTATCACTGACTAAACACTATTTTTGTCTTCCTTTATTTCCTTTTTTTCCCATTGTCTTTAACATTGAAATTCTTTCTTGGACTAACGAAACAAATTCTTGTGTGATGTGCACACCAAAAATCATTCCCTCCTCCAGCAATTATTGCTTGGAATGTATATGTTTTTTTTTTTTTTTTTTCCTGGTGTAGTTTGTTATTTAAAATTGATGTTTAGGTGGAGGTGTCATTTCAAGTTTGGAATAAAGGGTAACTGGGAATCCTGAGTGAGGTGGCCCTTGGTGTCCAGCAGGATTTCAGTGGCTTGACTCTCCCATCTCCAAGTCAAACCTGCCCTGAAATAATTATATATTAATAAGAGAATGTTCCAAAATTTTATCCTTATACTGTAAAATTGCAGGTGATAACTGGCTCTGCTGCTGATGTGTAGCTTAGGCTGGGAAATGAGTAGAGCATGATATTCATTGAGAAACTGGAGTGGAGGAGCAACCCCTGACCATGCTCAAAGAAAAATGTTGTGCAAGTGATTCAGCTCTTCCCTCTCTTGCAGGGGAGAGATTAGAGGTGCACCACTTTGTCAGTTCGTCTCCTTAACTCATCATATATTATTTATTACAAGGATTTGGTTTCCTAAGCCTGTCATCTTCTTTTCTCTTAAGATACCACTGACTATTTGATCTTGAGGGTTTATTTTTTATGATGATGGTGATTACGATTATTATTATGTACAGGTATGTGGGGAGGGAAGGATTTTGAGCAACAGCAAAACCCAACCTTTTAAACATATGGACTGTCAGTGTTTTTGTCTTGTTTTGGCACTTTTTGCACCTCATGCTAATGGTGTGATTGTGGTTGGTTTAAATACATCTGGGGTCCCATGTAAGCCTTGATTGCAGGGGTTTCCTGACTCTGCTGTAATTCTGTGCATGGAGGTTCCTAACTAAACTGGCTTAGACACCTTGAATTCATTTGCAGGATTTGAAAGATAAAAGAATAAAATTTTAAAAAGTCTTTATACCCATCAGCCACATTTAATTTAAAAAAGTAAAATTTGTGATGGCCAGGGTTTCTTGTTTGTTTGTTTGTTTTTTATTTTTATGCCAGCCTGACACCAAAACTTATAGACTAATGAAAATGTTAACATTTAACCACGTTCAAGACAGCCAAAGTATTTTCACAGAGAGCAGGTGCATTCTTGGCATAGCTGGTATTATAAGGTGGATTCTTCCATTTGTTAAACGTTCAGAAGAAGCCTTTCATTTAAAAAGAACGGAAGTCTTGTAGAAAATTACTTGTTTGGGCTAAAATAAAGCTAAAAAATAAACTAGGCAGGAATAAACTTGCTCGTGTAGTTGGCAAACTGAGAGCAAAACTGTCATGGCTTTGTTCAGTTGCTAAAGGGATCATCTGAAAATCTTTGATTAAAGAACTGGACTGTCTCCCCACATGAGCCAGACATAAGAAGTTATAAAGAATATCAAATGAAGGTGTTGTTTTTTCCTCTCCTTGCCCCTCTCTCCAGGCAGCTGACGAGAACAGGGAAAGAGCAGATAATGGCACCAAATCCTGCCCTGGAGCTGAGCAGGGCCCAAGGAGTGGCCCCGTGTGGAGAAGCAGATGGAGCTCTGCAAACTGTAAGTGCCTGCTCTGGTACATTCCTTCACAAACAAAGCCCTATGTCTGTGATAACTGCATTTTTGGGCAAATTCCTTCCTAAATGTTGTTTTGAGATCAGAGAGAAATATGTGTCTTGCAACTGGCTTTGGTCATTCAGGATCTCCCCTTCCTGCACTGGCTGCCATCGCACCCTTTTGTCCTTCCCTGCACTGACTGAAACGTTTTGGGTTCATTCTTTGTACGTTCGGATAAATCTTTTGTAATGGATTTTTGGGTTTTGCAGCTTAACGATATCAAATCCTTCCTAAGATTTATTGTCAGTCTCACTTGACCTGGGGATCAGAACTTAGAACGGTTGATGGAATTTGTTGCAGAATCAGGGAATGTTGTGAAAGTTGCTATTTTTGGTTTCTGTTTTGCTGTATCTGGAGACCACAGATTTAAAAAAAATTGAAATGATAAATAATGTTTTCTTGGGTGTTCAAAACATGATGAGTGTGGGTGTTTCATGAACTTTGGCTTCTGGACAAGCTGATTTGTACTATTTCTGATAAAGAGATGCAAGACATCCAAGGTTTTTAGCTTTTAGAATTTAAGAATTCCTTAAAAAAAAAAAAAAAAAACCGCCACCACCTCCCAGTGAAGGTTATAGACTGCCAGAGTGAGAATTTCAGCTCCTGGTAATCAGTTTGCTTTTCACAGACCTCGCTGAAGGGTTCACAGCCCCTTTCCAGCCTTGCTGGAGACACTTCTCTGTATAAGTAAAGAAGGAAAATGTGTTGGAGCTGGTGTGGACAAAATACTTATAGGAGATAGGACTGGTGTTGGACCAGGTCTTCTTTGTAGAATAGAGAGTGGGTTTGTTGCCTTCCTTCTGCAAAGCTTTGAGGCTGTCCCACCACTCCAACTGGGTGGAAGAGGCGGCTCCAAGGCTGTGGGAGGAGGAGGAGCAGTATCATAAATGGCATTTCATCCAAAGGGGACCCGAAAGAAATTAAGTTTAGCAAAGGAAACAAGTTTCATCAGTTAAGGCAATAAAGCACAGTCCTGGAGCAAGTCAATAATGCTCAATTGACAGCCAGTCAATATTTGTACTGGATTAACTTTTCAGGGAATGTGGAGATTTCGGGGGGTTTTATGTAAACACTGTAAATAGGCTGGGACAGTAAAGTAGGGTTACAAATACCGCGTGTCAGATTAGATTAGGATCACTTCCAGGGAGCAGGATTTCTCCTACCACGAAAGAGACATTTATATCTTGTGAAATGAACACAGATACAAATTTTTTTGTTTGTCAAATATATTCCAAAATGCAGCTGGGCAGATCTCATGGAAATGCTGCTCAGAACACTTCAAAGGGCAGCCTCCGTCTGAGGTCAGGCTCACTCACCTTCTGCCTGTGCCGTACCCGAGCTGTGTCAGGTAGAGCTGCAGTTTAGGTGGCATTGAGGCTCTAACTCGATTAACAGGAATGCTGTACAAATTAATTTCAATTTTGAGCTTCGTATAATGTGAAGAGCTCTTAAGAAATATTCTTAAGTATTTGTTATTCTGCTCCTTGCTGAAGAATTGGGCTGAGACATGATGAAAATGTGCTGGTTCTGACATCTGTAACACAAGGTTTGGTTTCTGCAAGTTTTCTTTACAATGCTTTGCAGTGGCATTCCTGGCACCCACTTCTAACCAATGAAAAATCCATTTACCTTTTCCAAAGCTAGAAGCAAAGTGGAGAAACATTTTGAGAAGAAATTAGTAATTTACAGTGCCTTTTTTTTGAGATGTCGCCCTCAGGTTTCCTGACTTCTTTTCTTATTAGAAGGATCTCAAATCACTGCAAGATTCCCAGTTCTCTAGAAATAATTGAGGGTGATTTGGCCTGTCCTGCCTGTCCCCAGGCATGGAAATGAGGGCAGGCAGAAGCTGGCACTGCCCAGATGGGCAAAACAGTCCAAGTAAATCTGCTTTTCTGTGTATGAAACATGTGCATGGCTTTAGTGTGAAGCCCATGCAGGTAACACATCACTAGGAATCCCTCTTGCTGGAAAGTAGATTACTGCATTTTATTGTTCTTTCTTTTATTTCTCCTGCCCTTTTTTTTCCCCTTAGAAAAGGTAATTAGGCCATAAACAGAGGTCTGACAACTAATTTTATCTGCAGCAAAATTAATGTTGTAAGCAACAGATAATTTCAGCAGAGCAAAATTAAAAAAGATATATATTAATGACATTTTAAAACCAGAAAATCTAATTTTTTGCCTTCTGAACTTTTTGTACCTGGCTCTTTTGATATGTGTGGAGATGCTCACTCATTTAGGGAACAAATGTTTTGCCTCTGTACTGTTCCTGCCTCACCACCAGGCCTTGCTGGTGTCGGCCTGTGGTACGAAGTTGCTTTTAATTTCCTCTCTCTTGTTCTCTGGTTCCTTTCAAAGCAGAAATGATCTGAGGGAAAAGACATTGCTTTTCTTACCTCTAAATTTTCATTGACATTAATAGGAGGCAGGTGGCCAAGTCCCCGTGTACAGCTTTGAAAATTTAAGGTTTCACTTTTTTTTTTACCCTGGGCAGATTCTTACACTGCTGGAGTTGTGAATCCTCAGAAAAAATATTAAATATGCAACCATACCATGTCAGCAGTGCCTAGAGAGTTTATCTACAAAATTATCGCCTACCTTCCAAATCTATAACCCTAAAATATTGATTGGTTAAAAGGTAGTGGATAAAGATTAACACAGCACAGCAGCAGATTACCCTAATCAAATAAAAAGACTATTAACAGAGCTGCTCACAGTTCTGGAGATGTTGGTTTGAAATACAGATGTCTTAACCAAAGTGCTATGTCTCATTTTCTGAATGCATTTTTGAATGCATTTAAATAAATTACCAAATAGAAAGAAAGCAGAGAAAAACTCTGCATGCTCCAGACAGTAAATTTCCATTTATAATAAAATTATTTCATGCCTTTCAGTAAGTAGTTGGAACTTCTAAAGATCTATTCCATTGGATAGTATGAAGTCAAGCAGTGGAGTCTCAGCCTAGAAGGCTTCATAGGCACATGTGTGATTTTAAACCTGTTAGGTTAATTTGGAGCTCCAGGATCCTTTGGAAATACATCTCTGCTTCAGACCAGCACGGGTTCAGGTGGCTTGGAATTTGTCACAAACATTTTATTTAGCTTATTAGCGTTCCATAGGAGTAAGCTACCGGGAATACCACTTGGAAAAGAGCAGCATTTGTCACTAATGCTTTTAGTGTACACTGGGAATTTTTATCCAGCCAAAGGCTGAGCTGTGTTTTATCCCCTTGGAAGAATTTCCCATTGAGTGACGGCTGAGCAGGGATTGAGCTAATAACCCATGCCCTGGGTTATTGGAGGCACAGAGACAGAAAGAGAAAATAGGGTGGGTAATGTATTAATTTTCATCAGTTATGGACAATACTATTAAATTACTGACTCTTGTTGAAATAATGTGTCACCGATTAATAATGTCATTTCAGCTTCCCAAACTTTCCTACCTAAAAATTTTAATTCAGAAAGAAAAGATGTGATAATGTGTGAGAGAGGTTTTGGCGCTCTAACTCATAGGTATGGAGGTCTTTTGTTTTTGTTTGAAATCACACCTAATTTTAAGTCGCAGTGTAAATGAGGTTTTAAAAGTTTTTAACAGTGATGTGGATAAATTTGGAATTAAAATTGAGATCTGAAATGTTGTGTTGCTCCACTTTTAAAAATAAGTTCCCTCCTCATTTGCAATTAAAATGCCTAGAATCTGCATAAAATGTGTGAAATTAGAGATAATTGAAATACAGTAGCTATAAATATGTCTACTCCATTTGAAAAATAAATAAAATGTCCACTAAAAGTGTGCGAAAGCCGTACCCCCTTCTCTTGTTTCTCACATTTGGATCTCTGGCGTTTTTCACACTTTTATAGCTAATTTTTATTGCAAAACAATATGTTACATTTGTAGCCGTTGTGGGAATGCAGAATAGCCCCTGGCAGCTCTGTAAAAAATGGAATGTTGGGAACACATTTAGAAGAATATAGCTTTCAATTTCATCCCCAGCACTGGTGTCGTGGAATCATATTAAGTGTGATCTAACAAAAACAAAAGGGGAAAACAAAAAAAAAAAAAGAAAAACAAACGTTACAGAAAATAATTGAAATCAGCTATTATTTAAAGTATATTCATTTCCCCTGTTTGGATGTTTTCATAGTGTAAGTTGTTGTGATGTAGTGGTTTTCCAAGAGTGAAACTCCAAACCCAGGCTGATGCTGTCCCCTGTAATGTCCTGTGCTGCTCCATCCACAGCTCCAAGGATGAGCAGCCACAGCCTGGTGCCACAGTGGGGCAGGGAGCCTGGAGGAGCTCCCATTATATCCCATTCTCCATTATCAATTATTGCGTATTAGCCTAGGCTCTGGGGAGTGTCTGCCACTAGACTGGAGCAGCATCTCACATGGAAATTGTAAAGAGCTTCTCTAACTTCAGTCTTGAAACTCAGAAAAATATTATTCCTGTAACATCCTGTGCATCCTCAGTGAAATTGCACTGTGCTGTCCTATAATTTCCAATGCTGTGTCGTGTTTCAGTTCCTGGGGAACACCAATCAACTCCCAAAGAGCTGCTTTGGTGGGGAAATGAGCAGCTTTCCAACTGCTCTGCGTCCAGCACAAGCACACACAGCAATTTGCTGTAATTCACACAAAACTGAATTGAAAGGCCTGGGTGAAGGTTACTGCCCTGGCTCCTGAGCACTCCCCATCCTGGGATATTATTTCTGGAAGCCCTGCTTTCTGGAGGCGTGCCTTGCACAGGCAATTATGCCAAAACAAAAGAGTTTCCATGCAGGTATTATCCTGGGGGTAACAGGAATTCAGGTTTTAATGTTGGTGGCTCCTTCAGTAGTTCTCTTCCCTGCTACAGTGAGTATCACAAGGGACTTTGTTGCACCCTGCCTTGGGAATGTAATATTTTTTTCCCTACTTTCCTCTTTCTCCCCTCCCCCGGTGAATTTATCAGTAAATCACAATACTGTATTTTTGGCAGAGGTGTGGATGTGTACTGGACTCAGGTGCCTCACTTCAAATCTTACACAATTCCTGATTTGGGGATAAGAATTATGAGGAGGAGGCAGATTTCCGGGATGTGTTTGAGGAGTGCTGAAATGTTAATGCATTAAGACTGAAACGGTGGGATTTAAATCGCTACATTGAGCTGCACATAGTACAGAGGGATTGATCCCAGAAAAGTACCAGAGAGGTTGTGTCTCATACAGGCCTAACCACTATGGAGTCATTCTTCAGAGACAGACCAAGCAACAGAAGAACCACAGCCTTACCTGCAAGGTGCCTTTTCATAGGTGCTTTTTTCTCTCCTTTTAAGTTGTCCTCAAGGAAAAATAAGAGCAAAAAGTCCCTGTGCTTCTCACTGCACATCTACAGCACTTCATAAATAATAGTGGCTGTTTTAAAAGCAGGGGACAGGCAGAGGGTTACAATGGATGAAAGCTAGTTAGTGAGTTAGCCAGATAAATGCTTAAAAGAACAGCAGCAAAGATAATCCTGCATTTATTTCTGAGGGATTCACCAGATGACCCTTTTCTGTCTTTCCTGATCTGTGTTTCTTGAGTCAAAGGGCTGAGCAGAAACCTGAAAAACAAACCTGCAAACTTGGGGTATTGCTGTGACTTGTGATCGTGCCTCCTTCGGCTCCTCGGTTCCATTTCAGAGTATCTCAGTCAAACCTCATGTCCAGCACGGGGTGGCTTTGGAGGGAGCTGTAGCAGAGACTCCCTGGCAGATACAGGCACTGGTTCTCTCTAAATTTACTGAGTGACATGTGCAAAATTGATCATTTCAAGAGCCTTTTGTATAACACAAAACTTCAAGCAGAGAACCCAAGGCATTTCCTTTCATCAACCTGGTTCTAATTTGATCAAAGCACGAAAAAATTCAACCCGCCTTATTTCCTGTCCAGTTCTTTTACACTTTACAGCACATTATATATCAGCCTCATATCCCTGAATTTTAAGAAGCAACCAGTTATATAATTGGATCAACAGTTGCCAATCACTCCAGCACAGCACTGCATTATTACTAAGCTGACTATAATTTTGAAGCTCTTTTTTTATTATGCGTATGACTATATTATCACTGTATACATATTAGGACAGCTGAATGAGCCCCTCAAGGAAAATAAGGGTTCAAATAACTTTGAGAAGGGAGAGAGATGAACAGAATTGAGGATTCACCCCTGTTACAACCGTGGTGCCTCATGGCACAGTTCCAGGAGAAAGGAAAAGAACAGTAGCCGTGTGCTGTCTGTGAATCCTGCCCACAAATCAGAAAATTGCAATGCTGCTGAAGTGGGCCATCTTGCATGCTTAAGCAAATTAAAAATCAAATGTGTTTTCTGCTCTTAAATGTGATGGATCGCAGAGGAATTTTGCAATATGCAAGTCTTTAAATCCAGTTCCTTTGCTCACAAAGCTCCCTCTCCCCCACAGACACCTGCACACAAGTTCAGAATAAAGCCACTCTGGCTTTGCACTGCTCCTTCCTGAAGAGCTGGGGAGTTGTCATTTGCATGTGACAAAAGCAGGTGCTGCTTCATGTCGGTAATTTGCACAATTATGTAAGAGAGTTAAAAATGTCAGGTAAATAGTAGTATTTCCCCCTGAAGCCCAGGAAGTCAGAGTTCTTTGGAATACCTTGAACCCTGTCTCAGTAGTATCTCCTTAAATAAAAATGAGTGACAGCCTGTTAGAAAACTGTTTTATGCCATTAATATACAGATAAGGATTGTTAGTCAAATAAGCATTTAATTCCCAATAGCCTGAATACCTTGTAGCAAACAAGTACATAGAATGTACACAATGGCAAACAAATTACAGAAATATTCCATAGAATTGACATATGAACTCATAACCTCTTAGGTAAAGGTGAATGACTATTGAAAGAATTTTTTTATTGTAAGGACCTCTCTGCTTTTTTGTTGTTCTGTGCAATTCATTTGTATGCATTAGCTTGAAAGAATTAAACCTGTAAATCATAGCTTAGACAATAATAATATAAAGAAAACATTATGATTCTTTCTGGTCTGATTCTCAGATGTCTGATTCTCAGACATTTACCTGTTTCTGTTTTAGTTTTTTCTCATACAGTCATGAATATTTGTAGATATTTTTAGGTATTAATGTGTTTTGTAGTAATATATACACGTTTCCAGTACAGACATTTTAAAAAGGGCATTAATTTCATACATTTTACATATCTGTAGGCACAGGCAGACAAAAGCATACATGCATAAAAATGTAATGTCTCTCCTCAGCAGTCAGATTCTCTGCCCTACAGTACTTCACCAGGAAAAACTCACAAGCAAAATGCAGTTTTAAGCACCTTGCTGTAGTTAAAATTGCCCAGTGGTTTTTGGACAAAGTTATGAAATTCAGGTGAAAGTGAGCCTGAGTTTGGAACTCAAGGGGGCTTCAGTAGGAGGTTTGGGTGGTTGTTTATTTGTTTTTTGGTGGGGGTTTTTTGTGATTGTTTGTTTGTTTGGGTTGTTGTGGTGGCCAGTGCTCCCTTCATGTCTTATTCAAATCTCAGACCAGAGTAGGTGCCTGGCCCTTCATGCCCCTGCACCTTGTCCCCAGGCTGATAAAATGGAATAAGTGTCTTATCACTTTTGCAGCCTGCTTTACAGTACTGTATTTTTTTCTTTAGCCATTCCTGGTGTGTTTTTAAGTAATGCAGTAAAACCACTTAAGCACCTTCCTGTATAAAGCTGGTTGTTGCATGAGGAGCATGGTCATCTCCAGCTGCTGCAGTGTCCTTTAAAACCCCCCCAGCCCAGAGACAAAGCCAGCCCCGTGCAGTTGCTGTGTGTGTGCAAGTGTATGCATGCAAACAGAACTCAATCTGTTACAAACACAGAAATTGGATCAGCCGAGAAACAAGCCCTGTGCCCTCGTCCTCCCCCTCTGCCCATCCCTAGGATAATAGGAGAATTGAAATTCCTATTTCCAGACTCACTACAGATTAATATGGTTCAGCATAGATACTTATTTCTCTGATAGTTTCCCATGCATCTTCCCAGTGAAGTTGATAGAAATTACTCCAGCAGAATGCGTAAAGCAGATGTTATCCCATTAATTAGCTCTGGACCTGAGCAGGCTCAAGACTTTTCCATTTTCAGGCCGATAGGAATTGGTCCCAGTGAGCGTGCTCCATATCCACATTTAGTATCATCTCATAAACAGCACTGAAAACACAGCAGGCCCTTGATGAAGATACATTAGCTTATTTCTAATTTAAAGTTATGTTGCTTAACCTTAATGTAATTGGTCACTGGTGACCGACTGTTTGTATAGCGAGTTGATGACCAAAGAGCTGTAATAAATTATAAAACTTACTGCTTAAATAGAGGGAATGACTGTTCTGTTAAAAGCCTCGCTTGTAATAATGGTAAAATAATTACACCTCAAAGGAAGAGCCTTGGATCTGATAAAGCTACCAAAGTCTTTCAGATGAAGGTGTTTTCATTCTGCTTTAAAGGACATGTAGAAAATATAAATTTTTTTTTTCCTTTCAGTGCAGTGTCTTACGTTGGCTGAATAGTCAACTTTCAAAGCTCAGCCTAATATTGATTAAAAATAAATTGGTAAATCAAGATACTTTCTTTTTGAGGGTTTGTGGGGATTAAAGTAATTAACCAATTTCAGTGGTTAACAAGAAACAAAAGAAATTTGCACAAATAATTATATTCTGTACATCAATTCCAAGTCACCGCTAGACATGTGTTAGAGAAGCGTTGATTAGCTGGTAGAATAACCAGGATAATAATCAACTATGGAAGTAAGTAATTGACACAACTTTAATGTTTAATAATGAATAGCATGCCAGAGGCAAAATTAAGGGAAATCTGCTTTCTGAGACCCAGTTCAGACCTAAAACATCTTAGGCCAAGTATACCAGTTTACTGGAGATTCCTGAACTGCTTTTGCAGTGCTGTAGCACAAGTAACAGGTGTGGTTAAATGGCACAAGTGGCTCTATTAAATCTGGTGGTTCCTATGTGCTGCGATTTAATTTCCAGCCTTTTCCCTGCTGAAGACTTAGAGGTTGGTTTTAAACCTGCAGGAATGTGAGGAACACTTACTTTTCCACGGCTGTTCTTTGTTTCTCCAAGCGGCGTTCTATTAACAAGCAGTTCATTAAATCAATAAGAGTCAGGAATAAGTGTATGATTTGCTTGTCTCAGAAGCGATAATTTCTCTCTCTAAATATTTGCGTTTAAAATTTGGGCTCCCTCCAAATGCCCTAACTTCACAATAGAGAAATCGAGTTTGGTTTTTTTTTTTTTAATCCTCATATTTCATTTCTTACAAGGACCTTCCAATAATTTAAACTATTTACAGTGCCTCAAAGATCATTATTTCCCTGTGACTCCTCAGAGAAATATTGGAGCCACTCTATTTATTGCTGACATTAGATTTACCTTTGAAGACTGGTTTACAAAATGGAGACATTAGGATGGGAAAGTCATTATTTTTTGTACATTGCTCAGAATGGTAAGTTTCTGTGTGTGCTGTATCAGAGTAAACACTGCTGTAGCTGCTCAGTTTGTTATGGAAACTTGAAAAGCAGATGCATTAAGGTATTTTGTTTTTAAAAACACACGGTTCTTTAGAAGGAAAAATATAAATACTGTTTGGGAGCTTGTCACGAATGTATATTTAAAAATAACACCCCCCCAAAGCAATGAATAAAAATGCTTTTTGGCGTTGTAAATGGAGGCAGAGAATTGCTCAACCAATAGAAAAGCAGGTGGGGTAACACATCCTGATTCTTCTAATTGAGGCTGTAAAGAAAGATGAGAGATATGTGCACTGTTTGTGTCACAGTAGTTGTGATCTGTGAAAATAACTTCAGAGCAGCCTTTCCTAATATTAAAATGTCTCTGTTGCTGTTCAACTAAAAATCAATACAGCTCACAATTTTAATAAGGAACATGAATCTGAAAATGTGTTTAGTATCAGGTTATATAAACACACCCTAATGAGATACTATAAAATCCATCACATTAAAGGCTGGTTCCTACAAGGTATATTAGCTTAAAATGTTCAATATATTAGGTCAGTGTACAACACTACACATAACAAAGCAGGTCTGTCAAGGCAAGATGCATGTTTTGCCCCTTAAAACTGTTATATTTTGCACATTTTATAAGGTTCTTTGAATACATGAATAAGATAAGTTATTCCCATCTCTTTCTTAAGCAATCTCAGAAATGGCTGTGACCTGAAATTGGAAATCTTGTAAACACCCATCCGAAGAAAATGTGTGCAGTTCTGTCTTAAAGAGATGGTACATGTTTAATTATCCCAACTTCTTGGAGGAGAATACTATTAACATACACATTAGCATCGTCCCATTGGTTCCTCCTGCTGCTCCACCTTAGGGGCAGCAATAGGAGCTAATCTTATTGCTCCCATGCGCATAATAATGAAATTTTGTCTTGTCTCTGAGGCGGTGTTCTTTGGTCTAAAGTACAGCGGGAAACATTCCCTTTTTTTTTTTTTCTTTTTCTGTTTTTTAAAGAAAATTTCCTGACCAACTAGTTTAAAAAAAAAAAGATTTGAAAAATTAAAATTCTTTCTGTGTGAATGCCGGAGCCTGCAGAACGTGTTGCTTTGACTTGCGAATCAAAATTAAGCAATTGTGCAAATAAATTGCTCTGTATTCACATATGGAATACAGTGTACTGGGGCTGTGGGTGTATTCAGCTCTTTGAAAAACTGGAAGCCGTGGATTTTATGTTATTTTATCCTGCAGTGTCCATATAGGCTATTCTCAAAGAATAACATAAGAACAAACAAAAAGAGATGGGTTTAATATAAAATACCTTTGCCTTTTCCTAGCAGTGTTCTACAGACTATAATGGGGAGAGGAATAAAAAAGCACAGGCAAAAAAATACATGTGAATTCAAGGCTACTGAATTAAGGGAGGTTGTACCAACATTTCCCCCACTGTACATTATTTGTATTCAAGGTTTTTGAAATGACATTGTAATCTGATGATGCACCAGCCTATTATATTGTCTAGCAGGACAAATATCCTTGCGTTTTCTCTGTAGAACTAACACAATTTTTCCATGTCAGAGGTGCATAATATCCTGGCGGTCATAAGGAATGATGCTATTAATCCTCTTGGGCAATCTCCAGGTCTGATTATTAGGGAAATAAATTTGCATGCTGCATATGAGCTAGGTGAATCACCGAGAGCACAAATTATATTTCCTGACAGCAAGTTAGAGAATGGAGCCACATCGCTTTTTTATCTTTTTTTTTCCCCCCTCTGAAAGCTATAGAATTTCAATTCATTACATGAGATTGGTTAGAATTAAAGTCTCTTTTTAAGTTGATATTAAGTTGAGTCTGTTATCTCTGTGAAGGCTAGTAGGTTCCCCTGAGTATCCACCTAATCACTACTTAAAAAAATCGAAACGTATAGTTAGTGTCATGATTTAGGTACCAGAGCCACTTTATTTATCAGTGCAGAGTGAGATAATTTCAATTTGAGGCTCTGTAGCCCTCATGAATTTAACCATTTTGAAAGCTTTTTTTCCTCTCTCTTTTTCTCTCTCTACCCCTTTCCCCCCCTCCTTATTGTGCATATTGTAATAATGGTTATTCTGGGCACCTGTTTCGCTGTGCTCTGTGCATTTCTCAGACTGCTTTATCTATCACTTCATATATATTTCCTGGTATGTTTTGAAGATTTTTTGGTGAAATGTTATTTGGATTTCAGTTAAGAAAATTTGGCAGTGTTCTCTGTGCCAGAAGTACTGCCAGGCATTTCTGCTTTTCAGATCAATGATAAATGTATTTTTATTATTTTTACTGTTTGGCATCTGAGCAACCTTTTTGCATTATTAAATCTGAACAGGGAGAACGATAGCAAATGAGGGGAGAATAAATGGCTTTATGTCCTGATGTATTAATTAAGCAGACATTTATTATAATCACAGTTTTATAGATGTTGTAAAAAGGTATTTTTTTCATCCATGATATACATCCGTGTCTGGTAACTTCTGTGAGCCTTTTTGGAAATGTCCAGGTTTCTTGGATTGGAAAATTGGGATCACTGGTGCTGTGCTGTACATGCAGACAACAAGCACAAACAAGCCCTGGGGTGGTGAGTGTGGACGGATCCAGCTTGGAATTGAGTGAGGAATGTCTCAGTTGAAGGTGGGGGGCTATAAATCCATACAGATCAGGTGCAGCCTGGAATTTGGGGGACTCTGAAATGCCTCCTGCTCCTCACTGGAGCTGAGCCAAGCTCAGAGACACAGAGAGCCCCTGCACTGGTCAGAGCTGGGGCTGTGATTGAAACAACACGAGCCAGGTAATGTGTCTGATAATGCCAAATCTGAAGTGTTCTTAATCATTTACTTATTCATGAAGTGCAAGCAGCAGCACTGGAAGGAAAGGGATATATCTCTGACTCAGATTTCATGTGTTGCCAAATATGCAGCAAAGGAAGCACTTTTAATCATCTTACATGAAACCTATTTAGGATTTGTCTATTCTCTCATCCGTTGGGTTTCTTTATGCTTCCTGAGCAGAGCTGGTGCCATTTTTTCCAGAACAAAGGTCCTTTTGTTTGTTTTCTTTTTGTTTGTTTTATTAATTTTCTGCTCAGCATTTGGGTTGTGCTGCTTCACAGACAGGAAGTATTTCCCACATTTAGGAAAAGGAAATAGCCTTTGGAGAAAATTCAAAGAAAGTCCATTGGGGAGTGACTTGCCTGTTCAGAGTGTTATTTCCTATTCCTGAATAGAAACATCAGACTTATTTTTGGCATCAAATAGTAGTGCTGCTATAAACACTAGCCTCTTTAATTCCCATTTTGTAGTGGACACTTATACAGAGAGTGTTTGTTGCCCTTCTGAAATAGGGATGGGCGATAAAAGAAGGCAAATTTTAACAAAACTGCGAAATCGCCTCTCTCCTGTTGTCTGTGACCTAGACAAGGTCTCTCTAATACTGCTGAGCCCCAGCAAGGCAAATGAGGGGCCTATTTAAAAATGAGTTGTCTGCGATTTTGGAAGTTGTCAGCCTGGAATCCACCAGCTCCATGACAGTTCCTGTCACAGAGCTGCCTTTCCTCAGTCTGCAGGGGAGGAGGAGGAGGCTGCTGGGAGAATGATGGGTGTTTTAATGGGCACTCCTCCTGAAGTGGGGCTGGAGCAGGACGCTATCTGTGTCTTTATAAATTGTAATAAGTAGATAAGATCAGCTGGTGATAACGCAGAGAGGAGGGAATTTACCTATGCCCAGTTGTGCTGCTTCTCTCCAGCAGGAAATCCTGAACAGTGTGTGGATAACACCTGGCAGAAAGGGCAGGGAGGGGAAAATCACAAATGAACCAAAGGATGGCAGCTAGTAAAGTTTTATTTTGAACTTTATCTGCTACTGCCCCTCATCATCACACAGGGAAAATATTCTCCTGAAAAGAGAAGGAATGAGTTTTGAACTTGAATGGACAGAAAAGAAAAAATAAAACAAATTGAAAAGATTAAAACCAGGAGTTTCTCTGGGGAAAAAAAAAGAGTGTCTCCCCCGTTGTTCCTTTGGATTTCTCCTTGTCTATTCATGTCCATGGTGTGTCTGTATGTTGAACTTTGCATCTGGCAGATGTGTGCCAGCACGAGGGAAACCTGCTTGAATCTATTGTGCCTGTATGTTGTGTGTTGTCACATGGCAACTTAACTTAATATCAACTTAAAAAGAGACTTTAATTCTAACCAATCTCATGTAATGAATTGAAATTCTATAGCTTTCAGAGGGGGGAAAAAAAAAGATAAAAAAGCGATGTGTGGGCCAGTCCATCGGGATTTGGCGGGGCAGCTTCCTCGGCTGCAGTTTCTAAAACACCACAAAATCAGAGTAGTTTGCCAGCTGCAGCTTTCACCTTCATTGTGGACACTGAAGGTTTATAAGTTTAATGTAAATATGTATAAAGCAAAGCACGTGCAGTGTTGATCTTGGTTCCTCAGCTGTTCCTCAGCTCTTAGGGACACGAGCAACCTGGAAATCAGCTGCTTCGGTTGAGGAAAGCAGCTACACTGCCTGAACTCTTGTGTTGCCCCTTAAACTTAGACTTGTCAGTCTGCAGCTGCCAATATTTTGGGTTTAGTAGGATGAAAAACGAGAGGATGCTCTAAAACCCGGAAACAGAGATGTGAGTCTCTTCTGGTTTCTTGTGATTTTGAAGAGATGGGGATCCGTGAGTCCTCGAAGGAGCCGGTTCTGGCTGCCACTTCTGGGATGTGAACAGAAGAGGCCGGCACACATAGCACGGCATGTGCCTTGCCTCTGGAGGCATTCTAAAAGAGTAAAAGGGAGGGAGAAAGTCCTGAGCCAACCCCAAGCAAACCACAAAAGCCCCCAGCCCGGACTATGCCCCCTGGGCTGGATGTGTCAGGGCGAGGCTTCCTGCGTCTGTGCCACAGCCTGCAGGCGTGTGTGGCTGAAGGCTCTGCCTGGCATCCTGGGCGACCACTGTGTGCCATCAACTTCTGTTCAGTGACCTGTCAGAGCAGAGAAGGAATTTCACATGGCCTGAAAAACTGACAGAACAGCTCACCTTTCGGGGAAATGTAATATTTTCTGATAAGGAGCTTATGTTAGTTTTCTTAGCAAATAGCCTGAAAGCATTTCTGTCTGTGGCATTTCTAGATGTGATAAGTTGAAGGAAACATCCTTGACCATGACTTAACAAAACAGGCCATTTGTTTCATGGGGTAGCTGTTTCCAGAAATGTAAATAAATGGCAACTTAAGGATGATATAAAATAAACGATCACAGAGACAGCCCAGAGCTGCATTGTTTCAGAAAACACAAGGCACTATTTATGGAGCTGTAAACAGAGGAGTGTGTTTATTATTGCACTTGGAATTAAATCAGAAAGCCAGAAAGCTGAAGTTTTGGGAAAGATCAAGCCACATTTAAGAAGCTCTTTGGTGGGGTTACTGCTCGTGCTGTGTGCTTGTTTTGAACAGAGCCAGCCTGTTTGGTCAGGGCAGTGGGCCTGTCTGCCAGGGCCTCCTTCTGCCATTTATTTTGCCACCTTCTTGACATGAGTGAAGCTGAAGGGGGGAGATGGTGTGCACAGCTGGGGACAGAACACATCCAGATTTCATTTGTGTCCATGTCTCAAATACTTTTAGAGTGTAAATTGAGAGCCAAGGGTGTCTCTGTTGAAGCAGGTCCTGGTCAGAGCCCCACAGCCAAACCTCTGTGACCTTCTCTGTGGCTTACAGCTGGAGTCGGAGTATCCTGAGCCAAACCTGGTGGGATAAACAGAATCCAAGCCTGGTTTTGTGGCTGTGGTTATCCTGGGGTGGATTTAGATGTATTTGTTCTAGGCAGTACCTAGCTCCTTAAGAAATACCTCCCCAATTAAATAGCATTATTGGTAATTCCATGCCACATGGTTGAAACTACTACTAACACTCTTATTAATGGTCTTGGTAATTATTGGAACAATATTTTTGCAAGTCTCACCTGTACCATATGTGCCCCTCTCAAGGAAACATGCTTGGCTCATCTAATACAGTGTTGTAAACTGCCTCACACACCCCTTAAATTGAAAATACCTTTCCCCCCACTGTTTTACTGGTATTCCTAAACTATTACACTACATTTAAAAATGAATTGTGTGCAGTGACATTAGAGAAGGGGGTTAGGCTTTCTGAGCTGCTACCAGTGACATATGACTGTAGTGACAGACAGTCAGCAGTATTCAAACTGAATTAATCTGAAAAAGCAGCAGACTTCAATGTGGAGTTTAGGAGGAGGCTGAGCAGCTACATATTTACAAAAGGGATGTCACTGAACCGTCTTTCTACCCAGGGATAGCCTATGGCTACTTAATACTTTTAAACCAGTAGTGGAAGGATTAAATACACCTGAAGTCAGGTCTTTGAGGCCATTTCCTTCTTGTGCTTTCTTTTCCTTACTTGAGTTGCACCTCAGCAGCTATTTTTTTGAAGCGCTGTGAAAAAGGGTGGGTATTCTGATACCTTTTATTAGAATTGCACAGAAGCAGGAGAATCCTCACAGAGACGCAGGCTCCTTTTTCTGTTGCCTTTGAAAAGTTAAGACATGTGAGGTTACACAAGACACAGACACTGCAGTGGAGGAGGAGGGATATGGTAATAAAGGTGATAGTGATACCTTAATTTAACAAATATGCAGTGCTAATTATGTAAACATGTGAGAACTCTAAAATCTTCTCATCATGTGTGTCACACAATTGAAATATTTTACAGCTTAATTCGAGATTATACAGTAATAATGTTGTTTTATATTGGCTAGTTGACAAGCATAGGCCAGGGCTGTCTGTCAAACAAAACTGTTGTGCCAGATTGTATCTTGGCGGTAAGCACAAAAGAAGAGCAAGTCAAATTCTGTTTACATATTAATCATTGATTCAGATTTAGGTCTGTACCGTAGACACTGCCTTAACTGGTAGCTGTAAGGGGGGAAAAAATCTGTTTGTACTTGGGTGGGCCATATTTTGAACAAAGTAATTTCTACAGAAGGCTGCTACAAAGCTCCACATCTCATTTTGCAAATGTACCTAAGAGATCAAGTTCCATTCAGAGGGATTTAGGTGGCAATAGCTTTTCTCCTCTATAATTTTTAAACTTTTTTCCTTCCCTTTTTGCTCATGGATGTTGGGATGGATGCACTGAAATCTGCCAGGATTCTGACACAGTAGCTGATTATAGAGCTTTATTTGTACTTTTCTGTTAACAGGATTCTCTCATGTACGAAACAAAATGAGCATGATAAACAAATTAGAAAACCTGGACAGGTTTGGTGGCATAAAGTAGAAAACGCCATTTTCCCCACTCTCAAGTGTGCACTACATTTGGTACTATTTTGCTCTCAGTGTTGCTTTACTAAACTGTTTAAGTCTCTCAGTGTTGTATCCAAAATATTCCTCCCCTTGGTACCATGGCAAACAGCGCTGTTCCCAAAATCCAAGTCTGAAATCCTGGCCCCAGTGAGGACAGTGGAGGTGCCAATTTCAGGTCAGCACAAAGGGATGTTGCTTTAGATGTGCCTGATGAGACTGGACTGTCAGTCTCTCCAGCCCCAACTGCAGCTTTTGGGAATGCTCAGTACCAAATTGCTCAAGGGAAGACACAGACATTTTTTATCGCCCAAAGAGGATGTTTCTCTCCAACCTCCATCAGCCCATGGTTCATTTCTGTCACAAAGCATTAGGGGTTTCAGCCTTTCTAAGATATTTATCTTAATCCTAGCTGGGATGTCCTCATTATTCACATAAGCATCTAAATTAAACTATTTTATATCATATTAAGTCCTTAGCCAGAAGGATATCTTGTGGCAATCAGTTCCATAGGTTAATTATGAACTGTGTAAAATAATATTTCCCTTATTGGTTTTTAAAGATGTTGTTTTTCAGCGTTGTTGCATTAGGAGGAGAGGCCTCTAGGACCAGGCAATTGATCTTCTCTGTAACTTTCATTAACTCTCTCGTGTCCCCTTTTTATTTGTCTTCAATAAACTAAGCAGCCCCAATCTTCACAGTCCTTTCTTTTGCCACTAATCATTTTTGTTGCTCCTTCCTATTTCAGTTTTATGGTTTTTCTGGGTGAGTTGATTGCAGCTTGGTACAGCATTTCAGATACACTGTCCAGTTACTCAGTGATGTGGTAATTTAGAAGTAATTCCTACCCTTCTTTATGCAGCACAGCAACATATTTACTTTTTTTGACTGCTGCTCCCAATTCTTCAGCTTTCTTGTTGAGTTGTCCAGAGTGGCACATGTTTTCTCCCTCCCTCTCTTTTTCCCAAGTGGTTGGTTAATTTACAACCTATCCTTGTCCATGAGTTTTGAAAATTATTCATTCAAATATGCATTACCTTGCATTTATGAACAGTGGATTTCATCTGTCTTCATGCTGCACATCTATCTAGCTTTTCTAATCTTTTGTAATCACGAGTAACCTAAATATTTTTGCGCCCTGTGCAAATTTTGTCACCTTCCCCTCTCTTTTCCAGAACGCTAATGAATATATTAAACATTCCCAGTCCTAATATGGACTGCTGAAGCACTTCATGGTGAGCCTTTTAGCAAGCTAGCAATCAACAATTTATTTCTACCCTTTTGTTTCCGTCTTTGGCTGTCTTTGTTTAACATACAGATTTATTTTCAAAGCCTTGCTATTTCCAAGTGCTCTGCTGAGAGCCCTCCCACAGGGTGTGGGAACAAATGCCTAACTCTGACCTCGGCTGTCCAGTGATACCCAGCACTGGAGTTCTAACACAGCGTTCACAGGTCTGTTAAGGCTGAAAACGTGTCAGCTGTGATGCAGAGGAGTGGACTGGATTAGGAAAAAGAGGTGCAGGTACTGGCAGGTTTGGCAGCCTTGTTCATATTCCCCCCAAAAATAAAAAGACAGGAGAGAGAGAGATTTATGCAGCTCACTGAAAAGAGACTTTTTTCCTTTGCCTTCTCCAATTTAAAGCATTCAGAACAGAGCTGCCAGCCAGCCCGGATAAGTGGATATATTGCATGAGGCTCCTTGCACTAAGACTGATGGTTTGCACTGAGTTTCCAGGAGCAAAAGGAAAAGCCAATCCTGCTCCCAGAACTGTTATTGGAGTTCCCCCATTTCGGCCACTTGGTCACCACCCTTCATAAGAGGCAGGTGACGAGCCCATGGTGCTGCCTGCAGCTAATTGCAAAGTGTTTGGTGCTGCAAGGTGCTTCATACAGTGATTAGCATCATCATCATCATCATCACCACCACCTCGGGCTCAGATCTGAGTGTTGCTGGAACATGGAAAATGGTCCAGGCCCTGCTTTGTTCTTCTCACAGCGTGTTAATGGCCTGGGTTTGGTTTTCTCATTATACAGCACTTACCATAACTGTAATGGGCTGTAGTTTGTTCCAGTTATTGAAATTAATTCTCTTACAGCTCCTCTGCCAAACGGAGACGTTCAGTTCACGGATGGCGAAGTGGGGTAGGGAGAGGCTTTGGCTGCTCTCTGAAAAGGCTTGTGGCAGGTAGAGCAGTGGCTGGAGTCCCTCACTCCCAAGTCCTAGGGAGGACCTGCTCTTTAGTTTTGGTTTTCTCAGCAGGAATTCCAAGATTGTCACGCTGGGCGAGCACGTGTCAGTTTTTATCGCTGCAGTTGTTCCCGCGTCCCTGGCCATCAGCCTCTCTCCCTGCTCCCTTCCCCGCGTGGGCTCTGCTTTCTATCCTCGCTCCATTGTGTGCTTGAGTGGAGGCTCATACCTTAAAGCTGTTATTTTCGAGTTTTAATAATATTTTGCATCTCATTTCCTGTTTCTTAGCTGACAGCCATTCCAAAAGTAATCTTTGGCAGGTACTAATTTGGGTGATGACCACTTGATCTACATTTTTGGTGGGTAATTACTGAGTCAGAAGTGAGTATATTTGATATCCCCTGACAGTCAGTGAGGCACACATTTTTACTACCCCCTCATTAGAGATTCACTCATAGTGAAATGACCTGGATTTTGTTAGTTCTCCCAGACACAGGAAAAATCTGTCTGTTAAGTACCAGAAGTTACTACTTAGGTTTATTTTGTCACACTTGCGTGGTCCAAAATATATTGGCACTTTGAACAACAACTTCTTTTAAGGCAAGGTGCTTTGGTAGAGTGAAACCACCATGGGATCAAATTTCCTATGGCTTCTGAAGCTGGGCACAGTCCTGTGTCCTGTGGCAAATCTCTTCCACAGAGATTTGGGTTGTTTCACAGCGATAAGTGAATCTCAGAAGATTTGGAAGCCTGATTTGGAAAGTTCACAAACTGATGCTGAGTCGCTCCAAACTGCAGGAGCCAGATTCCCTGGTTTGCTCTGGCAGCTTTGCCTCGCTCTGGTGATACAAAGCAGCTGCAAATCCCCTTGTGCTGCCCAGCTCAGCGAGGTTTGTGGTGCCTCACATTGCCAGAGCACACCAGTGAGCCTTGCCTGTGTACATGGAATTGGGCTGGATGTCTCCTGAGAAAAGGGGGCCAGTCTGAGATTATCAGCACAGCTTGCTTCCTTGCATTACTTTGGCACCAGGCTCTGCTTCCCGTAAGACCTTGTGCAAAAGCGAGCAAAAAGAAAACATAATGTGGGAAGAAATAGCCAGACTTCTTTTCAAATGTCAGAGAGATTCAGATTTATTTTGAGTTCTAGAAGAAATGTGGGAAAGGGATATTTGCCAGATTCTTGGCCTCCCCATCTGGCTTCTATGAACTACCTTTTTATTTCTTCTTTCCCCATAAGTTTTCCCAAATCACGGAGCTCAAGTCCCCAACTCCCCCGAGAACCAGCTTAAGTAGACTGAGAATCTAAATAAAACCCGATCGTTGTTTTTGAACCAAGAAGCAGCTGGTACAGTGCCTAGTTTTTCCATATTCCTTCCAAAATATCTAAAGATATTCAAGTTATTTTGAACGTGACAAGGTACCTGAACCAATACTTTTGCTGGAACACTCACTAAAGCTTCTCTGCCTCCATCCTTCACGTCTCATTCCACACTGAGCCCTTCTGTGTTTGTAGATCATCGTTCTCTTGGACTTTTTCCTGACTCCTTGTTCACACTCAGCTCTCCGTCCCTTTTGGTTATTCCTTGGCACGTGGAGTCAGCCTCCCTCATCTGTGCTTGTAGGATCATTGCTTTGGTGACAGCACTGAGGGTGGTTTTGTTGGGGTTTAGCATGTGGCTCTTCAGGTTTCTTTTGAGCAATATTGATTAAATACTTTTAGTCTCTTAAAGTGTCTTAAATGCATAAGGTGTGTTGTGCAGTTCCTTCCACAGAGAGGACAGAAAACCAGTCCCCAAGAATTCCATCAGAATTCATTAGGGTTTTGATGAATTGCAACTGCTAAGAAATTGTCTCCCAGGACTCGGAAATTAGTCAGTACCGAACAGTACAGATGTCAAATCACCTATAGAGAATAAACCTGCAAAATACTGTCTGTGAGAATTGTCTACGTCACAAGTCTGGAGAAATGGCTTGAAAAGAGAAAGGAAAAGAAAATCCCCTCAAGAAGGGATTGAGCATCCCGGAGATGCGGCTTCACTTTCTTGTTCTTTTGAAGTACTTTCCAAGGGGGGTGTGTGCAAACAAAATTAGCAGGAGGAATATCGATTTTAGTCTCTGAATTTGATTTCAAGGTTTGGATTGATTTGGTCTAAATACATTGAGTTTGAAAGAGATTCAGCCATTTATTTCTAAGTGGCATTTAAAATAACTATTGCTCTATATTAATCTAGTGAATAATATTGTAAGTGCCACAGTTTATGCTTATTACACTTATTGAACAGGCTCCAGCATCTCCTATAGAATAAAGGGCGGAAATAGGAAAAAATTCTTTTGATTCTTCCAAACTGTATCAATCACTTCCTGCACTGAACATCTGGTCAGTATTGGAGGAAAACCATGCACAAATCTATACCATTGGCAACGTGATTATCTTTTCAATCGTGAAAACTGCATGTGTATCCTTTGTTTCCTGATGGAAACAAGTATCTAAATACCATCCTGTGTGGAGCAGGGCAGAGAAAGCCCACTCCTGGAGATTGCTGGAGCAAGTGGTGCTTAAAGGTGCTTGAGCTGGTGGGATTGGGCATGGATGACAGCCATTAAAGACCTTAGCAGCAGCTTGGTCTGTTTTTTTGTGTTAGTCTGTTATTCTGGATCTTTGAGGGTGTTTGGATGTGAGATTTTGCTTTGATTTTTGTTTTTTCCCTCCCCAGGCAGGAGCCACTGCCTGTTTGCATTTGGGATTTTCCTGAAATTGGATTTTGAACCCCAAATTCAAGATTTGATTTAGAACACTGATGTTGCCAATCATAGAAATAATTGCCCAAGTAAAACTGATCCTGAATTAATTTTGGATCCTGGCCACTGTAGAATTCCACAGGTTCTTATATCTGCTTCAGATTCATCAGGAAACTGCTCTTGATGCTATAGGTTTGTTTATATTGTCTTTCATAGGGAAAAAAAACAAAAAAAAAGAGGTATGAGAAATAAAAGTGTGTGAAAGGAAAACCAAAGGGAAAAGGAAGTATGGAATAACAACATCTGGGTGTTCTTTGTGGACTGGAAGATTTGTTTCCCCATTGATACTTGGAAAGGAGGAGTTATCCTGGGAGTAGTGAGAATTTCCCATCAGGAAAACCTCTGCTAAACTCGTCCTTTTTGCAGTTTGGGAGGTTTTATTCCCTTGCTGCATCTTCACATGCTTCAGCACCTCCTGCTTTAGGGAGAGGAACTCAAGTAATCTGGTATTTCTAACCCTGCCACAGTAAGAAAGTCCTGAAGACCTCACTCCTGAAAGGTTACTTGAAAGGAACTCAGCCTTTTTTTGGGTTCATCCAACTTGCATCATCATTTCAATCTGATTAATGCTAATAATGGTGCATAGAAGAACCTAAGCTCTTATCATTGTGTCTATACAATGCAAAGGGAACAAAAATCTAAAAAAGCAAGGAAAGATCACATGTAACTCTTCTGCCTTTATTTGCTGTGATTCTGATTCAATTTGTTTACTCAACAAAAGAGACAAAAAGGTTTCTGAAACAATACTTTCATACAACCCAGTCTCTTTAGTTGTACTGTGAAATTCTCATTTTTTTTTGTATTTAGCTTCCCTGCAATTTATCTTCACTAGAATAACTCTAAACCACTCTATGGTTTAGAGCTTCCACCATTCTGTCCTAAAAGCTATAATTTCATTATGTTATCCTTTTCCCCTTCCCCTCTTTGTTCCCTTATACAGTTATCCAGTGTTCAGGAAAGCATTTAAACACTCACTTGATTCCACAAAGTCAATGAGACTCGAACATGTGCTTAAGTGCCTGCTGAATTGGGGCCCTGATTTACACCATAAATCCATCACCCTCCCTGAGGCTCAGCACTGGCAGCTCTCACCAGCTTTGTCACTCACCCTCTGCTGCCTGCAGAACCTGGAGACATTCCTTCCTCCTGCTGCCCCACTCCCAGGGGAGGGCACAAACCAGGCCCTACAGCTTTTCCCCACTTTTAAATAAGTTACAGGAAGATTATTGGAAGCTCTCAGTCAGGTTACGCAACCCATAAAAGTACGAATAATTTACAAATATTTAACAAGGAAAGAACTAATTATGTGGCTCCTGTCACAATGAGGGCAGGCTCAGAAATGGTATAATCAATATGGGAATGTTAGCTGTAATGCAGTCTGTCAGCTTTTTAACCAACCAAAAAACTCCAGCAAGTCTATAAACAGGATTGACCCTCTCTCTGCTGAATCCTGGCTGTGCCAGCAATATTTTCCTCTCATTATGTTCCATATTAGCAGTTGTCTGTCATGGGGTCTTTTGAACACTCTTATTAAAGAAACATCTATCCTGAAACTGAATGAACTTATCTCCAAGTATGGGAGCTAGGAAGGAGCTATCAAAACCAGAATTTTAGCCAATTCCATTTCAGACTCCAAGTGAGTCTTAAGAAGTTCATGGGAACATGTTCTACTATGGCTATGAAAAACCACTCATGGTTGAGGTGAAGGATGTGTTTGATGTTTTGTTAGACAAAGCTTGTGTTTCACCTTTGCACTATTACTACCTGCTAGCTATGATTATTTTGGCTATATATTTATATCACTACATGTTCTTATATAATACATGTTCTATTTTGGACTAATCATCTCTAAAGGGGAGTAGGTTTCCTCCAAAAGGGTCTGCCAGCAGCAGCTTGGTGATATTGGGTGTCATGGCTCCTGGGTGCACAGAAGATGGAAGTTTGAACCCTTTCTGCCCGACAGAAAATACTGAAATCTGACTACACCACATAGTGCAGGAAATTGTTTTCTTATGAGGTGCATATGTTTTAAAAGAAGCAACATTGCCATGTATTTTACATGGGTTATTAAATAACTGTATAAATTTAATGATTCAGATGTTTTGCATTATAACCTGGCATCTCAGGAGGCATGAAAATAGCACAGTAGGAAAATGTCATTGCATACTTCATAGGCAGAGCTGTTAACAAATGGAAATCCTTTTATAACTATAGAAGAGATCCATCTTTAGTCCCCTGCCTGTCTCAACCTTCCACTGGTCTTCTGATGTGAATAAACTGTGACTAACGTGCAATAGTAACGAGGCTGTTGGAGCTGCCAGAAATCTTTACTTACTTAGAGAGAGAAAAAGAAAATATCTCTAGTTTTCAATTATTGTCAGGGCATGAAAATGGCAAGAACCTGTTTTGGCATTCACCTCAGGGAGCAGAGAGAGCAGATCACCATCATCTGATCTCTTGAAAAATAGATACTTTCTAACCTGGGAAGTTTAAGCACAGATCATCAATATTTCTGTACGTCAAGTTCTGGGTGGGTATTGCTCCCCTTGATTTGTTGTTTGTTAGACTAGTTTGGGTTGGTTACAGCATTATACATTGTGGGAACTTTATTTATTGCCATTGTCACAACAAAGCAAAGCTGCTATTATGTTATAACAAACTAAAGCTACATTTCTAAAACATCACATCTACCCAAACTACAATGCTGTAACACCTAATTTACAGTTTATTCCAATCACATGGACACTGGAAACATAAAATAATAATAATAAAAGGGTTTCTTTGGCTCATCCCAGCAGAAGTCCTTTCTGGTGTGGCTGTTCATCATGCAGGAAGGCAAGAAAAATATATTATCTGGAGTGTTTTTGTAGGGTAAGTGCACAAAGGCACAAATATTGGTGCAGTCAAATGCCCTGCAAGCCTCTGGCTGGATGGTGGCTCACCAGGGTCTGCTGGGGTGGGAAGAACTGCAGATAAAATTAGCTCTGTGTGCCACAACACACAGACAGGGCCTGTGGAAGGAAGAACCCTAGGAAAAGACCTGTAGAGGAAGAAAATGAATGCTGAGAGTGCATCTGGAGGTACTCTCCACTCTGGTTGATTTTCTAGTGCTAAAGCACAGCATCCCAATGGGAAACTGGTGGCAGCTGGAGGTGTTGAGGAGGCTGCTTCATTGGGATGTTACTGGTGAATCTTGGTCCTAGGTGCAGCTGCTGCTGTCCCATTTTGCCATGGTGTTTTCCCATGCTCCTGCACCTCAGATTGATCTTGTAGCATTCACAGGTATTTGAAAGGGCACTCCTGGACAATATGTTTTGGTGCGGAAAAATGTTGGCCTGTGTCTGAAAGGGTTGGCAAGAGGAGCTTGACAAATAATTTGAAGCAATAGCTTACTTGATTTTTATTTTTTTTTCCCTTTTACTTTTTGGCAGATAGTTCTGCAGACTCATAAAATTGCTGTAAATAACTCCTAAGAGCAGGAAGCACTACAGCAGTCCTTGAAAAAGTCAGAGTAGCAAAAGAATGTGACAAATTCAGTAGCTGAGCCATCAGGATACAGAGAGCAGGTATCAAGCTGTGCCATATGTACAGTCACGGTTGGCTTGGAAAGTCTCCTCTCGTAAAACCAAATTGTTCCACTAGGAAGTGAAGCCAGGAGCCTTTTGCCTACAAAATTAAATTGTTCTCTTTTTTTCCGAACCAATTGCCTTTTTTTTTGTTTTGTTTTGTTTAATGAAACACCAGGCAGAATCTCATTTTTCTCCTCCAGCTCTACCTGTCTTTTTCCTCTTATTTCAACCCTCCCCTGCCCTCCTTCTACCTCAGGGCGAATGGAAAATCTCATCTTCTTTTTAGGCTATTTATCTTCTCCTTCCCAAAACAGTCTCCTCCAACCCTGGCTGTCTTCTGCCAATATGAAGTTGTACAAGTGAAGAGAAATGGCCAGGGGACCTGGAGGGAGGCTGAGGACTGGAACAGTTACCAGGTTGTTCCCTGGCTGACAAGAGTCGACTCCAGCTGAACCTCGCTCTGGGAGAGACAGCTCAGGCAGGAAAAGATGGGATCCTTCATTTTCCCAAGATTATGCATTTAGATTGATGACTAAACTAAGGAGATGGGCCTGCTTATTGTAAAGCAGCAGAAATTGAGGAGTCACCCATACAGAAAACTCCCTTCCTCCTTATAAATCTGAACCTCTCAGAGCCTGCAGGTGGCTCATATTTGGACATTTCCCCCTTCAACATCATACTTCTGGGCACTGGAGTCTCCAGGTCTGAGGAAGGCAATGTTGATAGTGAGGATTTAGTGGATCTGCTTGGTCTTAATACACTGTTTGGATCACTCAATAGCTCACCTGCTATTGTACAAGTGCTTTGCTAATGGCAAAATCTCAGACCCAATCCTGTAAGGCTCCTGCTGTGCAGGTGTCCCTCAGAAGGAATTGAGCAATCCCACCAGCTTCAAGGATAACAAGACAAGATCTTTCTTTTGTTTTCTGCACAGCTGTGGAGTAAAGTTAGGTTGAGCAGTGTAATATCTCTCAATGTCCCTTATGATGAGAGTGTTTTCCCAGGCATGCACTTTGTTTGGAAGACTGTAAGTGAAGTGAATTTGGTTTAGGTGTGTTGCTGTTGAACATGCATTCAGTGGCTTCATTCCTGAAAATTTAGACTGCCAAGCACAGAAACCAGAGAGATCTGTCCTTAGAGTCAGATACAAGCTCAGTCCAGAATGAGGATCTGTAAAAAATCAACACAACTCTTATTTCCTACCCTTAACAGAGGGAAAAATCACCAAAGGCAGTGTGGGCCTATTGTCCCCTGGGACATATTCCCTGTACACCTGTGGTACTGGAGCTCCAGGGGTTGGATCAGGTAATGAAATCCACTCCTTCTACTGGGAATCAGAGGGAGGGAATCTCTGGCTTTGATGTTTCTTTTTTCTGCTTAACTCAGTTGGTTAGACCAGGCTCTCGTAATGCCGAGGTTGCATGTTCAGTCCCAATCTGGGCTATTTGCTGAGAGCTGGACTTGATGATCCTTGTGGGTCCCTCCCAGAATATTCTGCAATTCTCTCAGGTGTCTGCAGACCCTCCACGTTCATTCTGGTGCCACATTGGGTGCACTGGAGAACATACTCAAGGGGGCAGCCCTTCCCCACACAAATGTGCCAGGTGGGGACTGTTCCTGGGGCAGCAGCAGGGTTGGGAAGGGGAAACTGGCAGAGGTCAAAGTGGAAGGTCGTTTTCTCACTGGAAGTTCCATAACATGAAGAAGGGAGGAAAATCAGAACCACATACACAAGAATAGTCTAGGCAAGTGCAAACCTGGGTTTGTAGATAGTTTGGTGGAAGCTGAGGTTGCTCTGCTCTGACCATGTGAGGGTGCAAGCTGGAATGCCTTTTTCCACTCTGCAATATAATTAGTGGTACTAGGAACCAAAAATGAGTCACGTGCAGAGGCAGAAGTCAGTGAAGAATGTCTTCCCTTTGAGTAGCCTGCCATGAGAGGGTTCTGGCTTCCTGAGCTGTGCATTAACCACATTCCCTGCCTGTGGGTGCACTATCCTATCTGGCACTCAGGCTGACCTGCCCCCCACATATGGTCACTCAAATCGATGACCAACAGCCTCCAGGCACACTGCAGTAAGTTCTCTACCTCACTGTCTCTTGGAGCAGGCAGGAAAAAAAGCAGAAATATTCATAATTGCCAAAAGCCATTAAGGAAAATAGGTAAGTGGAAGCATCATCATTTTTAACATATAAACTGATAGCCACAGCCCCTCTAATTATTGTGGTTTCTGGGTGATGCAAGGAAAGGAAGCACAGCAGTGCTGCAGTGGGATCTGTGCTCTGCCCCCACAGGACCTGGCAGGCAGGAGAACAAAGGTGCTGCTGTCCATCTCTCCAGCCTGGCAGCTCCCTTTGTTCCTGCCACAGGAGTGCTGCTCTTCATGGAGTGTTGGCTCATCTGAGTTGTCACCCCGCAAACCAAAGTAAAGCCATTCCCCTCTGCCTTGCTCACAAAACTCTTTAACATCTCATATTTAATGATCAGCATAAGCACACGAAGATAAAATATATGAGATGCTCGTGGTACATGGCTGCCACTTAACAAGTGTCACATATTTGGGGGTGTGTGTAAGGCAGAAAGGCAGCATATGTATCTTGAGATCCTGTGTTGGCTCTGTTGGTTTTGTGTCACCTTTTACATAAAGTATAACAAAGTGAACACAACACAGATTATGTTTGTCTGGATCCCTGAAAAGAATTATTTCTTTTCTCTGCGTGTGTGGTCACAACAAAATGAGTAACACCACATAAGGAATATGGAGTGTCTCACAAAAAAAAAAAAAAAAAAAAATAAAAGAGAAGTAATATATCTCTGAGAAAAAATGTAAAATTAAGGAAAAAATAAAAAATACTGTAGGCAGGAAATAGACATCAATTTCTTGTGACTGCCACAATGGAAGCTAACGCATGGGATGCCATCTTTTGTTGAGAGGCATCAAATTGTTACATAATTTAACAGCCTGATTGGCAGGGCAAATTTGAGCTAAAGTAAGGTGTGTAGGGTTTGTCAGATTCCAGGGATAATCATTTGAAGCTAATCCTTTTGCTTTTCACACAGTCATCTTTACAGAAGTCTTTCCCTTCATGTTTGCATTATCTCAAATTGGCGGGCAGCTACATGTGTATTTTTTGCATGTATGTGATAAATTTAATTTATAATTAATTTCCAGATTAAGACATCTAGGCAGGCAGAGGAATCTTCAGATGTTGTTAATTGTTTTCTGTGGGATGTATTTCTTTTAAAGTTGTAATAATCAGCAACTGAAGCCGAAGAGCTTTTTTTTTTGACAGGATCCTTTTTGCAAGCCTACAAGTCCAAGGAAATAGTTGGGCTTTTCAGATATTGTAGTGGTGAAAAGCACAGTCATCCCAGTACACCACCTCCCAGGAGGCTGTGTTAAAAGATGTTTGCAATCTATAGAGTGATGTGTGTGCTTGTTGTTATTTCAGATGCATAGGACAGGTTTATTAGCAGAGCTCATCTCTGAAGCACTTATGCTTTTTTGGGGTGCCGAGGTGGGAGCTGAGCATTTTTTAAAACCTAGAGAATACTGAGCACTTGGAAATGTGTCTGTGAGCTCGTGTGTAAGTTGGGTCCATGATGAAAAAGAGATGCAAGCAGCATTAATGTGGCACTTAATTAAAAACTATTGAGTATAAAGTGTTATGAATTTTGATCCTTACTAGAAAATGTGCTTTTTATTATGGGACATCCACACATCAGCAGAGCTCTTGGAAAAAATGCGGCCACTTCCAAAGTAAATGACTGCTTAACATAAATAAAATCAGTACCAGCTAACCCAACAATGCTACACCACAGTATTTAATATTATTTCATTTGAAAATGCAAAGCAGTTGTTCCAGCATGGAATTTCTGTTCCCAAGGATCCAATGAATGCTTCGGGGTTTTTTAACTCCTTAGATTAGAGGATCTGCTTCTAACCCAACTCTTCTCTCATGAGTTCTTGCATATTGTACCGAGGTTGAAGTAAGTTGAGACTGAGAACACAGGATTGATCAAATGTGATCTGTTTTCCACTGGTGACAGAACACTTGTAACTTCCTTGGAAGTATTGGTGGGGTTTTTCAAGCATTTCTTCTGTGAAACAGCTACTGTTGCTAAAATGTTTTGCACAGGGAAGTAAAAACGAAATTATTTCTTAATCAGCACCAGTGTCAGAGCTGTATGTCTCACTCAGACACAACAGCCGTGCATCCAGTGTGACTCATGGAGCAGATATTCGCTGGGAGAGCTCCCTGCCCTCTGCACTCGGGGTGGATGTGCCATCTGCATTGCAAGGGAATTCCCTGTCAGTGTTTCTGTGTGCTTCTTGCTCTGCAGTCAGTCTTTGAAGGGAAAACACGTGTTATTAAGTAATATCAAGATTATTAATATTGTCTGTTTGAACCACATTAGCGTCTGCTCAGTAATCTCTAAATGCTGTTACTTTTCAACAGCATGCTGTAACAAATTAAAGTGCAACTTAAATTTATACTCCCAAAGATTCCAATTCAGGAGAGGATTTCAGTCCTATTTTCATCATACCTCAGTGCACACCTTGTTGAAACGTGTTATCATCCCCATTAGACAAATGCAGTTGGAATTGTTGCAATTCTATTCCACACATCAACACCTGCTCGTTTCCTTTCTTATTAAAAATGGATATGGACTGAAATCTGGTCACATCTGAGAGGCTAAAAACGGGTATGAGAAGCAAATCCAGGATTTTGTAGCAGAACTGGAGCACACCTTGCCAAGCATTGCCTCCTGCAGCAGCTCTGTACGAGCTGGTCCCTGGCATGTGTTTTCCACTGAAGACTCTTAGCATGTTGAGGCTGCTTTCTGTGACCTAATGGTGATTTTAAATGGATAGATTTAACTAGAGAGGTTTTCTTGCACATGACCTTTAAAAAGGAAAAAGAACAATGTTAGCATTCTACCCAAACCCTGTAGTCTGTCTCTTTGTGTACCATATCATTACTGGCAAAATTTAAAGGAAAACTGCCCCCATTTCACTCAGCCCAGCGATAGGAAAGTTCACAGGCTAAGAAGCACTTGTCACTGTTTTTAAAATTGCAATTGGCATTCCTGAGGAAGCAGCCATTGTACTGAAATGTGATCTCTCCATTCTCTGTCTCTTTGCTGGCCAGCTGCTGTGGGTGGGAATGTCTGCACACACCCAGTCAGGAGGTGCCACCTGAGTTACAAAAACTGTCACCACCCAAGGATGTTCCCACTCCTTGGAGGGCAGCACAAGACGTGGATGGAAGCCCACATTTCCACTAGGAAGTAACAGAGCTGATACAGCTGGATTTGGGCTGGCTCAGGGGCACTTTGGTGTCAGGGCATTTCTCCTGACTGGGCTTTCCTGTTTCTGAATGTCCCCTTCAGTTAAATCCAGTTGCTCCCCAGGCTGTGTGGTTAAGAAAGCAGGTTTTCAGCTGGAAAGACATGGCAAACCAACACAGTGGTATTTGTGTGACTGTGAATGTTGCCTGAGACAGCAACGTGGGGGCAATCAGATGCCCCAATTTGTGTCAATAGCCTGCTGACTTGGAGCCATAAAGCTTTAAAGACAGATCTTCTGCTTCCTATCTCCTGCTATTTTACTTGTGTTGTGGTATCATCATAGAATAGCCTTGGTTGGAAGGGACCTTGGCTTTGGACACTTCCAGGGATGGGAAAAAATATGTGTGGACTCTAAAGAGCTCAGGGTGCTGTGCTGTTAAATATCACAAATGCAGTATAAAAGTCTGACCCAGCAGAACTCATAGATTGTGAACAAGTCTAAGTTCTTAAGGCAGGAGCACATGTCGTGTTATTAAATGAGCAATGATTGGTTTAAAGGCAGGGAGGTGAATGGCAGGCAGGTAAAAGAACAGCCTTGATGTGCTGCTCATGCCCTTTGTCTGGAGAAGGCCAGGATGCTGCCCACTGACCCTCAGGAGTTTACTGTAGCTCATCTCTAGTCCTGGGTTCAGCAAATGCTCACAGGGGTGAGTCACAGCTCACCTTCACCAGGACCACACCTGCTGGACAGAGGGGTGACCTCTGGGACAGCTGACGTGGAAGGAAAAATACCAGGCTGCAGACAAAATTTGGAAACCAGGAACAGCACCAATTTGGCATAAATCCAAATAAGCCAGAGATGGAATTGGGCACTTCTGATATAAAGTGTGCTCCTAAAAATGTAGGTCAGTGTCCACGGTTGTGTATTGGTTCAAACTTTATAGGGCTCTCAGAATTTGCACTTCTGGCTGACCCATGATTCAGCTGAGTGATGTATTGTCAAGGTGGTATTGAGGCCCTGATTATCTGGTTTGACATAATTTGTGATTTTAGCATTGAGGAAGTTTAGCCTAGAGCACAGGGTGTACGAGTTCATCACTTGTTAAAATTGTTTTAAAGATCCATACAGATTATGTGCAGTTAGCTAGGACTTCATCTGCCCTGAGCTGCACAAACTCTGTTAGAGACAGTGAAGGTTGCTGATTCTTGTTGCTGAGCTTCTTGTTCTGATGTGTTTCCACTGCATCTTCCCAAAACTCTCTGGGCACTCGTCTTTGATCTAAGGCAGGTGTTTTCAAAAGCTGTGCTCTCCTGTCCCTCGGCCCAAGAGGTCTTGATTATAATTAGAAATAGTGAAAAGTATGTTGAAGTAAGATTTTCAGGTTGCTTTCCATACAGACTTTTATATTGTTGACCTGAGGAAAAATGGCATCGTTTTTCTTTAAAGAAAATATTTTGCTCCTGAAAGCATGAATTCTTTGGAATAATAGGTAAACTGTCCTTGTTGTTCATAAACATCTTATTTATGCATCTTCGCTGTTGTGATAAATTAACTGGGTTTGTTTTATATTTCCCTACAGTTTACTTTAAATAATCCTTCACAGTCTTTCACCACAAGACCACATAAGCTTCCTTTTTTAATACCCAGAATGCTGAAATAGCATTTTGAGCACAGACTGTAATGCATAACAAGTGTATAATTTCTTATTGGGAATGCTGTGCAAAAACTTGTTTTCCTATCAGCCAGTCTAAATTTTTTGCTTAATTCACTAGAACCCCTGTGTGTCTACAGAGGTAATTTATAATTAGAGCTGCAGCAGGCAGGATGCTGGAGAGGCATACGTTTATGGACAAGCCTGTTAGGCTCTGCTCCAGATCTGAGCCCCTACACGCCTCCATTTGGCCAACAGCCTTCAAGCTGGGCTTACAGTTTAAAGAGGAACTTTTTGTGACTAATTTGATTTGGCCAACAGCCTTCAAGCTGGGCTTACAGTTTAAAGAGGAACTTTTTGTGACTAATTCAAAAAGAGCAATCTCCCAAAGCTCTGGAGCCCTTGGCACAGGAGCCAGGAGAGGGGTGTGCCTGTGTGTGTGTGTGTTTGAAATGATCCATCTGCATTACGCAGGGCTCTGCGCAGTTTGGTGCAGGGGGGATCTCTTGTATTCTGCTAAGCATGGTGCACCTTTATGGCACTATATAAATAACAGTCACACAGCAATAATCAATGTCATCCCATCAAGGTCCCACACTCCAAGGATTACCTGCATTATTCTGATTTTTAAGAGCGTCACATTGAAGAGGAGAAGAGGGAAAGGAGGGAATAAGAAGCCAGATCCTGTATTTGTGGCTGATTCAGCAGTTGAGGGTGAGAGTGGCTTTGCAGAGTACCAAAACTTCTGCATGCTCCCCAAAGAGCCTCCTGATGGTGCTTATTGTTTTTCTCATCCATGTTTCTACCACAAAACCACAGAAAAGGAAGAGTGGCAGGGAGGAGAGAGAGAAATTAAAGCAATGAGGCACGTGAATTATGTCCTTTTGTTACTGCAAAAAACCAAGAGATGTTTTTGTGTTCTCAGTACCACAGTCTGCTGGAACTGGTGGGCAGCTCTTCAGTGATTTTAGGACAGGTGGTGTCACCAGGCAATGCCACAACCACATTGCTTCCTGCTGGCTATTTCCAAAGCAGAAGTTGCCCCTGTTGTTGTTATTGGTATAAAATTGAGGCCCACCCTGGTGGTATTTGCAGTCATCCTTTTTTTAAATTTTTTTTTTGCTTTTTTCAGCTCTCCCCCTCCCCAAGCCTTCAGCCCACAAATGTCTGCCTGAGATTTCTCCATTAACATCCGTTCAACTTTGGCTCATTAGCTTTACAGGCTTCCAAAAGGAGAAGAAAATCTTTGCTGTTGGAATAGCTGTTTTCCTAATTTGTCTTCTCTTCCTCATGTCCTTAATTTATCCAAGAGTTTCAAACAGCCCTTGTGCCTTTCAATAGGTATTGAATCATCCCTATTTTCCATAGCATTTTTCTCCTTCTTCAAACATCTAATTATTTGCAGGTTCATGTCTTAAATGAGAACTAAATATGCTTATGTGAATGCTTTACAGAACTGTAGCATCTTCAATATAGAATTGTTGTCTTCTCTTTAATGTGTAGTTTATGTTTGACTCAATACATAAGCTTAGATTAAAAGACTGTGCATGTGCTGAAGAGGAAAGTCTCGGATCTTCCACAATTCTTAATGTGGTCCAATTTTGATTCAGGAGACTCAAACTGTATCCCCTCAGTGCTCTTTATTCACCATGAAAAGTAATTCTTCGATTTGCAAGTGGCAACAAGAAAAAAAAAATTAGGTTCAAAATAATTGGGTGAGGTGCTTTTCAGGAGAATTAATGTAACGAGAGCTGCTAAACTTATTGCACTTAAAAACACAAATAAGAGTGTTGGACAGAAGTTGCCAGTAGGTGGTCTCTTAATATCTCACCAGTTTTGAAGTTATGAAAAGGAGCAAGACTTTTTGAAATCTAGAAAAGAAAGAAAGAAAAGCTAGAAACCGAGTGAAAGAGCAGAGTCGCAACACCGGTGACCCGAGAAACCTCATTGCTCCACTTATACTGGCACAATGTCATGTTCTCAGCCACTCCATCACCAGCAAGGGGAAAAAAAAAGCTTTTCCTTTCCTTTTAGTCAAAGGCAGTGGGTAAGCAGAGCACGCGGTTCAGAGGGTCATTAAAAAGCATCAAAGGAGGCAGCCTCATGATGGTAATAAGACGGCTGCAAGGAAATAAAGTGGGCATTGATCTGCACTATCGAGTGTGACATTTTAACCGAAGCTAAAAGCCAAGAGCAGATCTAGCCCTCTTATTCATCTGCCTGCCTGTTTTAGTAAATTGTCTTTTTTTTCCTCCAACCAGTGGCCTCAGAGGTCACTTCATATTAGCTGGCTTGTTAATACCGAGGCAATCAATACTTAATCAACAAGTAATGGGATTTTGCAGTCATCCTGTATGATCTTTCAATAAAGCCCCGAATCTATCTCAGCCCATTCAGAGCCTGACTAAAGGTGCACGATTGCTGCAGAGCAGGGATTTGATGGTCTGATGCTCTTAGGCTGATCTGCATCTGATTAAGACACCATGCAGCCACTGTCCTTCACCCTTTTGTTCCTTTATCCCCGTATAATGTAGCATGGCACAGAAATTCGTCATCTTAGCTTTTAGATGCAACAGCAAAGGAATTAATATTTCCTTAGTGCATCATGATCCAGCCTCTTGGCCATGATATGCAACCAGGAAAAAAAAAAAAAGCCAGCAAAGGGGGAGGGAAATGACAGGAGAGACAGTGACAGGTTTCATGTACTGCCTTAGAAAACACAGTTATAAAGAATGGGTCCAAAACAGCCTTTTCATCTCTACCCTCTGTGTCCTCTCCAAGAAAGATGTGCTAATGCAGCACTCACTGGACGTGGCTGTGTGAGAACAGGTATTGCAGAGGATTCACGGGGTCAGGGAAAAGGAACAAAAGCCAAAATGACAGCTTCTGGAAACATCCCTCTCTCCTCAGACCTTCGAGCCCATTGTTGAAAATGCTTGAGGGTAGCATTGTTTCAGGCTGATTGTTTTACCCACCCTCATGAAACTTCCCTCCTTCTGCCAATGTTCTCAGAAACTCTGTGCTAACACTGTCCAACAAGGAATCCTAAACAGCTTCAGCAAAAAACCCCCCCCACAATTTCTGCTCTCCAAAACTAACACCACACAGGGGGAGAAAGAACAAGAGTGCACATAAATGTTAGGGACCTGTGGCAAACTTCACGGGCTGTTTCCTGCTTCCTTGGACTTAGAACAAACATTAGTTGAGGAAGGATTTGGCTTTAGAAGGCTGCTATAAAGGCCATGGGATGCAGTGCTCACCATGCTGAAACAGTTTTCTTTTCCAAATGTGGCCTGGGCACAGGTGCCCATGGCTGTATCATCTCTGGACTAAAACATCTGTCCCACATTGAGTGATTTTTATACATGCAAAAAGTATCAGTGGGTCTGTTCAAATTAAAGGCTGCGGTGTTCTCAGCTGGCTTCTGGTGCTGTAGAGAGAGGGAGGTGTAACACCCCTGTGAAATCTGGCTGCTCTGATTAAGACCATGCTTGGCCACATCATGTTAACACCTTGTTCCTTGGGGGGACATGTGAGGGGGATTAAGAGTGAGTAGGGGAAAAAAAAAGCAAAATATAATTATGTGAACAAAGACAAGAGAACAAGTGGATAAAATAGCAATATGGGAGTATGGAATAAGGGTGATTACTGACAATAAACATGGAGTTTAATGCACTTTCAAGGGGGCACCTGCTCCTTCAGGGCAGGAGTGATGTGGCCAGGGCTGTGCCAGGCAGGATTGCACAATTCCACATTGCACAATTGTCCATGGAATACAGACCTGGTGTTGTGCCTTTCTGTCACTGCCATTACTGGCAGCAGGGTAATGCACAGTGTTCCAGTGTATGAAAACACGCTCTTCTGAGTCACTCTGTGGTTTATTTCTGTGGATATGAATTTCTGGAAGCCGAGCCTGAGTTTCCCATTTTCTGCTCTCCTTGGGGGCTCAGGATTTCCCACAGCTCCAAGCAATGGCCTTTCTGTCAATCCCGAGCTGCCATTTTCTCCCATCCGGTTGAATTTGTTTCACCTCCACTCCCTGCCCACACAGTGTGCCTGGGCAGCAGGAGAGGGCTGGGGATGTGTCCTGCCTGTCCCATTGAACAGACGCAGGAGGGAGCTGCCTCAGATGTGAGCTGTCACAGGCATCTTTGTGGCAGCTGCAAATGCCACCCCTGGAGCTTAGGAAGTGCATGCTGGTTGCATCCCAGGTGGCCACTGCAGAGAGGAGAGAAACAGCAGCTCAGATACAGCCTGCTCCTGTTGCAGACACCGAGGAGATATTTTTAAATTACCTCTGGAGTATTTTGGTTGGTGCTGGAGTGAAAGGAGCTCACAGGTTCACATCCTTTCCTCTAACATGGGTGGCAGGAGAGGACTCTCTTATTTTGGCATGGAAGCAGATGGGGTATGGCTGTGACAGCTTTGTTTTCTGTGAGTTTCCCTTGGGTGCTGCGAGTGTTGGGCCCTGTATGGAGGCAGGAAGGGTGGGAAGAGCCAGTTGCTCCAGCAGGATCAGCTGTGGGGATGGGCAGTGGGTGTGTAGGGAGCACCCTTGCACAGCAGATTCATTTCTCCCCAGATGCCAAGTGTGCTTGCTGTGTTCCCAGTCCCCTTTGCATGGCCCTTTTCCCTGTGGGTCCATGAGATAAAGGAAGTGTCTGTGCCTGATGGCTGAGTGCTGCGGGTGTTCCCATCCCAGCGAGCACTAAAAACAGGGGAGAGTGTTTTTATGCCCACACAAAAGCCAGGATGAGCTTGGGCCAGTGAGTGAACAATGATTGAGTGATGTTGGGTAAAAATCAGGATTGGCTCACTGATCAGTGCAATCCTTTAATCAGAGTGAATTGAGCTCTAATCTCCTTGTTGGCAATGAACAAATAGGCAGTGTGGGCTATGGATGTTGTTCTGTCTCATGGATGTGTGTTTGTGCAGAATATGGGGGCGCAGGTTAAAATTAGAGCTGTGTGAGCCCTGTGGGGTTCCATTCATGACAAGGTTTGCAGACTAATCCATGTTTCTTGATTTGCAGGGACTGGAAACCACCCAAACCTCATAGATTTGTTTGAAGGAGTTTGTGTGATGTGGGGATAGGAGCTTCATCTGCACTTGCTCACTTGCATTTTCCCTGAGCTAGCCTTCCCAAGATAAGGCAGGCAGATCTTGGGGGGGGGGGGGGGGGGGGGGGTTGTGGTGAATGGGAGCATGGAAAGGAGGAAATGCTTTTGGCTTTGCTGGTTCTCCCAACAAATGCTGGGTTTCATGAGATACATTTCCTTTTCAAAAAGATGGTCTTTTGTCTCCTTGTTCTTCTCCAGCCTAGCATTGCTTGTCTTCCACAGCTGCTTCCTGATGGATCTCAGGTCCCAGATTCATTCTCATCTCCTTAAAACATCACCAGAGAGGCCCTGAGAAACTGCTTAATCTTTGATTCTGATCCCTGTGGAAGGACTGTGGAGACAACCCGTGTACTGCTTCTCTTGAAGCTTGTTTCATTGCTTTTATGTTAATTGAAGGTAATTGTCACTTTGAGAGGGACACTGGGACATGTCTCACCTTGCTGGCAGAACAGGGAACTACTTTGTAATGCCTTATACAGCAGTGGAAGAGATAGGTAAGGAGGAACCAATTGAATGATCAAATATAACATATATGGCCTACCAGCAATGCAGGATGATTTGTAACATACATTGAGAACTGTGAAAATCCTTCCTGTGGAACTTGCTTTGGCCTGCTGTAAATACAGCTCCTGGAGTCACTCCTTACCTTGCCCAGGAAGATTCACCTGGTGGCTCTTAAAGGCTCATGATAAAGCCAAGAACATCCTCATTTGGCTAAACTTCATGATTTCCAATCCCGTGCCATGTGGTTGGTAACTGCTGTGGGCCAGGTTTGGAGAGAGAGGCAGGCACATTTCTCTGCAAGCTGGAGACATTTTCTCTTTTGTAGAGCATCTGCTCAGGATTTGAAGCAGTAGCTGAGCAGTCTTCAGTGTCTCCCTCTGTAGCAGATGGCAATCAGCAAACCCTTGTACATCTCTCTCCTGGGCTGTAGCTCTGTGCTGCCAGATTCCATAGGAGCTGTAATGACCAAGCAAATTCTACGTTGCCATGGCTGAGGCAGCTCTGTCCTGCTGCAACCCTGATTTCCAGGTCACTCTGGGTAGTTCTGAGCTGAGGGAACCCATGCTCTCCTCTGCCAGCTGAACCTGTGCTGCTCTGGTGTTGCCTAGGGGAGATGCTGTGGGTTTAACCCCTCTGATACTTATGGCTGTGGGAGGAAGCTGAAGATGTTGCTAATAATGTGCAGTGGTGGGTTCTTAAAGCAAAAAGAGGAATAACATTGCAGTTTTTTAGGGTTGTCCTGGCTCACTGGTTCTGCATCATGGGTGACTTTTGAGCTGAATCTCTTGTTCCTGTTGGGCAGGCAGCTTAACTGGCCATCTTGAGCTTTGCAGGTTTAACTGGGAGGATTAGCAATTGCTCTGGACAGTGTTGTTGTTACCAGGGGGGTTTGAACTCGGAGTGGGAAAGATCAACAAAGTGTCTTGTGTGCTTTTTGTAAGCGATGACAGACTACAGCAAGTTACCAGGAGGCTATATTAGGGAGAAAGCTTCCATGGAGCTTGGAATGGGATAAGGGAAAAGTGCAGATAGGCAAGAATATGTGACTATTTTTGTCCATCAGCCAGATACCTATTGGTCAGTTTGTTGCAGGGGTTGCCTGGAAAGGTCAGGAACTCAGTGAGCAGTGCTGTAAAACATGCCTGGGCTGAATCAAAACATTCATTCCTGTGTAAACCAGGCAATCTCACAACTATCAACTGTGAGCTGCAGCAGGGACAAGGACTGTCCTGTCCCTGTGTTAGGGACATGTCACTACTAGTCAGCTGTGACACCTTTCGTCAGTCCCACAAAGCCGCCGTGTTTTCTGCAGCGTCTCATTCTTTTTCCACCGGGTTTTTCCAGGGAGTGCTTTGGGCTGAGCTCTGCTCCTTTCACATAAAGCAGCCTCCAGAGTCTGACCCCTCTGCACCGAGACAGGACAATGGCAGTGCAACCTGCATTACTCAAATTCCAGCCTTCACAGAGCTGTCATCAGCGTGCCTGGAAAATTAATGTCATTACGCTGTCGCTCGAGGCTTGGCACGGCTGCTTCCCCGCCTCGGAGAGGGAGCCTCGGCGGGAAGCGAATATCCTGGCTCACTGCTGCAAGGCAGGCACAGGCACTGCCCACAGCTGATGGGGTATTTGTCCTCATGAATTTTGCACATGTGTAGTAGTGGGAGCTTTTGTGTGTTTGCAGCACTGTCTTGCACTGGTTCCTGGGCTCTGTGCTAACCAGGGACTGATTTGGCCGCTGTTATTCCATGTGGTGTGTCACAATTTCCAGTTTCCACTGGGCATTATCTTGAACAAGAAGGGTGAGGGTGCAGCAGTTTTTCTCCCCTCTTGATTTAAATGCATTTCTTCCACTGTCCTTCCTTTCCTTTCAACCTTTTTATTTTTTTTAGGGCTTCTTGACATGAAACAGTTTGTTTCATGTCATTTCATAATGTTAAAGCCAGTGAATGGAGTCATGAATGTATTTCTTGTCCTTGACAGCAGTGGCACTCAGCAAACTGAATAACAGTTTGACTATGCAAGGGTACTGAGCATCCTCACATCAGCCTTTGGAGTAACTTTGGGAGAATGGTTTTGTTTGTAGGTAGGTAGAAAAGCTTCCAAGCTTCTCTTCTGAAGTGCTGAGAGAACAGTGTGTGGCTTTCACAGCAAGCCTCATCCTACAAATCAGCAAGTCACAGAAATCATGCCTGACACAGGGAGCTTTCAGGGCAAGGACAAGCACTCAATAATGAACAAAACTTCAAAATGGCACCATCTCCCAGCCAGGCACCTCCTGTGTGATGAAGCAGCTAAGGAGTCTATACAAACTCTGTAGTGCATTGATTAGTATCAGCACACAATAACTGAGTACATGGAATTAACAAACAAACATCCTCTCTGGGTGTTATTTGTTCATTTGCATTACAGATATACAGATCAATAAGACCAGATTCCTAACTCTTCATCTTCCTTTTGAGTATCAACAGATAAAGTCCTGTTTCATATTTATAAATAAATAAATAACATGAACTAAATAAAGAGTAGAGACTGAGATGCACTAAAAAATACACAAGAAGACAGCTTTGCTCTGGTACCTCTGGCACATGCCCACAGATCTGTTCAGTAAATTCTCACTGCCCAGTGAATTGTTCCTCAAAAGGTAACAAAACAGCTGACACAGGGCACTGAACTTGACAGGGGTTTATCTGAATGTTTCTGCTAATGTTCCACTCAGTCACAAGTGCAGAGAGCCCCTTCCTTTTATTTGCTTTTAATATATGTCTTTATTTTATACACTGGCCTACCAGGACTCATCAAAAGCAGGTATGGAATAAACTGCACAGGAAGCCAGTGTTAGAGGGGAGTGGCTGGGTGCTGTTTGGAGCAAAGCAGGATTGTTCTCCAAAGGACCCAGGGCCCTCCCAGCAGAACAGGAAAAGACAGCATTCTACTGCCAGGAGCGGGGCTGGCCTTGCAGCGCTCAGAGCTGTCCAGCTCTGGAAGCTCAGGTGTCTCCAGGCACACATGGCAGCTCCTGTTATCTCACAGCAGGGACATCCTCTGCCTTTCACACTTCATTTTTACTCTCAGATTAAAACCCTGCTTCAATATTCAGAGTAAAACTGTGCCCTCTTATAAGCGAGTCTGTGATCAAATAATGCTTTGTTTATGGGCTACACCATCTCAATGAGAGAATAGTGTAAAATAACTTTAGCTTTGATATCTACAGTTCCTTTCTTGTGGGCCCTTCTTATTTTTAGTAACTTCTGCTTGGGCATTTCTTTGTCATAATGTCTGTAGAAACATTCAATGTTTGCATGGGAATTCTTTACTCGCAGGGAATTTTTGATCGATGGCACATCGGGAGCTACTGTTCATGGTCTGGGATAGCTGAGAAATGTGGAAGAGGCTGAGCAGAGTGTCTGTGTTTATGTTCCAGGGAAGAAGCCCATCTGGACTTGCTCTGCCTTGTGCCTTGCTCTTTAGAGGTCCCTTTGCAAAACGACAACTTTCTCTCACAATGGCAATTCCTCCTGCCCCACGCAGCCACACTCAGCAGCTGCTGCCTGATTGCCAATATTTACCTTGCCTTATTACATTACTGTAAACTTTGGTTGGCTATCAGAGCCAGTTGATGCCTCTGACAATTTGGAATCTGAAGGGCTCTTATGAAATTAAACACCGCCTTTGCGTGCCATCCGAGCCTCTGGATGGGCAAGTGAAAATAAATGTTCCAAAGGTTGTACTTTATATAGCCACAGACTTGACCTCTAAGTGCCTTAAAAGGGCTCACATACTTAAAGGTGCATTACCAGGCCTTACACTAATTCACTGTGATAGCTAAAGTGCTCTGTGGATACCACAGGAGACCAGAAGCCCTTGAGGATCCTTTAGAGCAGAGCATGTGGGCAGTTAACATTATTCAGCTTGAATTTTGTATTTGCAGCCAGTCATGAGTGAAAGTAGGGGTAGACTATTTGCATATTGTCTTGGTATAAAGCTAGAAAAATGCTTCCATATGTGTGAGTCATGTAACTTCATCCTGTGTGTTTCTTAGATGCCTGGAAAACCCTAAATAAGATGAGGCCCTTTCTTTTACTTTCCCTATTTTTTCTTTTCTTTTTTTTTACCACTGAGAATTTCTTGGGAGCATTCATTCCTCCCTCTCTTTAAGTTTGCTGGTCTAAGCAGGAATACTTGAGACTGATTTTAATTCTTAACTAGATGGACATGATTTATTAATTCACATTTGAAATAACAATTGCAGTCAGAAGGAATCAGCTGAAAGCCTTAATTACATTGGAAAATATGCTTCAGTGTAGCATGGCCCCATCCAGCTTTCAGAATACATAATTATAATCATTTTTTAATTTTTATATTTGAAAAATTGTGATGGAGACCAGACTCTGCTGGCTACTCTCACTGCTTCAAAGCAATGTCTAAATCAGAAGTGAGTCTTTAAATAGATCATTTTCTTACTTGCTTGTTAGTGCCCAACCACATATGTAGACTTATTGTGCAGGGTTTGGCCTCAGTGTTTTGAGTATTATTTTTACATCTGAGCCAACTAACAGTTCCTGTGCCCAATTCCAAGGAAAAAAAAGATGTTAAACTGTGAATGTGCACTGGCATATGAGCTGAGATTAGGTAATTTGGGATCACTCCATAGAAATCACATATGGGCTTTGGAGACTGGGAATTCATTCCTGTTCAAACAGTGACCAAATGGGGAATGGGGGCAAGATCAAGGTAATTAAAGGAAAAAAAAAAAAAAAAGAAAGAAAAGAAAAACAAAAATTAAACCACTGAAGCTCCTGAATAGAAAAAAGGCACCACAGAATGAAAAAGAAACACCAAAACCTTCCTTGCCTTAATCTTGAAAAAATATGTCAGTTGAGGGAGATATTGGCTTACTTGACCCAGATGAGGTAACACATGAGTACTTCTAGCTCCCACTGCATTCCCTGTCACCATTCTGTCTGTAAGACTGTGAGTATTTCCCTTCATTCTGTGCTTGCCTTTCCTCCCTCCATGGTTGTTGTTTCCTGACCATCTTTTCTCTTCCCCGTGACCCTCTGCCCCCACTCTGTTATCTGGGTTAGCTGTTCATTAAGTTCTCAGTAAAACTGGTGCTAGTTAAGGAAACCACTGCAATGTCAGTCCAGGAGAGACAAGCCCTTTGTGGTGCCCTGACATCCTGAAGGAAAACCTTCCCAAGGGCTGTGGAGCCAGAGTGCAGGCATGGAGCAAAATGTCCTGGGTGGGCATGTGGGCTGCTCTAGAATGTGTATGGAGAGTATTGAAGTGGAACAGGGGCAGCTGAAGGAGCTCGTAGTTCATTGAGGGACACAAACCTTCTCCAAAACCTCATGTTAAATAGGTGGGAGAAGGGAAGAGGGTTGTGGCACTTGTCTGTCTAAGGCCAGAGAGCAGCTGGGGACTGCTGTGTGCTGGACACCATAAAAGTCACGGGGTTATTTGCTTGTTCTAAACACACCTCCAAGCAGCACTCTCTGGTGCTGGAAAATGCTAAAAGTTTACCCTGGGAAGAGGATGCTGGATGAGGCATCCTAAGGAAAGCAAAACTTCCTGGAGAGATCGCTGCCCATCCCAGAGGCAGACTGTGATGGTCAGTGTGGGAGCAGAAATGACTTCTTTTGCATTGCATTTACCAGGATCCAGATAAGGAGCACAGTTTACTTAATAAACTACAAGGAAATAGATTCAAAAATGCTGAAAATATATATTTCTTTCTCAGCAAAGGGTTCTTCCCAGGGTTTTCCTGAAATAGAGTAGTCTGAAATCATGTACAGGAGTGCAGGAGTAATTGGTTAAAACAGGGGGAAGGAAATATCACTTTAACCACTCTGTGTCCTTGACTAATGTTAAAAGCTTTTACCTTTTTTCTCTCCAAACTTGATGAAACTTCTTACACCAGTACACGTTCAGAAATGTACTTGTGAAGTAAAACATGGTAAATGCTCTTCAGAAGTCATTGTTAAAACAGGGAGGAGGATCCCTCTTTTAGTCTGAGTCCTTCCTTCAGATGTGCACAGGTCTTCAAATGTTTTTATGGGGAATCAGTATGGTGGAAAGCTCTTTCTGGTTATAACTTTCATCATGAAACAATTCCACTTATTCTCAGGTATAAGTGATGGAAATGATACTGTTTATCTCCACTCTTCCTTAGCAGGTTTTAGCCAGGGTAGTATTGAGGGTATTGAAGCCCAAATCTACTTGAGACACCTGTGGGCTTCAGATCTTCCCCCGAACTTGTCACCTTTGCTGTCCTCCCTGGGCCAACCACGCATTGACTGGCTGCTGAACCCATGTACAGTTTGGCTTTTTTTTTGTGTGGGCTTTACTCAAAGCTCAAATGGTGCCTTGCAGAGCTGGGAGTTACCCCAGAACTTCCCTGACAGGCTCCTGACCCCTCTGGGGTTGGGAACTGGCCCCTTTTTAAAGGAGGTACGTGGAAGTTTATAGGAAAAGGCAAGGAGGGAGCTAAAGCTGTACCTGGTAAATTCACCTCTTCTGTCCCTTCCTTGCCTAACTAGCGATAAATAAGGAAATGCAAGACTGTGCTTGGAAATATCAGAGCAAAAGGACAATCTTTCCTCCTCTTGGCTTGGCTTCCACGGTGTTTGCTGCCTGCCAGCACCGTGTGAGTTACAGCACCCGGGGTCATTGTTACCTGTGTGCAGCCAGGGAGGGCAACACAGCCCTGCAAGCAGCCTGCTGTCTGTCACCGAGCCTGGGGCGTGCCCCACCCCGGCACACATCCTACCTGGTGTTCGGGAAGGACTGAAGTGATGGCCCAGCCTTAAACGTGGGCATATACGTGTATCTATAGATGTGCACTTGCACAAATGAATACATACACCCCACAGACACCGGTGCAATGCTCTTCACCTCCCAGCTCATCAGCTGCCTGCTTGGGAAAAGCAGGGCTCAGCTCTGGGCAAATTTAGGGTAAAGGAAAGGGAATCAAGAGGGATCTCTGGAGGGGACAGACAGTTTGAGTGAGCTTGGTTTCTTTGGAAATTGAGGAATTCTGGGAGCAGAAAACATTTTTGCTTTAGGATCTGATTTTATTCTCTGAATGTTTCGATACTTCATGAAGGAGGGTACCACATGAGCAAAGTAAGAGTTGCTGGTGCAAAAATCATATCCTTATCTGACCCCCAGCATTGAGATGTGTGAGCACCAAGCATCTCTGCTTTTATCCTCTTTGCTCCTTGGCTGTAAGAGAAGTTTATTTTTATTCCCAGTTTAATGGTAGGAAACTGAGAATCAGGGAGGTGATAATTTGGCCTTTTAAAGGCCTGTTTAAATACCTGGGTATAGAAAGAGGGCAGCGTGCCAGGAAAAGAAGGTCTTCTGAAAACATTTCTGCAAACATCAAGAGGGAGCCAAATGCTTTCTGCTACGCTGGCCCTCCTGGGAAGGACGTTTTCTGCAAACCTGGCCTTAATTGGTGCTGAGCACTGGAAAATTCTGGTCCTCTATCCAGCATTTATGGCATTATGGGTCAGCTTGGTGTATCTGTTGCATTAGACCATCCAACCTCTGAGTCAATCTTTGCCCTGGCTATACACGCACAATTTATTTCCTTTTATTTCTGAAGAGGAATTTCAGGAGGAAAAAAAATAGACACTTTTTTTCCTCTTTCTCTTTTTTTTTTTTTTTTTTGTCCTTCACATCTTTCAACTTGGGATTTGCAGTAGCATAGCCCATCCTACCCCCTTCCAAAATGCACTGGAAAGGAGCCATCTGTGGGTTCCCTCTGTTGATATATTTCCAAAAGACCTTGCAAAGTGACATTAATTGTTTTGACGGCATGCACCTATTCGTTACTACACACTGCTGCCAACTCTCTTGCCTTGTTTTGTGGGTTGTTTTCCCTTTCGTCAAGTAATAATCTTGCACTTCACCCAAATGTTCGTGTGGGATCAGGCCAGAGGTAGTCAGTGAGGAGCTGCCATAAAAGTGGAGAGGCTCTGGAGTCGTTCTGGTGTAGGGAACACATTTTGGGCTTACCAGGAAATTTCCTGTGGCAGATGGGACCCCACCCGTGCCCCATCATGGGAATCTCTGGATTCTTCCCCATGGGCTGGCTGCACAAGGGTTGAGCACATCTCCTCCACGTTCTCCTGGCAGTGGTTGAGAGCTGAGTGCTCCATCCAGGGTTTCTTCCTCCAGCAAAGCCAGGAAAATCTGTCGGACTTCCTGGGCAATATTAAACCCCAAGCAGAAGCTTTATAAAAGCTACTTCAGAGCACTACCAAATTATTAGTATTCTTCGTCATAATACAGATGAGGTCTCATTTTATTGAAAGGAAGGGAGAGAAAGAGGGTTTTTTCCCAGCCCTCTTGGGAATGATCTTATTGCAAATATCAAAACTAGGAAGATTGCTCCAGTGCCAGGGGTCAGAATCTTTGACTAGTTTGTTGTAATGTGAACATATAAAAATTCACTCAGTGCTCATTCTCTGCCTCTTATTCAATGTACATTCCAGGTAGTTCCACTTTGATTCTTTACATTACTGTCCCTCGCACTGACATTTGCCTTGAGTGATTTAAATTTCTTTCATGAATTCTGAAGAAGGGAAAACTTCAGGAAAATTGCCATTGGCTTAATATGTATTGATGGGCTATTACCAGTAGAACGCATTTTTGTTATTCCAATTGACACTGAATAAACAAGTGCTTTATATTTCTTCTGGGAAGCTCTAACTTGAAATATTCTTCACTGTAATATCTCCACTTAAAAATGGCATTTTCTTACCAGTTCCCTGTGAATCATATCTGCATACCTTAATGAGTAAGTGTTTAATATTTTAATTTCTATTAATACAGAATAGTAAATGCTGCTGGAAGTCAGCTGAAGTAAAAACTATGACAAGCAGCTAAGTTACATCTCTCCCTGTGCATCATTGTCATCGTCACCAAGTACTGGCAATATAAGGACCAGCCTGCTCATAATTTCAAAGGAACTGGGGTTTTCAGTGATTGCTAAGGGCAGGGTTGTCACGCAGATCCTTTATTGTGACACTGATTCATGAGAAGAAAAGAAATCAGCTTGATTCTCTCATCACCAGTGACATTTTCTTTGGACTGGCTGTTAATTTTTTTTTTTTTTGCTTATAAATAGATCTCTTAAGTCAGGTAAAGGTGACAATGTGGAGCCCCTGTGGATGTGTGTTACTCGTCTTTTTGCATAAACTTGGGCTGTAAAGTGAGATCTCCAAACACAACCTTGTTATGTCAACTTTTTTCCCCCTTTTCCTATAGAGGAGGCAAGTTCATGTGCGCTGTGTGTTTAAATCCTGTCGAGGTTTGCATCCAGCTCTGAATTAGGCAGTGTCTCTGATGGCAAGTGATAATCCTGATTTGGAACAACTCTGCTGGATGAAAGCTGGCTCTTCTGCAAGTTGGCATTGCTTGGTTTAGGCTGTGTTGGCCAGCATTAAAATGCCTTTAAATTCCCCTAAAATGACAGCTAAGGGGAGTATTGTGTTGGTGTTTTGAGGCAGATCTTAAAAGAAGGACGGCTTTTGTCTGAGATCATTCCCAGCATCAGGTACAAGTGCTTCCAGGGGGTCCTGAGGGCTCTGTCCATGCAGCTGGGAATGCAGGAATATTGCTGGTGCAGACAGAACGTGTCTGGCAAAGCTGCAGTGTGCACCTCCATGATGTAAGATGAGGAAAACATTCCATCAGGGTGCCTTTGATTGCTTTAACCTTCCTGTCCTCCACACCAAGGCAGCCTCTGGAGCCACTCCCTTGCTTCCAGCCAGGATTCCAGCCTTTTCCCAAAAATTCCACTGCAAGTAAGCAGGTGGTTGCTGTCTTCCTGAGTCCAGTGACATCTTACCTCAAGTGTGGTTTGAACCACAACAAAACAAAGGGGAATAAAGCCCCAAACAGCTCCGTGTGAGCTCTGGCCAGTGCTTGTGTCTATGCTTCCGACTGCGCAATCCACATCCTGCGAATAAATTCATTTCTGCGTGTTTAATCTGACACCTTTAGCGAGCAATACACTCACTCAAAACACCAGCAATGAATAAACACCACCAGCCTCTTGTAGATCTTTGATTGGATAGCTAATTCACAAATGATTGACTACCCAAGTAGTGGGAGCATATGGAGGCTCTGTGAGCGACTGTCAACACGAGGAAAGTAGTCAGGGAAGCCAATTGTTAAGAACTGAAAACAATAGCGAACAAGAAAGTCCTTGAAGGAATGTGGCACTGGGTCTGCTCAAAGCCTGAATTTATGAAAACGCGTGGCCAAAACAAAAGAAGATGGCAGCATCATTTCCTATATGTGCTCCTCGTTGTTGGTTATTATTATTCCAATTTTTGACACTTGAATGAAATGTGATATAATTGGGCTTCATAGCTGCTGCTTCGGGCGACATCAATTGCCTTTTTTAAAAATGATGATGGCGTTGAGGGAGACTCTTTTTTTCCTTTTATGTTTTGAAGCTGCTGTACTCTCAGTGCCACTCGTACAATACACGAAAGGGGCATTGTACTCCTGGGAGGGTCTGCAGGGCTGGGGACTGATCCCAGGAAGAAATATGAGATGGAGAAGCAAAGTAAACATACTGTGGGATGTTATGCTAAAGCTAATCCCAAGATATCCCTTGTTCTTTTTCCTCTCTGGGTTTTCCTTCTAAGAGCTCGAGCCTTCCTCTTCCTTCCCCGTAGCCCACAGAGTGTGTAACATTACAGGTGTGTATGCAACAAAAACTCCATTCCCTGCCCTCCTTTGCTTTGACTCAGTAATCAATTCTGTCAAGTTTGAAGGACCTTAAGCTGTCATGAAAGGAAAATCATTCCTTAAACTGTGTTTATTTCTGCTACAAAACAACCCCATCTCTGCATCTTTTGTTTGTATTGATAGGTGTATACAGCAGGATTTGGTTGGCTTATTTTGACTTGAGGAGGAAATCAGATGAGAAGCATTATGTTTTCCTAAGTTGTATTCAGCAGGGAAAGGGGAGATGTATTCATCATTCTGCTTTTGCATTGAGAAGCAATTCTTTAGGAGACAGAACAAATCTTTAAAAAATAATGCTGGAAATAGTCTAATGACTTAGAAGTCTGAATGAACCTATTGTGGCTGAATTCTTTGCAGGGATGCATCCTACCAGGATATTTTAAATAATCTTCTCCCTCATTTCTGCTCCCCCTCCAATGGAGGAACCCCAGCATAGAGCACATTTCATCTGAGTGTCCCCAAGGGAGCTTCAGCCCCCCAAGGCTGCTGGGGTGTCCTACCCTTGGAGCCTGGATGTGGCAGCTTTAGGGTTTGGGTGGTGATGTACAGCTGAAAGCAGAGGATTTTTTTCTTTGAAAGCTTTTGCACTGCCCAAATGAGAGGTGGAACTGGAAGGGAAATAAGTTGAGCCACGTCCGTGTAGCTTTAAACCCAAAATATTTGGGTGTATTGATGGCAGCTTCCCTTCAGACAGACCCAACTGAAGGGTCTGGATCCAAACACCCCCAAATGCAGGACCATCTGTACTGCAGCTCTTCCCAGAAAACCTGCCAAAGGATGTGCAGGATGTAGCCCTTCTGCCAGGTGCTGTCAGCAGCAGTAGATGCTGCTCAGGACGTTCTTCCTAAAACTAACACATATGGATTGTGCAGGTCCCCTGGTGACAAAAGTGGCTCCCAGACAGCAAGCTTCCCTCTTTTTCCTAGGTTTGTGCAAAAAAAGGCCTAGGTTTGTGCATTAAAATGAGGAAACACAGGCACAGTAACAGAAACATTTGTCGTGTACAGCTTGTAAACAAGATGTGTGTGAAATCCCCCTCAATGCACACACATGTGGGTGCACTGTGTTTTTCAGGCAGCAATTCCTTTCAAAGAATCATAGGAATTACTTGGGTTTCGAGGGACCTTGAAGATGATCCAGCTCCACCCCCTGCTGTGGACAGGGACACCTTCCACTGGAAGAAGTTGCTCAAAGCTCCATCCAACCCAGCCTTGGACACTTCCAGGGATGGGGCAGCCACAGTTTCTCTGGGTAATTTGTGCCAGAACCTCACCACCCTCACAGGAAAGTCCTAATCTAATAGCTAATCAAAACCTACTCTCTTTCAATTAAACCCATTCTCCCATCCTTGTATATAGTCTTGCCCCATCTTTCCTCTAAGGTACTGGAAGGCTGTAGTTAGGTCACCCTGAAGCTTCTCTTTTCTGGAATCCCAATGCTCTCAGCCTTTCCTCACAGCAGAGCTGCTCCATCCCTCTGGTCATCTTGGTGGTCTCCTCTGGACTTGCTCCAACAGGTCCATGCTTTGAGAACCCCAGAGCTGGATGCCGCACTTGAGGTGGGGTCTTACCAGAGACACACTTTCCATCACTTCTCCTACCCTCTGACAGGAGTGTCCAGTGCCTGTTGTCCCTTTAACTTTTCTTTTTTGATCCACTACTGCTGGGATCCTGGCAGGGATCTGGGAATTTCCTGCGCCAAGCTGGAGCAGAGTCAGGGGTGCTTATATTGGCAGGTAACTCTTGGAGCTTCATTGCCTGAAGACACAAATTCAGAACTGTTTTTAGTGTAGGCATTTAACTACTAATGATTTAGGATCTTAAACAGTTCTAAAATATTCTTTTTACAAAATCTTTGCCGTTAACCTTTAACTGCTTCCAGTTCACAGAATACTTTACAAGAAAGGGCAGGAAATCAATAGCTCTAAAAAGCAAAGCAGCAGCCCCAGTGCATCAGCTTGCGCAGATCATACTGGTGTGCCAGCACCAGCCACTGCCCAGGATGAGCAGGGGGTGACACAAGAGCTGTCCCCCTGCCTACCTCACTTCTGCATTGTAACCTGGCTCATAAGGAATCCTGTAAGGAAAAGGGAGGATGAAGGCTGGGTTCCTCACCAAGCTGTTGTCAGAGGAACCTGGGGCAAGTTATGTTTGTCCACACAGGAATCCCTAAATCCATTGATTTCTGAGAGCTCGTTAGCATGGGTGTGACAGGCAGGATTTTCACCTGGGTTTCACCCAGTGTTGTGCTGGTCCTGGAAATTCTTAATATATTTGTGATTCTGCTATGCGTACTGTGAAACATGAAAAGACTTTAAAATATGGTATGTGTTTCTCAGCCTCAAAATGTATCTCTATGCAAACAAGCAAAAACCACACACATCCTGTTCAGGGAGCTTTCCTGCTTTCCTTTGTTCAGCTTCTCCATGCTTTTGTCTCAGATGTTAGAAGGTTGGACACAAGGTCACTCACAAGCCATTTCATGTGGATACAGCAAGGATCAGTTCAGGTCTTCTCCCCCTCCCCTCAATTCATCTGAAATCTCTGTGGTAATGGGGCTGAGAACACAGCCCTGTGGTACAAAATAAAAATGCTGCTGCTCCACAGGAAAGGATGTCCCAGATGAGCGTCTGTGCAACTCAAAATGGGATCTTTGGGTGTCCCATATTACTTAAGCTGTAGATTACTGCGAGTTTGAGCCCTTTTAAGCAGAAGCTGGGAAGGGCTTAGAGAAACTTCTGTCGTCAATAATTACAGGAACTTCTGTCCAGCCTTTGCTGCTCCTTGAGGCCTGGGATGGAGCACAGGGAAGGGCAGCTCCTGGAGGATATTATTCACAGGTGTCACAAACCCCAAGCATGTGTCACTTGCCGATAGCAATTATTGTGGTGACAAGGCTCTGCCCAAATGTTGCCATGGATATGGGCTGTGATCTCCAGGAGTTGTTCTGCCCAGTTTCTGGAACTGGCTCCTCTGTGTCTTAAACAATTATTGAAATCTATATGCTCACTTTCCCTGTGTGTAAAAATGGGCTGACTCCCCTCACCAGTGTGTTCGGGGAACAAATTAATAATGTCAGGCACTCAAGAGGAAAAGTTTTTCAATGTACATTTGCTCTGCAAAACTGCTCAATATTGTTATTATTTATTATTCTATGGACTCATCACTCTCAGCTCCCTTCTGCCAGAAGCTGCTTTGAAAGATGGATAAGTTGCACAAAAATTATTTTCCCTCAGTTTTCTTTGTGGGAAGGTTTAAAATGTGGCGTGGGGAGGGGTGGTTTCATGAGGGAGGGCAAAGGAAGACAAGCTGCTGTGATTAAATGAGTTTGAAAAGGTGCAACCAAGGAAAAATAACTTTGACCTAAAATTCAGACTGCTGTATTACCAAATTTTTACTCAGGTAACAGACACAAATACATAAGTACAAACAATGTTTTTACTACCTGCAGATACGTTTATAACACTTTGGTTTTCTCTCGGTGCTGTCTCTCCCTCCTCCCTGGTACAGCAGAAGTGAAGGCAGGGATAGATGTGAGTAGCCCTAATTGCTGTTTGTGAATTCTGTGTTTGATGTAGCTCAGAGATAGCAGCACTGCTCCTGTCTCACTCCCCACTTCCAGAGACTTTCCATCTGGTGCAGCTCGTGCTGTAAGCTCCCTCAGGTTTATGTGAAACCTCCTGTGAAAGCAGAGTCATTGATTTTTGTAGGTTTAGTGCCAGAGCAATTTTAGGTGGCACAAGGCTGATTTCCTTGACTTTCGCTTTCCTGCTCTTGATACTTCTGTGTCAAACTCAACACCTTTCCCAACACTATCCTCCTCCTCATTATAACAAAGTACTCAGCACCTCCTCCTCCTCACTAGCGCTGTCAGCAGGAGCCGGGGAAGGGTGCTACAGGCGACTGTGTTTGTTTTGACAGTGCCAACTTTCAAAAGAATCTGCTGAGTTAGTGGGAGGTCTCTGTGTGTTTGTGTGTCTAAACATAATTGCTTAATTTGGGGATATTTCCTCGCTGCGCATCTCTCGGGCAGTGGGAATGGGGAAGGTGCAGCCTGGACTTCAGGTCCCACTGCTGTGGTGAGGATTTGATGTGCTGCAGCTCTCTCTGGGCTGGGGGACAGCTCATGACAGGGAGCGACTTGTCCAGGTCTTCCCATTAGTTGGTGATAATGGAATAAGTAGTGGGGAGATTATTTTCCTGTGTTATTGTACCGAGTCTGCTGAAGGCTCCATTCTGATGTGACACAGGTGACAAACGTCCCTGTAACGTGCTTGGCCAAAGCAGTGGGATCGGGATCAGGCCCCGGAGCAGGGAGCCAGCCCCAAGCGCACCGAAAGCGCTTCTGCCTGAGCTGAAGGATGTCGGTACAGACAGATTCTCACATTTTGTCTTTCAAGTGTCAGTGACAGAAGGTGCCATAATTTATGACGTGGCACTGGAATCCCTGATTAATTGTCTTGCACTGCTGATGTGCAGCAGATGACGTGCAAAGTGTTTTCCCCAAGCATTTTCTGGAACGCAACAGGCAGGAGCGGGCTCTGAGGATGGAGTTCCGAGGCTGGGGCTGCCTGCTCACAGAAAGTGTGTTAAATCATCGCTTTAGTCCCCTCTTATCCCACTTAGGGGGCTTATCCCTCTCCTCTGGCTGCACAGGGAGATCAGAGTCCAAGCCCTGCTCCTTGGAATGGTGTCAGTTCCGTGCACGGAGCAAAAGCCTTCAGCAAAATCTCTGTGGCACAGAGACCATTTACATCGAGTGAGCGAGGCTCTTTAGGCAGGTGCCAACCTGAAAGCTCCTTATTTCTGAGCCCCTTCAGGACTCAGACCTTGCAGGATACCAAACATAAGTGGATAAATGGCTTTTGCATATGCAAGTCCAGTGGCCCCTTCACACAGGTGATAGAAACAGTTGGAAAAAATGGAGACTCTGCCCAAAATCTTTTGAAATAAAATCCTACGCTTTAATCAGTGAATTTCCTGCATTTCTCTGCATACTATTGTTTCTTTTTATTTTGCAGCATGCCTGCTCAATTCATGAGACATTCTTGTTTCACTTCCAAAATGTGGGATAGGAAGGGAACTCAGCTTTGGAACTATAAGCCTTTTTTCTTCCCCACCTAAAAAAAATCCCACCTGCTCTCTCTTTATATATTACCACCCTGCCTACAGCTGAGATAGCGATGTAGGGAGACAGAGAGTGTATCTGGGAGTGCGTTGCTCATGCTTATATTCCAAATGAACATGACGTTATCTTTGAATTTAAAACCACTTCTTTGAATAACTCCATTTTTTACACGCCACAGCAGCGCGCCACAGCTTATAACAAAAATACATCTGCAGAGGGAACTGGAGCTGAGCCTGCGGGGACTGGAGCCGCCTGTTTATCAGTTTGTGCATACAGGGATGAACCCAGCAGTGGTCCTGCCCCAAAATAACACACTGGCATTTGCTGCTCTGGGAATTGTGGGCAGCTCCATGTGCGAGGGGATTAAGGAGGGCAGGACTTCCAAAAGGAAGGGGTGTGAGGTGAGGGGCTCCCTGTGCCTTCCTCTGGAAGTTCTGTGCTGATTGAGCCTGTCCGGGTTCTGAGCCTGCTCTCCCTCCTGCCTGCCCACTGCCGAGTTCTGACAGTGTGGCGTGATGATCTGTGTGAGCTCCTTGGAGACAGCCATCCACGTGGAGCCACAGGACATCCGTCTTCTGCTCTCTCCTTTTGTGCACTGAAAGGATATTATTTTCAAAGTCACTCTCTACAACAGCCATTGCAGAGGGTGACTCTCAGCTCTTCTGCAAACAGAGCAGAGCTTTGCACCTGATTTAATATAAAACAAGGTTACATCTTTAATTAAATTATTTAATCTCTTTTTTTTTTTTTTTTTTGAGGGAAAAGTCTTTTTGATGAGTTTAGTAAGAAGGAGGCAAAAATTCGGAAGTTTGATTTTTTTTCAGTTCTGAATTTGTTCACTTTCCTCACATTGCGCTTTCCTTGCTCTGTGTTTATACTTCTCAGGAAAGGGTATGGCATTTATTTGTCTCTATAAGGGTTTGGGAAAGGGATGTAGTCTTATTTATAAAATATTCTCTGCACTGCCAGCTGTAAGAATGAAGTGTAAGCCCCAAATATCTCTGTATTATTAATTTTGGCATTAGCAAGGCATCTAATTTTTACAGCTGAAGATGGCTTCTCCTTTTTAATATTAGTCCTTCCCGTTTCACAAGGTGAGCTGCATTCTTGCTCCCTGAGGAAAACAGCCTGGAATTCACAAACCAGAGTTGAATGGCAAAAAAAAAAAAAAAGAGGGAAAGAGAAATTAGGAAGTGTGGCCAAACAAGCCAGGCATATGCATTGCCTTTTTCTTTCAGCCATGAATCAGAGTGTGGTCCTCCTTTCCAGAGGAGCTGACTGAGGCAGAAAGAAGAGAAGTAACTGGGATCCCATAATAAGCTGGAAGTTGAACAGGAATCCCATTAGCTCCTTTGTTTTAACGTTGAAGTGCGTTGCCTTGACCCCAGCCCACAGGTAGTGTTCCCGTCCATGGCTATTGTCAGGCAGCTGTATGAATGTGTTCCCAAATTAAATAATGTGGCATTGTGCTGGATGACTAGCACTTACACACTAAATTATCACAGCTCTCCCTGACCTTGGCAGCATCATAGGGTTCATATTTTCAGAAAGATGAATTGTTCTCAGAAGAATTTCTTCAATGTTTTAAACACACACACTTTTCTTTAACCTTATTGACACACAGTTTTTACCTCCTTGTGCTGCTCTGATTTTAAAAACACCAGTCCCAAATGCAGAGCCAACTGAAGTCAATAAAAGGGCTTTTGCTGACTTCTGCTTTGGTACTTTATACTAAAATTAAACTCTAGGATTGGAGCCTAAAATGGGAGAAAAAGATGAAGTGTACAACTTTATGGAGTTCAAAAGAAAATCTAGCTGCGGTTTCAAATCTTGGCCCTTCTTTTCTTGGGTCTAAGAGCAGCAGGGCAGGACACAGTGATTCTCTTTCAGGTTCATCATTCCCTGGCTAACTTGCACTGTTTGTGTAATGTTCTCCAGATTTGCTCGTGGTTGTAGTTCAGGTCAGAATAAAGGACATGTTTGCATATTTTTTAACATGTGTATTAAGGCCACATTGCACTTGGGGGCAGTTATGGCTCTACTCTGCTGTAGAATGTACAAAATGGTTTAATTTTAGTCTGTTCTGATGAATTACATTGTTCACACTCACAGTTGCTTTGGACTACACCTCTATCATGTTCTGAGAGAAAATCAACTCCTTTAAACAAGTTATTAATTTAACATTAAAAACAAAGGAAAGGAGTGGAAAATACAGACTTGCAACCTTTTCTTGGAGATAGTTTCCCAGTGCAGTGTAACATAAACAGATTAACTGCAGTGTTTATTCAGTGTGAAAAAGCAGTTCCAAGAGCCCCAGGTGCTTGCCAAGTCCATAATTGTACCTCCTTAAATACTTTCATTACTTGGAACTACAATAAGAGAAGCACAGACACATGCTTTCTATTTTCTTGTCAACAAAACACCTCCAACAAATTAAACTCTATTTTGTCTAGAAATTCTCAGCAATATTTTCCCCCCCTCCTGTCTAGAAGAGGAAGGGGGACCCAGGGACCCTTGTGGGTGCTGCTCCCCTCATGGCCTCCCCAGTGCCACCCAGGGCCCCCTGGGCTGCAGGGTCTTCACAAGGACCCTCCTGCCACAGGGACCAGGGCGTGTTATAAAACTTCAGCCAGTGGCTGCAGTATTGAACCCAGAACCTTGTGCTTGTCAGAAGCATGATTTCTTCTGGAGTTCGGTAGGTTTTATCCTGATAGTTTTCTGTAACAGTTTTCTCCTGTGGCTGATGACTCCACAGCTTTTTAAAATGCAGATTCTCTGGGCAATCTGGTTGTTTGGCCTGTAAGTGATATCGGGCATCGTTAAATGCCCACATGCATCTGCAGGTGAGCCTTAGTGTAATCTCATTCTCCTGCCATATCCCAGGAAGGTTTTAAGGAATGCCTCAGTCAAACAAACCCGTGCTGTTTCTGAGCTTCTCCCTCCTGTATGCCAACCATATGTAGGCAAACCCAGCTCTTTGGGGAAAGGCGTGTGGAGGGTGAGATTTCTGCTTCCTACCAGGCAAAAAAAAAAAAAAAAAAACCAACAAAAAAAGTCAAGTTCTGCTTCTGAAATTGCATCTGAACACAAGTGTAATAAGAATTGCTCATCTCACAGTGAGAACATGCCAGTGCACTTACCCCAAATTTGGTCTTGAGAAAAGCAGCCTGAATATTTTACTTATTCTTCTCATATCCCTTTATGTCTCAAGCCTTGATTACATATCTAAAAAGAAGTTCCCATCTTTTTTAAGGGGGTAATGATGTGCCTTGTTGTCTCTCTCCAAGTTTCACCTTGCACTAACCTGAGGTGATGAAAGCACTGCTTTCCTGGAGCTCAGTGGCAGGTGAAGGGATGTATCCATCCCACAGACCTGGGGAGATTCAATGCATCATTATAAGATGCTGAACAATGAGCACCTGAAGTCTTAAAATCTCCTTTCTCACTGAAGGGGGGAAGCTTTTCTCATGGTGCAGAAGTAGGATGGCCAAGACAGAGAGATTTCCAGAACCTCTTTGGAAGGAGACATTTCACTTCCCTGGCACCCATGGAGCCTGGCAGTGGTCTGGGAATACAAAGTGTGACAAGACACTTGCTGATTTTATTTCCCTGAATCCAACAGCCCTTTTTAAAGGCAGAAGAATGTCTGCATTTCCAGCTCACTTTAATAGTTTGCCTGTAGATCCCATCCCTTCCTATCACAAAGAAATCATTGTGTCCTGCTGTGTAATTAATACGCATGTACGGTGTGGTAAACATTTTCCTGTAGACTGCTTATTTTGCCTGTAAATTACAGGAAATCCTATACAATACACCTGGGAGCCCTGCAGCTTGAAATTAGAATACAAACCATCCCCACCTCCTCTTGCTTGGCCAGCTTACCAGTCAAATTTTGAAACTTTTTTTGTTTGGATGTATAATAAATTCTGACAGTGCTGGACTTGCTCATTTCTATTAATCTTTAAATTAATGCAGGTTTTAATTCTGAAATGAAACCAATTTATGGCTCACAATTACTACAAAGGGATGAAACTGCACAGAGGTTTCCAGTTGTGGATTTTGTTCTGTCACACATGCAACATACAAATTTGTAGCAAAATCCCCACAGTTTAAGGTATATTGGCAGTAAAATCGATGGCCAAGCCTCAGTTCTGTGTGATGTCACATCTATACGAGCCCTGAGATTGTATTAAAACAGCAACAGCTGTTACCTGTTGGAAACACAGAGACTCTTTGAAGGGAAGCTCCGTATTTTCCCTTTCTCTGTAAATCCCAGTGACAAAAGAACTCTCCAGAAAATGGTAATGCCAACTGCCATTAAGACCACCAGTCCTCATTAGCTTGATGCAGGCTAATTACAGTGCATTACCTTCATTTCATGTACTTCTGGGGTGTGTGGATGCAGAAAGCAGTGCAGCTGCTGGAATGTTTGTGCTGTCCATGCTGGAAAATGCACAGCTTTGTCTCTTGCTGTCCAGTGACTGCTCCAGCTCAGGAAGGGCACAGCAGTTTGGGGGAAAGATGGCTCATAGCTCTTCACTGTGGTGAAAGCTGCTCCCCCAGAGCGCTCTGCCACGCATAATCACATCCCTACAGGTGAGAGAGGCAGTTCAGCCTCTTCGGAGCTCTTGCCCGTCTCTGACTCCTTTCCTCTTAAACTGGGAATGGCAATTGCATCTGTTTATTAGCAAGCATCAGAGACCAGCAAATTCCCTGCTCTAAGAAGATCTGTTCAGAACAGAAGGCCGCCAAATCCTGATCTCCATTTCAGCAGGGTAAATCTACTCAAGGTCAGGGCTCACACCAAATAGCTGCCTTGAATTTGACAACACAGTTCAGAAACCATGCTCTTCTGAAAGTGCAATAAGAGGAGGTTTGGATGCGGCTTCCCTGAGGGAGCAGTCCTGGCAGGAATTCCTTCTAGGTGTCATTGACTGAGGAAGCAGGGAGTAGAGGAAAAATAATGCCTCACTGGGTGAACCCAACTGTGCATTTTTAAAAGATACTCTCCTGGTCCTGGGCACTTCAGCAAGGTGTTATTCACAGGATTTGAATAGGAGTGTGTAAACACACAGAAAATGGGCTGAGCAGGAAAATCTGCTCAGGCCTAGACTTCATCAATGTCTTGGAAAATCAGGAATACCAAATGCATTTGCTTTGTAAAGCTTCTGATGCACTGGTAGCATTGGAAACTGTTACTTCAAAGCCATGATGTCACTGTGGAGAAATATGATGTCAGGGCTGTAAAAGAAAGAAATAAAAACTTGCTAAAATTCCTTTTCACATTTGGAAGTTTCCATTTTCCATTGAACAGAAAATATTCTGTTCTCTTTCCTGCGACCTTCACCTTCTTTGTAAGTACCCCTGCCAAGAGTGCTAAGGGTACACAGGAACCACCATTCCCCTTCTCCCAGTGGGAATATAGCTACCTTTTATTACTAGAACTAGTTCTTTCTTTAATGGTTTTGCAGTAAAAGTGAAAAAAAGAGTGTGAGAGAGAAGAAGAAAGTGGCCTTTTTAACTACTACAAGAGGTATTAAAGAGTCAGCCAACCTCTGGAATCACTTCTCATTTTCCATGAAGCTGGGTAAGGAGTGTTATGGAGTTTCTTTGGGTAAAGTTTATTGGAACTTCACAGTAGGACTACAAAAATGTGGATACTCTGATTGTTTTTGTTTAATAAGACTCAAGACTCCTGGCTCTACCTGACTTTAAAGTCGTATTGCCCCTTAAATTTTCTCCAGGGTTTTGAGCCTATGGTTTGAAACAATCATTCTCATGATTTTGCCTCGTGCTGCAGGGTGCTTGTACATTTTGGATGTGAAACTCTGCAGGGTTTTGTGGTGATACCTCAGGTGACTGATATGCCCTCTTCATAGACCACTTGTCCAAAGACCTGGGAAATGAAAAGAAATTTGCATCAATACCAGCAGTGATAGATCTGGACTGTGATTGTGTCTGCAGGTTTGATTTGGGTGGGGAGGTGCAACAAAGTAAACTGTAGTTTGGCTTTCAATTGCTTCCTGCTCTCCTGGTAATGATGGAGTCACTAGCTCTGAATTTTTGGCCTCTTTCCATCCTTTAACATGACAATGGCTCTCAGCTCTCACCAGGAGTGAGCAAAGCAATTAGGAACAGATGAAATGACACAAGCTCCCCTTAGGCTTAAACCCAGCCTGTTCTTAGGAGTTTAAACTCAATCTTTTCCTTTCTTTCTTGTCCATGTTTTTTTTTTTTTTTTTTCCTTTCTGTCTAGCTCTCTTTTATGAGGTTCTGCCACTGGACCAGGGATATTCAAACCAGTAAGAAACAGACAAGTCATGTTTTGTGTGTCTGAGAGTCCCAAATAAATACTGGTATTTCCTGAGCTCATCTGAACCAAACTCAAAACCTTTTGGTCCAGTTCTTTGCTAATTATGTTTCCTTGCTAATGCAGAAAATGGAGGAGTGTTAATTCCTTGGTTACTCCATGCTTGCTGTCTGTGGAACAGTTTCTTTGGGCAGTCCTTCCAGCCCTCTCTGGAGCCTCTTGGATTTTGTCAGTGATGAAGGCTGACTTCTGCTCCTGCCTTGTTGTCCTTCCCAACTGGATATTCCTCCATAGTTCTACACTCCATACCTGTCTCACATTGCTGGTGAGGACACATCCTTATTACCCTGCCCAAAATTTCACTGGGTGTTGAATCCAGTCCTGATTTAAAGCTGCCACTAAAAAAGGAACATTCTGGGTTGTGTTTATCCAAGGAAGAGAAATTGTCAATTAATGACAGGAGAACCTGAGACAAAGTGTTTCTTTGAGAGTGGTTCAGTGTTTGGCAAACCTTGTTCTCACATGTGTTTTTGGGGCAGTATTTTAGACAGAAACTCTTTGGTGATGCTGGCTGTCAGATTATAAGGACAAGTAAAGCAAATATTTTTTTCTATGTGTTACTGGTTAGATTATCATGTTTAAAGTAATCCTTTTATCATCTGGCTGTTTTTCTAACCAGACTAGAATTGCCAAAGGCTCAGCAAACTTGGTAGCTCTCGTGGTGGGTGAAAGAATCACGATAGGAGTGGATATTCCCAACCTCGCACAACTCTAATTAAGAGTAATTCTCAGTAATGGACTTTGGCTGCAGGCTAAATAAATACTGCGCCTGAATATTTTTCTTAAATCATGCACAATTGTGTTAATTGCAGCTCTCACATCTTCTAGTTTGAGCCCAGCTCCATGTTCTCCAATTTCTGTCTGTGTTGCTGAAGTGCATCTGCTACCAGCAGTGTAATTAAAGGCACGGCTCTGTCACCTTTCACATCTTTCTTACAGGGGTCAGCTTGGCCCCAAAATGCTGTCCTTGAGCTGGAACATGATGAGCAGAGTTGCTGCAAAAATAAGATTTTGGTTGTACCAATTGGATATACCTATCTCGAGTCCCTTTGGAGGTGTCCCTGTAACTACTTCAGGACTACAGGCAGAGGATGGGAAGGGGAGAGTTAATATTTATATTACTCTGCAGCTTTCAGAGGGCTGAATATGTAGGCCCTTGGATTTTCCTCATGCAAGCTTCTTTTATTTTTTTTTTCCCCTCAAGAAAGAGGGAGTGGTTTTTGAAAGACTTTGAGCTGAGACGAGGAGGACATGGCAGATCTTTGATGGCACCTCTGAAGCAGCTGTTTGTCCTTCCTTCCTTCCTTCCTTCCTTCCCAGAGTGCAGGGAAACAGGGAGAGCACAGGGATGGTGCTGGAGGAGGCCATGAAGGAAAGGCAGCAAGATCATCCTCTGCATTGCAAAGTTCACTGAGTGCACATGTACATGGTCTGGGGGAGCAAAGTGGCAAAATGGAAGGAAAGAAAGACTTGTCTTGCCAAGAAGGAGAGCACAAATCCACCAGGAAATAAGCAACATTCTCAGGTTTCTGGTGGTCATTGCCAACAGTGAAGGGAGAGAAAAAGAAAGAAAGGATCTTAAGTGTGCTTAGCACAGGATTTGTACGAAAAAAGAGATTAGGGTCAGGTTTTCAAAGGTGTAGGAATGCCTTCCCTGCTTCATCTTTGTGCTCGTGGAAGGTTGGCAGCACTAGGACAGTACTGTCTACCATCTTAGTGTCCATAAAAATTCTGGATAAATTCTCCTTACACCATAACTGCAAAAACTTCCTTCTTTTAGTGAGTTCAAGTAAGCATTGACTGGTATTTGATCAGAAGGTGGGCTGATTTTTTATTATTATTATTTTTAATACAGTTTAATTATACTGAAGTTGTATTGGGGGTTCAGTAACCACTGGCTGGAAAATTAACTGAATTATGAAAGCTGAAGTGTTGCTACCAGCATCAGTTAATGACAAGGTCACCACCACTGTCATATTCAAAAGAAATGTTACACTTGAATGAGACTGAGATGGCTGCACTGTCCCATGGTTCCAGGTAGAGAAAATGAAACAAGAGCTCCTTGGGTACTGTTTTATCCCATGTTTGAATCTAATGCATTCTTTTTTCAGCTCATTTTGGTTCTGCTGTGTTCCCTCAACATATGGAGTCCCTAGATATTAAGCTGTAACATGGAAACTTTGGGGGCTGGGAATTACAGATCATGAATAGATTGAAAAGTCCCACTGAATGCTCCCTTGGGTTGTTTGTGTAAAGATTAATTTTTGTTGTTTCTGCCTTTAACAAAAATCAAGGAAGGCTACAATTATTTTTGTCTTCCAGGCTATAATAGGGATCAGACTTTTAGCATGCCCTGTACACCAGCACACAAGCACAGAGATGCATCTCAGGAACTGACTCAGAAAGGTGGTGTTAATTGAAAAGGGGAAGTGTAAGAGATCTTGGTGGAGATACGGGGAAAATTAACTGTTAAGTTCTTGATGTTTGCACACTATTTAATTCAAAGCTCTGATTTTATAATTTAGTGCAAATCAAACCAGGAGATAATGATATTGCACTTGACCTTGTGCTGCTGAAGTCAGGGAGAGCAGGATTAGTCCTGGCATTGTTCAGCTGGGGACAGAGTAACTGAGGGGGAATTGCTCAGAGCCTACTCTCTTGTTGAGCCTGCTATTTGATCCATGCTGCAAGGCTGAAATACTGAACTTGTCCAGTGTGGTTTTGATGAAATGGGCTAGCAGCAAGTTGAGGAAAGGAAGGCCTTTTTTTGGAACTGAAGCCAGAGTCTGACCCAAAAAATTCTCAGCTATAATTGGGGCTCATGCCTTGTTGGGAGCAAACTGGAGCAGTCACCCTGCTGGGTGGGTGTCTGAGAGCTCCCTAAGCTGCCTCAGCCCAAAAGGAACGAGCTGCTTTCCCTGGCCATTTAAGGTACATGGGGTAACAATCAACTGGAGGGCCCTAAAATCTGAACCCACACCAGCTCTTTGCAGAGCAGCTGCATCTCTGTGTCATTACACTGAAAGAGGTCACTGCACTCTGCTGTTCTCCCCCAGCTCCCATCACAAAGGCTGATTTCTTTGGAGCCCAATCCATCTGACAAGTTGTGTTAAACCTCCCGGCTTACCTCCCTGTCCAGCCCTTTTTGGGACACCAGCATGCAGACAGATGTCACCAGAGCCACCCAAAGGGAATGCTGTGGCAGAGTCTCTCCTCAAATTTGGAAGAGGTCTAAGAAGCTTAGTGTAGACCCTGAAGAAGGAGCTGAGAAAATGGTCAGTGAGGATGAAAACTGTGGCCAGGGCTAGGGAGAGAGATGAGCAGCAACTGGGTGGGAAGGAGATGGCAAAGTAATGAAAGAAAACATTGTTTAGGCACAAAGACTTAGGAAGAGCGTATTTTGATAGGAAAAAAAGTCCAAGGCTTGGACGTAAAATGGTTGGATTTATAGATGTTGCTCTTTTTTTCTCTGGTGGTAGATGTTCAAAGCAACTTTAGCTGAAGGCTCCACTGGAACTCCACAATGTCCTGCTAAAACCATGGAGACTCTAACCCTAAGACTCTGCTTGTTTGTGTGTTTACCTATCTCTTTCCCAGAACAGAGAGTGGATGTGCTCAGACTTCTCCATGGTGTGATGTACTGGGAGCACCTCAGACACTCCTTTATCAGTTGGCTGTGGATATACATTTACTGCCACCCTTTTTCCACATCTCCAGTATTTGCAGTGGGAAAGAAGGAGGTCAGGATAATCTTGTGCTGTAGAAAAAGAGACAGGTGATATAATGAAAGAGAATTTTACCCTGATAATATTAATACTAGTATAATTATTATTAATAACAACTAAATATTTAGCAAAAAAAAAAATCCTGTTAATGCTGAATAGAAGAATTGCATTTGCTCTTCATGTAAAGTCCTTGAGACACTGTTGTTACCTGGTTTTCAGTGTCTCTTGGAGGCAGGAACATTTCAGTCTGCAATGTTAAAAACACCCGTTTGCTTTTTCTAATCCTAACTAAACTATGGATCAGGGTGGGAGTGTTCCCTGTGAATTTGAGAGCCCCAGCATTCCAAGAGTGCTGCCATTTCTTTCAGCAGCCAAGTGCATTTAAAACTGTTGCTGTCCTTTCTGTTGCTACCCACATCCTCACCAATCTTTGTGAGGAGCTGCAGTTCCAGCTTTATCTAGGTTTTCCCTGAGCTTTTGCAAGTAGGAGCTATGGCTGTAAGCTGAGAAGTGCTGGAAGCTGCCCCTTGTAGGATAACAAAGTGCATCTTCAAGTAAAGAATTTGGAAGATTTGGGCTCATAAATTGTTTTTATCTGAACTCTCCAGTCCACACAAACCAATATTTTTTCATGTTCAGTTACTCTCCAGACAGGTATATGGTTGCAGTTCTCAGGCTTATAAAGGAGGCTCAGTGCACTGAAAGGGATAAAGCAGAGGGAAACAAATCCAAACCACGTGTAGGGAGATGTGTGTGTGCCTGTGTGCCTGGTGAGATATTTATTTGCTTCTGAACCTGTGTTTTTTCACAGGAGAATTGAAATTTGGTCTAATCACCATGTGAGATGTGGAGGGTGATCTTGCCTTCAGCCCTAGAGCAGGATCTACGTGCCCGGCAATTGCCACGCACATCCGAGAGCGCTCTCTGCTCAAAATCAGCTCTCCTCTTCCTAATAGACAGGGAGCTGGAAATCATGATAAGAACCCTCGCAGTGCACAGTTTCTCTGGGCAGTCTCTCCATGGTTAATAAATGAGTTGGGCTTGATGGGAGCCGGAGCAGTGTTTTGGTTTCCAGGCCGCCGGGGGCCCAGCGCCGCATTCTTGCCGCCCCCTGGGCTCCCCTGGAACTGGCTGGGAGGTGTGGGTGAACAAGATCAGACCCCTCGTCTGCAGGCACTGAAGCCACATGCAGCCTCCAGTGACCTCCCTCGCTTCCCACAAACACAAAATTCATTGCTGGTTTAAGGGGAAAAAAAGTGAGCACTTGAGTTTCTTTTCAAAATAGAGAGAAACAATAGGGCACAGTGTAGTGAGTTCCAAGTCTTTTATCTTTCTACAGATTCAACCACAGTATTGATTCTTTATTGACCTAAACTGTCCTAAGCGTGGCTGTGGTTTTTTCTCATATAGTCTATGGGAGAGTTAAGGCAGCTACTACTTTAATATTGATTTTTGTGAAAAAGGTGCAGGAAAGGGGGCAATTTGTGTCTGCAGTTGCTCTTCACTATAAAAGATACCATTGTTAGGAGCTTATAGCATTATATCAAGGGTCTTAATCTGTAGCAATCTTTTTTTACAACTTAGAAATAGGCTTGGGCAAATGTGTTATTGGTGTTAATGATATTTTGAAGTGAAGAAAATTTGTCAGCCTTTCCAAGTAAAATGCTCAACTTAACCATTTGAGAACTTGACAGGTTTGTTACATCTGTTTGCAGGAATTATCTCTTTTGTTCCCCTGGAAGAAAAAAAAAAAAAAAGGAAGGAAAAAGAAAAAAGAATGTCTGTTTGAATAAACAGTGATAATAATGTTATCTGAATAAATCTTTAATAAATCAAAATTATTACTGCAGGCTTAAATAAGCAGTAAGTTTTGACAAGAAGGGCATTATCATCTAATTATACTTACTTTATGAAAGAGAGGGGCAAGGGCCAACCTGTGAGCCGTCGAAAGCACAGTAATAGAGTGATCCCCTCCACAGACTAAAGAAGGAGCCATCAGACAACAATAAAATACAGGCAGTGCTCTGTAAATTGCAACTGAACCCCTGATTCACACAGATTCACCATCTTAATTGTTATGAAAACTAGCAGAGCGGGATGATAAGTGCATGGCAGAGCAGCCTCTGCTAAGTGGATGAGAGAATCCTGTGCCAGATATTTTATGGTATTCCTAAAGGTTTCTTTAATTATCAATTAGTCACTGCTGTACATTAGCTTCCTATTGGCTAAGTGCTCGGTGTGAGGGCCTGGATCAGCATTTGCAAACAGGTGTAAAGATATAACTGATACCTAAATTGCCTCCTTCCTGTGGGCACCTGGCTTGCTAAGAACACTTAAGGAATTCCAAGATGACACCTGCTAGCTGCTTTATTGGTGCATATCTCATGTATTCGGCTGTTAGCTGATCCACCGGCTGGAATTCTAGAGAGCTGTGCCCACTGGAACACACTGCTTTTGTTGTGGAAGCCCTGGGGAAAGCTGGATCTACTCAGGGGAGTAAACTAAAAGTATTCTCATGCCCTCCCCGTGCGTTACATGTGAGCTGCTACAAGTGGTATTCCTCTAGTACCCACTATTTAATTTTTTTCCTCACCAAGAATCAGTAACCAGAAAAGTTCATCACCTGCTAATGTCCTTTGAAATCTTTTTGAACCATTGATTTGTTTGGAAAACAAGATTGACTTGTTCAAAACCTGTCCTGGCTCCCATTTATTTTACAGAAGGCAAAAAATTGAGGCTTAGCATCACTCTTCCTTGTGTTGGGTAACGTGGATTTGGAAGCACCCTCTCCACAAACCAAGTCTCTGGTGTGTATATGGGTAGAGGGTTTTGAAGATGTAGATATATAAAATATGATATTTTAAACTTGTTAATCGAGACCCTCTCCTGAATGTAGCTCTGTTTTTTCATGTTTATTCATATGCACCTGACAACAATGAATTTCCCCCCATTAGATTCTTGTCTCATGTAACATTCTGGGTATTTGAAGGACGTCCCACACCTGTTCACCTGTGGCACGTGTGGGGCAGATACATCCTGAGCCCCAGCTCTGAGCCTGGCTGGTGTTGTGGAGGCTGGGCCAGCACAAAGCCATGGCAGCAGGGATGGGGACAGCCTCATCTACTCCCCATCCTTGCTGTGAGGTGTGTCACTTCTCACTGTCCCACAGGGCTCTCACGAGGCTGAAAATAGAGACAACACTCATGGATGTGTGCTGGAGATGTAGCTGGATTTAGTTCCCATTCCTTCCTCTTCGTCTTTTGCCTTCACACACAGGCTGGGCCAGCCTTTGGAGCACAAATGAGGATGGTTTGGTGAAAAGTATGAGCAGCAAGGTCCTAAGAAAAGAGATGTTGAGACATTTTCAGCTGAAATAATTGGCGATGCCCTACAGTTATTGCACACACAAGGTGTAAATTTGCCTAGGTGTTGCTGCTCTAATGCAGCCTTTCCTGCTTCTTTTATCATTTTCTGTATCATTCCCTACCAAGTGCCAACTCTGTAACTGATATAACTTCAGGTCTTTTTTTCACTTGTGCCAGCGAGCTGAACAAGTGGGATGAGGTTACAGTAAACAAGAGGGAAATTATTAGAGCTAGAGGTTTTAAGAGTCCACAAAGCCCAAGAGCAACAGAGAATCTGAGACACGAGAAGCTCTCCATGAGGAGAATGCTCGGAGTTATATCCCTCCTCGGCATAAAAACGTACAGACAAAAATGACTCACGATGTGAGTCAGAGAGAGGAGGTTTTATTTACACCACAGTACTTGGAAATAACATTTCCACTGATTCTATTCTGTTCAGCAATTGTGGGTATAAGCAAAAGGCTGTTAACACTTCTGTATGAATCAAATTTTTAAAAATCACTCCGCCCTTCAATCAGAACTGTTTTCTCACTTATGTGAATTAACCTACAGAACTGGCTCATGAAATAATCTGTTTCAGTATCTATTACTGAATATGTCTTGGCCTGGATCCATAAAAGCATTTAGAAGTTGCAATGAAATCACTGAACAGAGGGGGGAAAAAAAGTGTGTTATTCCTGGTTACTACAAGGAACTGTAGCACATTGCTCTTTTCTCTGGGCACACTGCAGGCTCTGACTCCCCAGCCAGGCTTTGTGTCTGTGCTGGGGCTCTTCCAGGCTGGAGAGGGGAGGCAGCTGCCCAGCACTCCTGAAATGAGGTTCTTGGAGGTCCTTGGATGAGGGACCCTCCATGATGACATTCTGTGGTTCCATGTGTGTTGTGCCAGGGCAGCAAAGTGGTAAAAGGCAATTGCCACGGGATGTGTCTGTGAGATAACACGGGACAGAACTGTATAAAATAACTGTATAAAATACACCTGTTTGCTTTGGGAGGGGAATGGAACTGAAATGTATTCATTTTTACAATATAGATAGATTTCTAGTAGAAATAAACCATTTTGGAGGAATTTTTTTCATCTAGTAAAAAGTCTGCGCCGCTGAAATATATTTTGGTAGACATTTGGTTGCCATCCCCATCAGCCTTTGTTTTTCTCAACAAAATACACTATTTGGGCAAACATTTAGGGTGTGATAAGAGGCCAGGTGTGAGGAATGGGTGGAAAGGTGTGATGTCTCCAAACAGAGCCGGCCTACAACACAGTCCAGGAAAAGGCCAAGGTAAATAAGTCGCGCTGAAACTGTCACAGCCCCCCACAATCCTCATGTGTGGGTTTACACAAACCAGCAGAGCCAAGTTAACCTTAATTGTGTCTTGTTTAACTTGGCTACAAATGGCTCACCCTTTCTGTAACTTGGCTCCAGTCGTAGATATCTCACCTTTCCATTACTGACCCCTTTTGTTTAAATTGTTTTCTTAATACATATTAAATGGTTTTGATCTGCTTTAATTTCCTAGGACTTTTTACAGCAGAAAATACTACAGAAAATATTTCTGCTGATAGAAAGATGTATTTTAATAGAAAATGTTTTACATTTGCAATGGCCAGACAGGTCAGTGATTTTTAAAACCTGGTTCTTTTTGTAGGAAGTAGTACCAGAAAAACTCTAAAATTTGATGTGCTGGTTTTTCTGTACATTCATTGGCAGAGGGAACAGGAATGCAACTTTGGTGCATTTCTTAAATAATAAATATATTTAAACTGCAATAACCAGTCAATAATTCTTCTTATTTCCCTTTTAGCATCATATTTCCTAAGAGTGGCTTTAACATGTTAACAGTTTATTACCATGGTCCTGTGAAATTCTGAGGAGATGAAGTGTTTCCCTGTTTGAAGGCTGCACGTTAAAACTGTGCCCCATTTAATTGCCTTTTCTGGTGGTTTTATCTGTACTGGAAGCTTTAGGGCTGCTGGCTAGCAGAAGGTTTTTGTCAGTCTGCAGGCTGGGGAGCTCAAGGTGTGCTGCTCCCCACGGCAGCATTGGCACTCACAGCCCTGGGACTTGGCCCAGTTCTTGCAAAATTCAATTGAAGGGCTTCTGTTGACATGGGTGCATCAGCTCTTCCGTGAGGAGAGGGAGGAGTAATTATTTTCTGCACCTGGGGTGTCTCCCCAGGAACTGAGTCACTTTGTTTGCGTGGTTAAGTTTGCTCCTGAGTTCTCCTTATAACTCTCGTGCTTTAAAACCCCCAGAAATGCCAGGCTGGACTAAAGGGAGCCAATCTGTCTTTAATCCGGTGAGATACAGGTTAGGTGGTCTTGGAACTGTTCCCACTAAAGCAGGGGACAGCGTTACAAGATCTACTACCATTTGTACTAATTAGCAACTTTGCTGACAGCCTCTGGTGGGTAACTCATTACTGTCTATTTGTGAGCTTGGCTTATAAATCCCCGAGCAGCCAGACTGTGGGCACTGTTGTAGCACAATATTGTTGTGGTACAAGACCTTTTTCTCGAGCCTTAGCGAGTCTCTCCAAGCAGAGTGCTTCAAGTAGAAGTAGGTCAGTGGCATGGAGACACAGCCCCCAAGTAAGGAGGACTTCCAATATTTCTTCCCCCCCCACCCCCCTCTTTTGGTCCTGAAGTAGAGATGAATAAAATCTGTTCATTCTGGCACCGCTCTTGCTGATGCTGCTTGTTTCTCGGCGCATTTTAAATTTTCTCTGATTCGACCTTCACCCTTGCTTGTAGGCATGATATCACATATTTTAACATGCTTTTTTCCCCTCCCCTCCCTATCTGCGTTAGTCAGGCCCGTCGGAATTTTGAAGTACTTCTGCCACAATTCAACAAGAACGTTCTTTTTCAATTTCTGTAGGTAGATTCTGCTATTCAGTGGTTTCCCCCCATCCTTTATCATAGGCTAGGTCTTTTCCATATGGTAATGAATCATTCCCCCAGGAGGAGTATCATTTGCTCAATTCAATGGACTCCTCACAATGCAGATACATGCATTTCTTTCACCTATCATTTTGATTTTAGTTTTCCTGCAGTTTATTGGCTTCAATCCGTATTTTCTTTGTGATCTGTTCTCTTCCTAGCTCTGGTACATATCTCCCACTCCATTGTAGTGTGTGCTGCCCTGATGGCACCACCTGCACTTTCTGCCTCACTCTGGAGCTGTTATCTACATATTTAATTCAGTCATTTCCACCATTCCCTCTCATGATTCCATTTTGTGTCTGTCCTGACCCTCTAATCTGGTTTGGTTTGGGCTTTCTTCAACTTGCCTGTTGAGAAATAAACGTGTTGACAATATTCTGTGCTGTGAAACTATTGCTGTGTGTTAAATAGAATAAAGAGGACAAGAATGAACAAACATCTCTTAGTGTGGGCTTGGGTGACGCTGCAAGAACAGAAAGGAGTCGCAGTTCTACAGGGCAGATTTTGCCTTTTATTTACACAGTGATTGGATGAAAGGGATGTGCCAGAATCAAAGTGAGGTGGGGATTTTTATTGTTTTCATCATTTGTCTTGTTTAAGTCAGCTTTTGCACAAGAGCTGAGATGGGCAAAGGCAGTTGATTGCAAGCCAAGAGTCCTATGGTCAGTCCTTTATTTCTGTCTCATTGCAAGACTGTCAACTGGAATGTTCCTTAGCTGTGGTTCCTCTGGTTTCCAGAACAAGCTGTGTGTTTTTACCTGTTTTATTCTCTTTGGAGAAATGGATCCAGCATCGTTGCAGCATCGTCCTCACCCCTGGCTTTTGTAGGGGCAGGTTTTGGTGCATTTGTCAAAGACTTGTAAATTACTTATGAGCTCTATGGACAAAAGGGAAATTACCATTAAAAAACCCCAGTTTTGGTACCTTAAAAATATCTCAAGACTGGCACCGGGTTCTTGAAAATAACAAATGATGGAGATTTTATGTCAGGATGTCCCCATGGGTTTGGCTGGATGGGTTTCTAATGAGCAGGTCTTTTATTTCTGTGATATTCTGTATCTCCCTGCCACAATTACTCATGTGTGAGTCCTAGAGCCAAATCCTGCCCTGAGATGTGTGTTTGCTTCTCCCATTGGCCTTCTTGAAAGCTGCAGGCATTTTTCCTAAACCATCATTTGGCCTCCAGTTGTCCTGTGGTCATATTTGTCTGTCCAAAATGACTGTGGCTCTCCATTTATAATCTTGTAATTTGTAATCTTTATTGAGATACTGCTGCGGTTTTTCTTTCATTACTGGCATCTTATTGTAATATTGATTTTTTGTTAAATGGAACTGCATTGGTAATTTTGGCTGGCAGCTTCTTGGTTTTGCTTTCTTTTGTACACTTTTTGAGGGTGGGAAAGTATTCCCTGCACTACATTGAAGCTGATTTCTTTGATCTGACTCTCGCATCTTATCTGTCTAAACAAATTTAATTTTTGCCTAATCTGTCTATGCAGTTCCCAGTCACTCTGGTATCCAGGCACTAAATTACAGCCCTCTTCTGAGCGTTTTCTTCTCAGAACGATGCAAACTTCCTTCTGGAGTGACCCAGTCATTGTCATGCTTCTGTAAACAATCTCTTTTCTACCTATTGATTTTGGTCTAACATCAGTGACCACCCACTGTTCGGGATTGGGAGAGAAAATAATTGTTCCACAGACATCCCCAGGCGTGCAGACACAAAGCCACACACCTGCTCTCAGGGTGGACACCTCCTTCTGCACAGCAGTTCTCCTGGAGACTGTCACAGAGGGGCTCACTTGGTGCTTCTGCCACCAGCGCGCTCATTTGGGCGTCTGGAGGGAGTTTAAGAATCTGGACATTTAAAACTGCCCCACATGTAAACCCTGAAATGTTTGCATGGATTTAGCAAGTGGCTGGTGCCAGTAGCTGCAGCCACCTCGGAGATTGTCACTTGCTGTGACAAACAGGAGGTAAATTATTGTTGCTCTCAAGGGGCAAGTCCAGCCCATATTTCTGAAGAAGCAGCACCCACGTTTTCTGGTCAGAAAAAGAGGATGAAGCCGTCTCAGAGCTGGTGGTGCCCCTGTATTGGCAGGAATGCAAATGCCCATCCCCAGTCGTGCTCTGGAGCATGAAGGCTGTGCCTCCATGTGCGCCAGGTGTTTTTGTGGAAAGCACCAAGCCACCGTTGCTGGCATTTGGTTAAGGAAGTGATTCGCACACCACAGATTTATTGTCAATTTTGTTATGCTTAAGGCAGGCAGTAATTTCAGTTTTCACTGCCATTAGCTAATAATAGTAATTAATTAGTAAATCGTGCCGTTGGGATCTCAGGGTGAACTAACAGGGAAAATGTAAATTAAGAAAAAAAAGGCCACTAATGTTTCTGAGTTCTCCACTACAGCTGAGGGTTTGTGTCTATCCCAGCCCTCCAAACTGAATTTCTGAAGAGCAACTTACATTGCCCACAGCACTGTCGGGGAAGTATTGGAAGCAAAATGAGGAGGTGCATCAGACAAGAGGTGTTTGGTTGTTTGGGTTTTTTTCCTGATTTTGCTGACTTCCCAGTAAGGAAGTTTTGGATACAGCACTAAGAAAGAAAAAAATACTAAGATAAATCCAGTGTTTTCAATTCAAGGTCATTTTGAACCCTTTATCTGTCTGCAGAAGAAAGTGGGGGAGAAAATAATTAAAAAATGTGAATTAGGCTGAGTCATTTTCACTATGAATTGTTTGCAGCTGTCAGAATCAGATCTACATAGTTCACTATAGCTCAATTTCCTTTCTGAGTTAATAACACATTGAACAAACATACTACACCAGACTCCTTCTTTTCTTTCAAATAACCTCACAGTGGATCTGCATTCTGAGTATAAAGAAGTCTCTATTAGCTTAGGCTATTTATAGAACATCAAAGGGCTGAAAGATAGTTAAAAATTAATCGATTACCATCAAATAACAGATGCTAAAGCTCAGTGTATAAAATGCCTTCCTCCAGTGGATTAATTGATGGGGAGAGGAGGAATGGGCACTGCTGATTTAGGGACTGGGCAGAGGCAGGTGGGCGCTCCCCAGTGCAGCTCCTCAGTGCTCAGCTGGGGATTTAGGGCTGGCCTGGACCTGATGGGGTGGGTGGGGAACACAACGTGCTTGGAAGAGAGGAAATAAAGGGTGCAGGTGACCAGATGCAGCTGGAAGACCTTTGGAAGGACCAGCTCCTGGATTTCAGAGCCTGCTGCTGAATGGTTCCTGTCCAAAGGCGGCACTGGGGGATGCACAGGTGGGAATAACTCTTTCTATTCTTAGTTTCATGCTCTTTTCTTTCCACTGAAATAGTCAAAAGTGATGGTGGGGAAGTGGCACTACCTGTGTGTGGAAGGTAAAAAACTTTGGTTTGCAAAATATTAAGGTGCTTCTCTGATAATCTTATTTGGATTAGTCAAATGCTGCTGTGGCCTTTATACTCCTTGACTATAATCATGCTGTGAAGGGAAATAAAATGTTTTATCAGACCAATAACAATTGTGGAAGGGGAAGGAAGAGCTTTGGGAAACAGAAGTCATTCTTTGGGTCTGAAAGGAAGCAAAAGAGGAACTTGGTTCCACTTAGTTCCCAAGTCAGAGAAAGCCCAGGATGCCTTTGATGATGTGCTGATGTGTCTGCACAGGTCAGGTGAAGTGTAGATTAGACATGGACTTGTTTTTTGTGATTTTTGGGTCCATCTAAGTCTGGGATAGTTTGTTTCACACCTCTGGAGAAAGTGGCTAATGGATATGCTGGACCTCCTGGTTGAGAGATACCTTAGGGGAGAGAAAGGCATTGGATTAATTAATGACCAGTTTCTAGGAGAAAATAGTGAGTTTAACATCTGCCCCTGTTGATTGCTAACAGACTGTAACACAGAGCTTACAATGCAGGGGAAGCCTTTATTTCCTCTTTTCTTGCCAAATATGCACATTTCCTAGCAGAGGTGACATTTTTGTATGTCAAAACAAAGGTGGAACAGCAGAGCCTTTGAAACATCAAACTCAGATGGAAAATGAGGATTTGGCATGGCTTAATTTGGGCTTTATTAATGCCTTTGGGGGAGAGGGATGCAAGAAAGATTAGGCAGATCAGAGCTTTAAAAGTCAGAGATCATGCATTTAATAGCTCTAATTCTTAAATACTTGAAGGGTTTCATAAAGCCATTCCCCTCAAGTGCAAACTCCTTCCCACTTCTCACTGTTGCATCTGGATCTCCCAAGTTCTTAAAACTGAAAATCTCAGACCCTTCCATGCAGCAGTGATCCTGCACCAAGGGGATGTTTGGAGCCTTTGGAGGATCCCACAAGGAGGTCATGTGCACCACAGATTCTTTCAGTCGAGGTGCAGATTGCGTTCTTTTTGTTACTCACCAAATGGGATTTAAAGCTGAAAAAACCATTTTTCCATTCAGCTACATTTTCTGAAGTGCAACAGACTTAGAAAGACTGGATTTAAATGAAGTTAATACTAGATTTAAAAAAAAAAAAATCAATTCTGGTGTTATAAGAAATTGATGGTTAGATTTCAAGGTGAATTTTATCTAAAACTGAAATATTGACTGAGGTGGTATTAATATTTTCTACTGTTTCCTTTCTTGAAAAGTGGTGTTTTACCCCGCACTGGATTTTGTCCTTTCCAAAATCTTAAAACAATTTGCCTCACATTTATTTTAAATATTATAGGGCTGTTTTTAAGCCAGCTGCACAAAGCAGTTTTAATTGTTTCTATCACATAGTAAAGGAGTTTTCTGTAATAAAATCAATATCATAGGATAAATACTCTGAGCTAAGAATAGCAAGCTACTGATAATTTTGCCCATAGTAATCATTTTTAAGTCACAGGAGCTCTGGGAGAGGCTTTTCTACACCAGCTCTTCATCTGCACCACCCAGCACAGACCAGTGCCCTCAGGTGTGGCTCTGGGGCCACCTGGTTCCCAAAGTTGCCTGCTTTATAAACGGGGTTGTTTCAGTCTTTTATTTAATTTTTTATATAGTTCTGGAGTAAGGGAATGTTGGGTTTGAGCACTGAGACGCTGGGTCACAGGGAGCCAGGAGCTTTGTCCTGCTGGTGTTGGGGCCGTGGGGCAGTGTCCCCTCCCTGGTCTCAGGGACAGAGAAAGCCACCTCTGACTGTAATGTATGGAAAAGGCAATTCCAATAACTCATTTTACAACCAAGTGATCATTTATCCTACTAGCAAAATCTGTTCAACTCTGGTTGTATAGGTTAGACAGTAATAAAAGTTCAAGTATCCATAAAATTGCCATTGAACTGTAAATTAATGTGAGGTAAAGTTGTTGCCCAAGGGAATAACTGAGCTCCAGAAAGTTGTGTCCTAAATTAATTAATGCTGAGTTCAGCTCTGCCTAGGAAAAGAATGGGGTTTTGCTGGCCTTTGGTTGTTGAGCTCAGATTTTTGTCTTCAAGCAGAAATTGTCGTTGTCATCTCCGCTCATTTAAACAGGATTTTGAAAATCAGAAAAAAACACCAGGAAAAATTAGGAATTATATGACCTATTTTTTAAAATTGTTTTTTAAATTTATTGTTATATGTGTTGGAATGGGTAGGGACAGTTAATGTCCACATGTTGTACTGGTCAAGTTTCTTGATTAAGCAGAGGTGGACATTTGCACTTCATGGGTGCTGCTCATCATGACTTGGCTGTCCTCTTAAAACTTTTGGTTTGCCTTTTTTCTTGGTTTCTTCTTCTTCATTGAAAAAAAAAAAAAGAGCAAAAAATCCCAAATCCAGTGGTACTTATTTTAATAGGTCAATTTTAGTTATTATGGATGAGGATTAATAAAAATTATGTACTCAGTCCCATTGCCTTGGGAATCAGTTGCTTTTTTAAGAAGTTGGGTAAAGAAGCAGTTGGGATGTCCAGAGCTACACAAAGCATCACTGATGGATTTGTGCCATTCCCACAAGTGAGGAATCCCAAATTTTCCTGACTTCTCTTCTTTCCTCCCTTTCTCTTTCCTTTTCACCTTAACTTTTTAGTTTTTCCCTTCATCCTTCTATTTTTCTTTCTGTTCAGTCTCTATTTATTTCCTTTGCTTCACAGATTGTCTCTCTGCTTGGTTTTCTTTTTTCCCGGCACTTACTATATTCTGTGTGTTTTTGCAGCTCTAATGCTGGCTTGTCTGCCAAAGAATAAACTCCTATTTATGGCAAATATATGCAGCTCTATGCACTGCTAAAACATCCTCAGACTGTTTGCTCACAGCCGTCCTGCAGAGACAGCACGACGCTGTGAGCACACGAGCTGAGCAGCTCCTGCCACCTTCACCAAAATCAGGGCCAAAACCACCTTAGAACACCTGCCCTCAACGCACAGACCTCTCTCCTCCTCTTGGAGTTTGGGTTTAGCTGGGAGAATTCCACGGGTTAGACCTTCAGGTGTGACTGCCCTGCTCTTCCTGCCCAGCAAGGGAGAACAGTTAGTTCTGCCCTCCAGTGGGAATTCCTGAACTGGCCCCCTGACAGGTCAAGTGGTACTTTTAGAATGCCCTAGAGCTGAAGTTCTGAGCACTCGGTGTTAAAAGCTGATTTTTGGGACATTATAGAATGTGTCTTGGGGTGGTTTCGTCTTGTGCCTCTCAATTAGAATCTCAAAGCAGCCTCACTCCAGCTCCAATCCCTTTTAAACTAGATTTTCAGCCTTGGTTTTACCAAGGTACAGTAAATAAAGGGGGAGAATTTCAAAGGCATGAGGAATAGTTCTGTCACTGGAAGTCGACAGAAGTTCTGTGTCTAATTCCCACTTGTGCCTTTGAAAACACACATGGCCCTGCTCTGCCATGCCTTTAAATCTCATGTGCACACAAACACGAGCCCCACGTTCCTGTTCAACCTTCCACACACATTTTCACTTCCTTGTGGTGTCACAAACTTTCCATGGTAGCTGAAATATGTCAAGGATGTTTTTGGCAAATCGCTGAGACCGAGTTCTTCAGCTCCCACTCTGCACTTCTGGGGTGATCAGATCACGATGTTAGAGTCGCAAAAGAGCTTATTAGCAGCTGGTGCAGACACTTTCTGTATGCTCTAAAAACAACAAGGAGAACAACAACTCAGCTGGGAAGAGCATATGCAATAGCCTTTTAATCATTGCTTCAGCTCACCATGTCATCACGCGCAAGCTTTCTCATCAATGAGCCCAGGAATACAAAACCACAGAACTTCTGAAATTTTTCAAACACCTGCATCTTGTGAAACGAATTTATGCTACCAAATTAAAAACAAAACAACAACAACAACAAAAAATCCCAAAACAAAAACAAAACAAAAAACCCACCAAAAAAAACCCAAACAAAAATAAAAAAAGGAAGAAAGAAAAAAAAAATCTCTTGGATCAAAAGCGTCTCCTTATCAGGAAATGAAGGACAGGAACAAAAATACCCTCCTCCTCCATCTCCTCCTCTTCTTTTCCCACCTCAAACTTGATGATAAGATTCTGTAATCTGACAACCCCCTGCAAAATGATAGCTGGGTGTTTACAAACGGGGCTCTTCGATGCAAGCCCGTGATTAAAAATCCCCCCAAGCAGCAGCAGCAGCAGCCATGTGAAGGCTGGCCAGGCTCTGCCTCGTCCCTGTTGCTCCCTGTGCCGCCCAGCTTTGTGTCCTGCTTTATCTGCCTGGAGCCTCCCGAGGGGCACAGAGGCAGCTGGGGGATGCCAGTGCCAGCTTTGGAGTGTGTTTATCCAGCAGTGGCAGGGAAGTGTCCCTGGTCACTGGGCTGGAGTGGTGCCCACGGCCGTGGAGTGGGCTGCTGCTCAGCTGTCCCGCCTTCCCTGCAGTCACAGGGATGGATTTGCTTCCTTTCGCAATCGGTCAGACAATAAGGATGTTGCTAAATCCTTTATGGAGCCCAAAGGCAGGGCTGTTGGTTGATCCTTGTTTCCTGTGCACTTATGATTTGTGTGACCACCAAGTTGCCCCTTGACTCCCAAAGTCCCAAGCCCAATTTCAGCGCCTGCAGTGGGGGACCGGAGCTCGGCGTGGCCAGCAGATGTCTCTCAGGATATTGCTTTGCAGACACTGCTCTCCCAACTCCCTCTTTCCCGAAGCTCCCGAAACTGGGCTTGGTGGGTTTTGAGAAATGCTGTCTCTCTGCCCATTCTCTGCAAGTATTACAGCCCCAAAGACATAGCTTTGTGATGCTGAGGTTTTTTTTAAGCCACAGCCTAAATTAAGGAAATGGTTTATAAAGATAAAGAAAAGGCAAGGGAAGGCAGCTCCTTTGTGTCTTCAGAACATTTCATGATTACTTACAGCCTTTGAGGAAAGGAAGCAATGTCAGTCATGGGGGCACACAGCATTTTAGATCACGTCTGATTGGGAAAATCATTAACATTGCTGGGATTCTGCTTCATTTTCTGTGGGAGGATTGGAAGATGGCAAGAAAAAGGTTCTGTTTGCAGGTGCAGGCTGTGTTGACACGAGGCAAATCTGCAAATCAAGCTGTACCTGCCGGGCTGCACTGGCACATTTTTCCTTGGCTAGGCTTGGCCGAAGCGTGAGCTCTTCTCGCTGGCTGTGCGTTATACTCTCTATTTAGCAGCAGCAAGTGCAGCAGTGAGGATAAGAGGTTGCTCACGGCACTGAAGGAATTAGTTGTGGAGGTGGAAGGGGAGGCTGGAGCCCCCAGTCCCAGTGATGCTCACTCTGGAGCACAGCATTTTGGCTGGGATGGGCTTTGAAGCCCACCACAGGTCACAGGGAAAATGCTGGCGCCGTTATCGTTCCGCAGGAGCTCTCCGTTGGCATCAGCCATGTCTTTGAGAATACAATAGTCCATCACCAATCCAATCATCTTTCTGTGACTGAGGGGTTTAGGCAATTATAAAAAAGTGGATGATTTCAATGTTCTATCCCTCTTGTGGAATTATGTTTGGAATTTATCCGGCGAGACAGGGGAAGGGATTTTGTTTGTTTTGTTTGATCATTTCTTATCACAGAACTTTGTTTGACTCAAACCACAATGATACAAGCATTCAAACACCTCCTTTAGATGTAATATTGATTTATAAAACAGCAGTGCACAGCTGCTAAGCTTCACTGTTTCATACAGAAGGTCTTCAATTCCCAACAAATTACTGGCATCTCTACCTATTTACAAATTAATGTTTCCTGTGAACCTTGTGCATTTCTTATTATTCTAGTCTGCTTTCTTCAGTTTCTGCTTAGAAACCTCGTGTGAGTGTGCATTATGCACTGATAGGGCAGCTTTAGAGCATCAGTTAAATTGGAGTTAAATAAAAAAAAAATCTAGATCAACGTTTCTCCTTAGGCAAGTTATGCACTGAGTGAAATTAAACCACTATATGTACTTGTAGATTGAAGAATCAGAGGTGGAGGATGGGTCAGAAACACTAAGATCAAAGTTTTTCTTCTTTGAAAAAAATCTCTTTGAAAAGCCCCCATGCCACCTATTCTGCTTGTTAATGTTTTGACTGGAAGTGTCTGGCAGTGTCATCATCAGCAGAATATTTTTAAAGACTTTTTTTTTTTTTTTTTTTGGAGCCGAGTCTAATAGCAAAGCAATGGATCCTTAGCAGCCTCTGTTATATGTCTCTTAAGGGAATATTTTTGTTAATTGCAAATATTTGATTGACAAACATGGGATGCAATTAGTAGGCAGGCACAGTAGGAATGTGCAGTGAACTGGATCTCTGAACCAACAGATCTCAACTCTCTCAGCTTGATCTGAAATAGGCTAGAGCCTTTAAACCATATGTTTCCCTCAAACTTTTTCTTTCCTCTGAAAATTCCTTATTTCCCTCAACTAACCTTCTTTCACTCTCTGCACCAAGGGAGCTAATTCATCCACTATGATCACGTCAAATAAAGACAGAAAATTCTACACAAGCTGCAGACTTGTGCTGCTTTTTGACCGTGGCAGTAAAAATTAATGTGGACAAGACTATACATGCCAGTTGTGCCTTACAAAAGCCCTAGGTGAAAGAGAATACAATCTAATTTAACTTTAGACATTTTGAGCTTAATGGTCTATTTAAACAACCTGGTACCATCTGACTACATTTATCAATTATATTTCTTTTTATTTATACAGAGTACTGTCTTTCTGGAAAGGCTATAATTAAAACTTATCTAGATAAATTGTGCTCAGATTCTGTGGCATAAGAAGGAATTCAAAGGATTTCAGTGTTTTATGTGTTCTTTTTCATTTAAAAAAAAAAAGGTTGCTCTGAAATCTTTAAAAGGAAATAGATTTTCATAATTAGAATAACCTAATTGCAATAGTTTCCATAATTACAGCTAAGAATTGCCAACAGGAAATGCAGTGTGGTCTTCACAGTGAAATTCTGGCACCCTGGATGTTTTTTTCCTGGGTAAGCAATCCCTTTTCTCTCAGAGGTGGGGCGCTTGGTCCTCCATTTCTCATTGGCAGGAAAACCACCTTGGGGGGTTTCAGCCAGAATTTGGGTTTTCAGGAAATTTCAGCTCGTGCTTTGTGACATCACATAATTCCTACAACATAGCATCACACGCTGGGCACGGTTGAGGTTGGTGGAGAAAGAGCAGCAGAGCTCTGAGGACTTTCAGGCCCTTCTGTGGATGGGTCTTGGCCCCCACCACAACCTGCTTGTATTCCTGGAAGTCCCAGATCCCTCCCAGATGTGTGCCACGAGTAACGTGAGTTTGGCTGTGCCTGCATCATCGCTCTCCACTGGCACATGCCTGCTTGTCAAGGCACATAGAGGGGCTCATGAAGATCTGCTCCTTTGGAAGGGCCCGATCCCTGCTCCTGCTGGGGGCTGCTCATGTGATTGAGGCTGACTCAGGGACGTGTGGCAGGATCCAGCCTTTAATTTGCAAATCCCAGAAACGGGATGTGTTAATCAGTCACTTCATCGGTGGAAGGAGTGCGAGATCCGTAGTGGCTGCATGGGGAGGATATAAATACAAGCTGGATTTCTCGAAAACTTTCCTTGCAGAATTTTGTCCCTAGAAGGGAAAATGTTATTTTGCTGGCAAGTCCTGAATGTAAAATTTCAGATTCATTGTAAGAAGCCCCACAGAACTAACAAAAAAAAAATTAATTTCCATCTGTGACGTTTCATACCGTGTATTTGTAGCCCTGTTACTGAAGCAGTATTTGACAGAGGCACTTAAAAAATACTCTTTCTGTAGACTAACAGTGTTTTTCCATAAGGGCAGTTAATGGAGGTTTTGTGCAAACCCACAGTAATTTAGACAGGGCTTCATGATGAACCTCCTTGGTGTGGCAGGGTTATTTTAAATGCTGCTCCAGGTGCCTGCTTGGACTTGTCAAGCTTGCCCTCAGTGAGGACCAGTCCCCCACAGATAATTCCTTTTTCACACTGGAGCCGTTGTTGTGTCTTTCTGTTTAAGTGCTTGACAGAAAATGTCCACAGTTAGGCTGTGCATAATGTACACTGTCAATTTGTAAGATCCTTCTCCGCAACTGTGCTGAAAGAGGGACTTTGTCACAGGTTTTCTCCTCCTCGCTGCTCCACAATTTAAATGTAACTGTTTTGTCATGTTAATGTAATTCACTTAAAATATTTAAATTGTCCTTAATTAATTGAGGAAGGAGATTATCATGGTGGTGGACTTGTAGGCAGCGTGTGGAGCAGAGCTGCCGGGGTTTTGGTGAATACAGGTGATGGATGGTGTTGACGTGAGCGGCTGCAGTCGCACAGTGTGCGTATACACAAATTACACCGCCATGTGTGTTCCTCCCTGTTAGCAAAGCCTTTTGTTTATATATACCCAGCTATACATTTACACATTATGTAAATAAACACACATATGCCCATGCAATTTAATTGAATATATGGCTATGGGTTAAGAGGCATGTTACTCTGATGAAAAACATCTTATGGTACGGAGTGAAAATATTTCCGACGTGCTTTTGAGCCTCCTGTAGAATTTAAGAAGGAACTGCAGAGATTTCTTTAAGGTAGTGGTTCGGGGCCTTGAATAGGAAGGCCTGGTATTCTTCTAAAACCTCCAGGCTGTTGAGTGGCATTCTCAGAAACCCATTGAGTTCCATTTTCATTCAACTCTGTTTATTCCTATTCAGTCATGGGATTTTCCATCACTCCTGGTATATGCAAAATGGACATTACTCTGTGAGTTTTGTTTCAAATTAGGTTCATATTTCTAAGGCAATGGGCAAGAAATTAGGCATGTAGGTCAGTCTTTCCAACCACAAATCCCCAAAAACTGACACGAGCATCTCAGAGCGTAATGAATAGTTGCCATTCAGTCATTCTTGGAGGTGCAACATGGGCTTTGATGTGCTGAGAGAGGCACAGAGCGATGGGTTTGTGGTGCTTCTCACCTGCTTATCCACACTGGTGGTGCCATTGGAGGGGCCCATGGAGGTGGTCTCCACTGGGAAGGTGCTGTGAGAAGCTGCAGGAGATGGTGAAGCCCCTGGGAGGGAGCTGTTGCTGGACTTCCCCATGGGGTTGTGTTGCTGCTTCTCCCTGGCACTCCTTTGGCCACGGGTGCTGGGACAGCAGTGCCTGTTTCTCTCAGTGCAGGGCACCACAGGCCACGCTGCAGGTGCCAAGTCTGGCTCTGGCAGAGCCCAGAACCGGGTGTCTGCCTCACAAAGAAACCTCTGCTTTTGCTTTTTGTTTGTTGTTTTTTCCCTCCGTCTCCGGCGCAGCCGGGGCGCCTCTCCTCCAGCTGTTCTGTGACACCGCGCAGCCATCAAACGCTGGAAGCCCAGATCAGAGAGCAGCAGTGACAGATTCCCTGGTGCAGGCAGGCCAGGTCCCAAATCTATTGTTCATACCAGAAAGCTCAGCAGAGTGACTTGACAGGTTTTTAAAGCACTGGAGAACTTCACCAGGAAGTTTTCTTCCTTTCCTGTGCCTTTCCCTCGCTCTGCCAGAGGCCAGGGGCTGAGCGTGTGCCATTTTGGCAATTAGCAAAAAGGGGGATATTGCTGGTTCTGAGCACAGGTACACAGGGATAATCAGGTGTGTGGGAATCAGCAATCCCTCTGCATGCAGGGGCCATCACTGGGCTGCTTTGTACTATTGCATTCAGACTCCGTGTTCTGAGCGTCTTTGTTATCGTCGCCTGATAAATAAACAGCCCTAAAATTACAGAACTTATTATGGTAATTGAGTGAAGAAAAGGAAATGCAAACCGTGCCTCGCTATCTATTACATTGCCACTGCTAAAGTTGCCTAAACCTGTGCTACTCAAATGATATTGTAATATTAGCCTTCTTTCTTTTTTCACAATGATTGTTTTCTGTCCATCTCAAGCTGGATGTCAGTTCATTTAGATTTACATCAAGTAGTAAATTAAAATAATCACTCAGCAAACACTCTCAGCTCAGTTTTCTCTTTCAGTCAGGAGTTGCGAGAGATGCTTGAAGCATTCAAGCAGAAAATATTGCTGTCTAGATATTTGTCCTCTGGGTGATAAAGGAGGCATTGTCTTGGGACCCACTCAGGCCTCGGAGCTGATAGTAGCTGTGCATCACAGCTGTGAAGTGCGCTTTGTTATGTGTCTGAGGATTAGGGTTCAGGACCTTGTTTTTCTTGAAATACCAGACTGATCAGAGCTGCATATGTTCGGGGGAAAGCAGAGGTCGATGGTTCTCTGTCCACATTTTTACTAGATTATTTTTGGACAGAACTCTGGGAGAATACCCTGCAGCTTAAACCATCCCAAGAGTTTTTCATATTCTGCATTATAACCGTCATGGAAAAAAGGCTGTAGTTTATCTATCTGCATTTGAAACAAAAGGCTACAGCATCACAGACACGCTGGGCTTTGGACCCACGCTGGAGCAGGCTGAATTTTGCTCTTTTGTGCTCCATTTACAGTACAGCTGCCCATTTAGAAGCACAAATGCACCTTGATATAATAACCAAATTCAAAGAACGTCTGGCCTCAAGGGTAGCACAGACTGACAGTTAATCTTAAAGCAGGGGTGGTGCACAGAGCAAGGGTGTGGGGGGACAGAAAAAGGCTGTTCTGTGTTTCTCAGCTGTCTGTTCCAGAAAAAAAAAAGGAAAAAAAAAAAAAAAGGTGGATTTCTATCTATATTTTTTGCTATTAAAAAAATTAACATTTTTTTCCCCACCCCATCCACTAAACAAGCAAACCAAACCCTCCCCAAACCAAAGCAGTGTTTATTTTGGCAAAGGTGATATGGACAGAAGTACTCGTGGTGAAGATGCTGTGGTGAGTTAAGGCAATACTTCCATGGCAGTTGAGGTCTGAGTAAAGGCTGCAGGATCTGGAAAAAGATCTGCTCATCCTCCTCTTTGTGGCAGCACAGTGTGGGAGTTTGTGGAGTGGAGGCTTTGGGGCCAGACTGTTGTCTTTTGGTGATACCACGGGATCTAACTGGATTTTACTGATGAACAGAGGGCTATCTGTGGTTCTTTTTTGGCAAGTCAGTGTGCAGAGACAAATTGCAGATTCAGCTTTCAGTGTCAGTCTGAATCTCTCCCTCCCTGAATGGGGCTCTGAGCAATAGGCAGAATATTGCCTTTGAAATTATTTGTGTTAATCACAGAACCCCACTGATGGGATGGGAGGGAGAACAGCATTTGCCCACGTGCAGGATAATGCCTGGGTGTTGCTTGGAAACACATCAGTGGGCACAACTTTACCCCATCAAGCTTCTACACAAATTCTGAGGGTCACCTATACATCTTTACTTTTAAAATGGAGCCTTTCCATCCACTATTCTTCCATGGGACCCCATCCCTGCCCAGCACTGCGCCTGCACAGCCCTACCACGGCTCTTCAGGTCAGTGGGGTGGCTCAGGTGCTCCTCTCTCCATGGAAAACTGAGCTTGGAGCTGGGCTCCAGGGCACTCAGAAGGCAGTTTAGGACATTACTTTGAGCTTAGGGGGTTTAAGGAATGACATGAGGTCACTGTCGTGACAGGGCACCAGCCTGGGCTCAGCAGTCACCAAACAGCTCCTGAACACGTTCGTGTCGTTCCACTCTTTTTGTGGATGCCATTGCCATTCAGATGATGCTGTTGGCAATTTTCACTTTTGGTGGGTGTGGCAAGAACAATCTAGAAGTATTTTTTCTGCCTAGACAAACCAGTGCCCAAGGCACAAAAAGGAGCAATTGGAGCAGGACGTGGAATGAGGAGCTTTGATCAGAGATGGACCTGTGTAATCATTGTTGGAATGAAGCTCCAGGCTGCCAGTTTAGTTCCCCATTTGTGTTCTCCTCCTCTGTTCTGCTGGACACTGCTGCCCAGTGCTCCTTTCCTGAGGATTTATCCTCAGCCTGTGCATGGACCAGGGCGTGCCACGTGGAATGGAGGAAGTGATTCCTTGTCGCTTCGCCTGCAGCCTGGCAGAACTGATTTGCTGCAGTTGTGCCTGCAGAGAGCTGGCATCATATGAAGGCATTTATCATTGGAGATATGCTGATAGCAAACCTTCAAAAAAATCATGGGCTAGCAGTCAATGTGCCCTTTGTTTATATGGAATTTTTAATATTTAGGTATTTTCCTTCACTTCTGCTTCCTCCTTTCTTAGGAAATGACCATGGGGCACTGACCTCTGCTTTTGTACTTTTAGAAATCCTCCCTGTCTGTTTTATTTGTCTTCTGACTTTTCTCTCACTAGTTTGGTGTTTTTTTTTTTTTTTTTTTTTTTTTTTTTTTTTTTTTTTTTATGCAATTTGGTTTCTTTTTTTCATGCTTTGGAAAGGTTTGTTTTACCCTTCCTCACTCATGCTAGCCCAGCTATCCATCAGTCCTCTTTTCACCTCGAGTTGTTCCTACTGATGGGGTTCCTTTATTACTACACCTTTCATGTGTTTTCCCCCTTCTTTCCTAAACTTTCTTGTTTGTCTGTCCCATATTTATCTTCTTCCTATATCCTGGTAAAATGTATTAGAGGTGCCACTTACTTTCCTCTCTAATCTCTTTCCCACCATATCCTCTCATTACTTTGGGAGGATTTTTAGCTGAAAATATAAATCAGGCTCCTCTTCCAAAGCTGGACAACAGAAAGGGAAGTTTTCTTGTTGATTACATTTTTTTAAAAAAAGACAGTGTCTTGAATGAAGGAAAAAGAAATCCTGCTGGGGTAAAATCAGCTCCTGGTGCAAACCAACACCAGGGAGGCAGAGACATGAAACCTTCCCCTGCTGGTACCTGTTCCCTCTGCTCACATGGAGGAAACAGAGGGGCCAGGACATTTCAGAGTGAAAACTTTCATACCAGTAATTACATTTTCTTCAAGGGTTTTTACATCAGCTGAAAATCAAGTCTCAGAATTTAACCTGATTTGAGTTCTTTTGGGAAGAAATGTTCACACAGGCCCATTTGTGATGCTTTCTGAAATACTTGAAGCACAAATTGTTTTCTAGATATCTCAATACCAGTAAGAATGTGGAATAGCTGAAATTATCAAAATATTGACATAAAACCCTACACAAAGTGTGGCACTGTTGTTTGTGAGTGGCATGGCTTGGGTTTTTCTGCTGCTGTCACCAACCACTGCCATCAGAACCCTGTATGAAACCAGGCACAGGAAGGGGGAATTCCCCTAGTTCTTTTCAATTAAAAAAAAAAATAAGAGCTAAACAAAAAAAGAGAGCTAATTTCCCGACTGCAGGAAAAGAACTGCTGGGGTAGAAGGTTACCAAGGCCTCTGGCTCCTTGTGTGGAGCTGAAGAGAGTATTCAGAGAGTTCAAACACAAGTAGGAGATCTCTGAGCACAGGAAACAACAACTGAGTGCGGGGTGAGAGAATTCAGCAGAGAGCAGGAGGGCATTACCTTACCCCGTGTGCATCCAGCCCTGGCAGGAGAGGGATCCCACAAGTCCTTACGGTTATAAGCTCTTGCTAATTTGAGAAGTGTCAGGAATGGCAGTGAGATTTTCCCCTCAGCTGTCGGGATCTCGGGTGTGTATCCGATTAGATGGCACCTTCCAGGAACGCAAGCGGTCTGTGACAAAGTCTCTGTGCACAGTCTGGCAGAATGACATCACTTTGCTATAAATAAAGGATCTTTATTTGATTTATTTGATACCTAACATCTTTGTTAGGTAACAAAGTCTGTGTTGTGGCTGCTGCTGTGGGACATGAAGAACTGCACCTGTTCTCTGGTGTAGCAGTTGTGAATTGACATGAGGATAATAAATGAACCCATCCCTGGTGCCTTCCTGCTGGAGATCCACAAGGATCTCTGAGGTACTTCTGGTTCAGTCTTAGGAAACACTGGAAATATGCAAGCTGTAGGGAAAACCAGGTGCCTTGCATTTGAAGGCTTCCTCCCTCTAATAACACAAATGTTAGCTTGGTGTTCTCCTTGACAGTGGGCCCTCAGGTTCCCTTTTGCATGGGAAGTCAGGCGGTTTCTGAGCAGTGCCTGCATATTCCATGCTAAAAGGGCAGCTGAAAAGGCAGCCTTGGCTGCAGCTGCTACCTGGAAATCTGGAGGCCGTTGTTTTCCTTATTTCATCTGTTGCTAGTCAGCTGGAAAGCACAGTGACCTATGAGTAATGTGGTCATCCCCAACTCATGCTGATAAAACCTTTACACTGCTGCCTCTTGCCATCTCTCCTTCTCCATCTCTCTGAGATGTTCTGATCCAATCTTGACTTCCTTTGAGGTAGGGCATTCTGTCTTAATGCCCTAACCCCCTTGGAGAGTCAGAGAGAAATGATTTTGAGATGGTTTTTTGTGTTTTTGCCTGATCGGCTTGTCTGCAGGGCTTTTATACCAGAAAGGACAGGACTCTATGGCCATGACCTTGGGGCCCTTTAGGACACTGCTCCTCTCAGTTAGTCACTACTGCTGAAGGCAGAGCAGAGAAATTTCAAAATCCCAGGATATCAGTTTGGCCCTATGGGCAGCAAACCACCAGGGGCAGCCCCCTAGAGTCGGGAAGTAGCAAATCTCAATTGGTTTTTGGTCTCCACCTTTTGGGCAGCACTGGGCAGTCACCTAGCACATCTGTAATTTTGGTTTCCATCACTAATAAATTTTTCTTGCTTACTCCTTACAGATCAGCATGCTGGATTTTATGGAACATTTCTGGAGCTGAGGGACAACTGTCTGGGAATTTCCAGGTAGTTGCCATTTCTTCTGCTTTTTTCATGAGCTGTTCTGGATGTTGTGACCTTCTCCTTGATCTCAGGCTGCAGGTCTCTCTCCTAATCCTCTCCACTGGCCACCTCATGATTAGATTGTTGTCTTGAGTTGCATCTTTGAATGCAAAGTGAAGGATGTTCTGGGTCCCACCAGGGCAGTTTGACCTGGTGGGTCAAACAGACTCCCAATTCTTACCTGAGGGGATTTTGTTTGCACTTCCTAAAGATATAAATGGTGGAACACTTGCTGGATAAAGAACTGTTTCTGTCTGGGTGATCCTGCCTTACCTGTGCTTAGTATTGGAACTCGACTTTCTTGTCCTGACAGAAAAGCTGTCACTTTCTGACTGCACAGTCTTCACCCATTTATCACCCTTTTAAAGGGCTGAGTTGCACCATGGATTTTTGTGGTTGCTTCTAGACTGTTTCATATTTACATCATCTTAATTCCTTTGAGAGACTCTAGATTCAAGTGAGGCAGTGTTACAGTGGGGACCTACAAAAGATCACTGGGCGTGATGCTTTGAGGGCCACCACACCATGGGCACACCAAGCCCCAGCCCTGGCAGCAGCTTTGTGCCCTGCCTGACAAGGTTGTTCAAGACCCAGAGAAAAGCAGAGTGTTTTCCAGGCTGGCACTGCTCCATCCTCAGTATGATAATGTGGGTATTGTGAGTTCCTTGGGGCAGGGACTGTGGTTTTCCATATGTCTTGAGTTGCTCTAAGATTGTGGCTGGCATTCTGTGAACCAGAGCTAATAAATCAAAGCCAGTTTTTTCTCATGCGCTTCAAAACCTACTCCATTTTGGAATGGGAAAACCACGTACAGCTCACTGCAGGCTTTGTCAAATTATTCCTCCCCTTCACACTTGGACTCTTCTTCATTTTCCACACACTTAATACTCACCCAGCTCCTTTCTGTAACTGGCAGCTGATCCAATTACACACTAGAGGTAGAAATACTGAAGTCTTACAGTTCAAATGTGGAATGATATGCATAGTCACTTTGTCACTCAAATCCTTTAAAAAAAAAAAAAAAGGGAAAGGAAAGAAAACTCAGACTGGCTGGCCATAATTAAGGGCAGAAAACAGAGCACACAGTTAACATGTCCCTGGTTTGGCAATACTGGGATGTCACAAGTACCATTCAGGAAGCCAGAGCCATGTGGCTTCCCAGATAAAAACGCTGGCTTTTTTACTTCTGGGGCTACAGTTCAAATCCAGCTTAAGGTTCTGAATGAGATGAGACCCTTAACCTATGCCAAAACTGGGGATCCCTCCAGGTCACAGCTGAGGTTATTGGCAGGTCACTGTGATTAAGCCTGTCTTCTGTTGCCTTCAGCACACTTAATGGCATAAATGAAGGGATTGGGGTCCAAGCCCTGCCACAATGCCAAGAAGCCTGAAGAATTAGACATGATAATGAAGGCCTGGCAATAATGACCCACTTTGAGTTAGAAGTAAAGTTAAGATGAGCCTAAGAGGTACCCCTTGCTCGCCCTGTTGCCATTGGACTGCTGTGTGTGTTGTATACCTGCTTCCAGAATTGCATTTTTGGAGAATTCTGGTTCCGATTCTCAGCTGGATTTGTGTTCAGACAGCATTTTGCATTCAGCTTGTAAAACCGCATAGCAATACCAAAAATGTAGGAACCTTCAAAGTCTCCAAGCTCCTCCAGCTCCCACCAGAGAGCCAGAGATGAGAATCCCACATGACAAAAAACAAGCAATAATTAAAAATCCCTATTTTGCCCAAAGAATTCCTTTGTTCAAGGTATGTAAATGTCTTTGCCTGCTTGTAAGTTATTTCATTTTTGATAGTTCCTTAGCTCAGTAATGTGAGCTTGGGAATAGAGGAGTCTGAAAGGAGTGTTACTCTGAAACAAAACACCTGTCTTTCAGTCAAGGCTAAATTGACAAGCAACAATTTAGTTGTCTAAACTCAGAGCTTTCAGGATTTCAGACTACATAAATGTCAAGATGCCTAGGTAGGGCTCAAAGGTGAGCGACAATGTAGGCAAATATACATTGGAACTTCAATTATCCAACCCCTGATCACTCTCAGTTACCTGAAGTTTAAACATGTCTGCTTTCACTCTAGTTTCTACATTTTTCTGTAAAAACCCTTTGTACTGAGTCACCTGTCTTTGCCCAGTGGAGTCTGTAAAGTTTTAAGAGCTCGTCTCCTTGGGAGCTTGGAGTGTCTGCCAGATCACAACCCCTTTCTGATGGAGCCTGTAATTATTCCTTCACGTTACCTGGTGCATTTGGATAGAAGTATTAAAATCAATAAAGCATTGTTTTCAGCTTTGCTCTCCCAGCCATATTCCCCATTTCCATAGGTTTGGTGTCACTGAGGCACCTGTCTCCTGACAAAGAGTGTACCTGCACGGAAATGCACTGAAACCTGATTTGAAATTCTTTAATGATTCCCTGAAGGGAGATTGTGTCCTCTGATAAGCAGGGGATGGACTTGCTACTTAGCAATAGTCACCATTATTGCACCAAATTCTTGCCTTCATTGCTCTCCTGTAAAATCTTTGGCATTGACTGACATCCAAGAGCCAAATATCCTTGGTTTCCACAGTTTAGAAGGTTATAATGCTGCCGAGATCCCAATCAAGACCCTCTGAGAAATTTTGCTTTACGTTTTCCTGGCTTCAACACTTTTTCTCAATACATCCCAGTTGCTTTTGAGGGGTTTGCTGTGACATGAGAGGCAGCAGTTCACATTGGCAGGTGCCTACACCAGCTACAGAATTAAAAGTTTTGAGCTGGCAGGAATGTATGTGAGACCTCCTCCCCTCCTTTTGCATCTTTGTTTTCCAGCCTCATTTTCACCCCGTTCTTGCCTTACACTTTCCACTTTTAGTTTCTCCCAGCACTCCCTACCATCACCTCTTCTCTCTGGGGGGTGGAGTCCCTTTCCTTTTCTCCTTGTTACCCAGCAAGCATCTTCCTATTTATCCTTCAGGGGAGGCATCTAAACCACAGTAAGGAGAGGAAATTTTTGTTTCATTCCCCAAAGAGAATCTGAATAGGCAGGTGTGCTGGGCAGAGCCTTCTGGGGAATGAGGGATGGAATGCACTAATCTGGGCTGGGGTCCCTTTCCAGAGGCATATTCCATGGTGGCACTGGGGGATGAAAACTGCTGTGCAAGTGCTGCTTCCTCTGCAGTGTGGGATTTTGGGGTAGGATGAGCCCCCTGAACAATAAACCAGCCCCCCTGAGGAAGAAAAAGGGGATTTCAGGCCAGGTCAGGCAGCATCTGCCTTCCCTTTAGCTGAAGGCAAAGAGCTTGATCCCAGCAGAACAAATGGCATAAGGCATGGAGGATCCAGCATTGCACAGGAAAGTGAAATCCTGTTCTCCACTGAAAGCAGAGTTGCACAACTGAACCAAAAGGCAAAATGCAATCCAGTCATCTGTTGCTTTGGGAATGGGAAGAAAGCACAATTAAATGGGGATATTAAATTGTAAGTTTTGTGGGTAAAGAGAAATCTCATTTGCCTGGCAGCAAACTAATATTGCCAAGAAAATACAGCAGCACAAAAAGAGGAGAGAGTGCCCATTTCAATGTTTAGGAAGTTCTGGTTCTTAGGTGTTTCATGGCCATCAAAAATTGAAATAAATTAAAGTTCCACTTTAATTGAATTACACAATGACATCAATTTAAACATTAGTAAACAGATGCAATTCTGTGCAATGCTTTAAATTGCGTTTTCTCACATATGCATTTAATTTAAATTTATTGAGATGGTTATTTATGTTAATAAAATAATTAAAAGCAGTTATTTAAGACTAACTATGAAGTAGCTGTGTAACTACCTATATTAATAAGACAGTTAGTTAAGGGATAATGTCTATTGCTTTATGGTGTAATTGCAATAAACAGCTGCTGAGTTTGATTAAGAGCTGAAGTGGAGCTAAAGTGTTTGAGCAATCTCAGAAGCTATTTGTTGTAAGTGTACTACAAAGCAATAGCGATTATTCCTATTATACAAAAAGCCATACCATAAACATTAAAATACAGCACATAAGTAAGATGCTTTTTTCCTGGGTTGTTCCAGCATCTCCATGGGAATGGTGAGACTGGAGAATGAGAGCTGGGCTTTAGTGGAAAAGAGACTTGGGAGGGGCAATAATTTTGTCAGTTTTGCTCATATCCAGGTTTACCCCTGTGTGAGAAAAGCCAGGAGGGCTCAGTCTGTGCTTGTGAGCGGTGTTTTTTCAGGGGTGCCATCATTTGAAAGTTTCTGGCTGAATAATTTTCCAATTTTATAGAAAAATTTCAACCATGGCTCCAGGTCTGACTTAGGAATTTCTTCAGCTTTTTGTTGGAGTATAAACAGGAGAGTTGAGCATAAAGAAAAACCCCTTCTTTAACTTTGACCTTGAAATGGCCACTGCCACTCCATAAGTCCATCACTGACACATGGAGCACCCACTTCCCATGAATATCTACTTTATGGCACTGACATACCTAAACCACTGACCATTTATTTCAGCGGGATCAAGGAAGAAAACATTGCCATTGTTATTTACAAACTCTTCATTCTTCTGCTTCTAGACTTGTACATAAGACATTTACCCTTAAAATTTCTGCCATGTTAGTGTCCCGCAAATTTCATAGCAAGTCAGGAAAAGAGAGGCTTAATTACTTAGAAGTAATCTTTTATTTCACCTTTCATTTGAGAGTACCTTTGAATGGTGAGCTCTGAGGCTTCGATTGAGGCACAAATGGACAGGGTGATCCTCAGCCTTCTGCTGCTCCTCGTTCCTGTACCTCTCTCAGAGACTGGCAGGCTGTGAAACACTGCCAAGCAAAATACAACCGACAGGGATCTTGCATATTTAGGGCTTTGTAATAAGTTGGAAAAGTCCCAGAACAAGAGTTTGTGGGGTTGGGGGTAAGAACATGTCCTGGGTGTCCCACTTCAGCTCCTTTTGACATTGCTGGGAATCATTCAGAGAAATTCTCACTTTCAGCCAAACCCACACATCCCTGGGAAAGGTGGGTGGGTCCATCCCTGCTGTAAACCAAGCTCAGGGAATATCCCAGTCCATGTCATCAAAATGCACTGGCCCATTTCCATCAGGTCTGAAGGGTTTTCACATACAGATGTTAAAAGCACAAAAGGGAAGAAAAGAAAGGTGTTAGCAGCACAATTACACTGGTTTCCTCCTGTTGCATGGCCTATCCTGGAAGAGATAAGGCGTCTCTGACCAACCAGTTGCGTGTGGGGGTTTAAAAAGGCCGACAGGAAGAGGCGGCTTGCAAAGTCCGATGCACAACAGTTAATCCAAGTGCCAGCTCGCTGCTAATCTTGTGTGGAATGGTTTTGCTCCTGGTTTATTGAGGAGGCAGAGGTGTCTGGACACTGAGAGGGTGTGTGTGCATTGCAGGCAGGCTGGGCACAGTCACTGCTGACAGAGCACCGCTGCCGCCAGGATCTTCCCAAATAACGCCTGGGATGAGCGCGGGACCCGCTCGGCTCCAGCGGCTCCTTCCTCGGGAGAAGCTTAGGCAATGGCAGAAAAGCCCACCCAGTGTACTCGCCTTGTTAAGCTGCTGGGGCTTGCAGGCCTTCCTAACTCTGCCCTGGGGAAAAACTGTGTAACAATGGATAAAAGACTTGGGCCTCCCAGCTTAGTTACAAAGGATTCTCTTCACTCATCCTCTTAGTGAGAAATCCAGTTGAATGCTTTTTGAAATCTTTCAAATATTAAAAATAAAATAAATCTTCTTATTCTGTTTCCCGGCAAGATTCTTGACTGCAGTGCCATGTTGTCACACACTTCAGGTCCTTTAAAATGTCGAAAGGACCCCCCTCAGTGATGTGGCTGTAGCCAGGTATGTGGAGAAAAGGTTATTCAATTCTTTGTGTGCCTTCAGAAAGTTAAAGGAAAAAAGCCCAATGAGCCCTGAGGGGGGGAAGATGTAGTGGATATTAAAATAATTGGGTGTCAGGCTGCAGAAGGCTCACTGCTACTGCCTGGCTGGGTTGGGATCTGCTTTGGAAAATAGCTGGTTTGTGTTTATTTGTTTCAGAGGGAGGGAACTGTTGCTGCTTCACCTGGGCACTGGAATCACTGCAGTTTGCTGCTCTGAGCAGTTACTGCAGAAAACACTTGTCAAATCTGTTGTGAAAAAAGCCAAACACTCTTTTGAGCTGCCTGAGAAACTGGTTTGCCTTCCACTTCCTTCTCTCCTGAAGTGTTACCTGCTCCCTTCCCTTAGTGCCAATGTCAGCCTAGAGATGCACCACTCCCTCTTGGCACAGCTTCCAGCCCAGAGGGGATGTGATATTCAATATGTGATCTTCACTAACGTGGAGGTCACTTAAAACCTGGAACAGTTGGGAAAATGAAAGCTGTCCATGTGGGCTGTCATCAAGGGAACCATCAAGTGACTCTGCTACTTGTGATCTTAGAAGTCAGGTTTGCTTGCACAGAAATCTTTGCCCACGCACATTGTTGTCACCCCTCTGTAAAGACAATTTCTTCACTTGAAGCTCTTGCAGGCAGTAGAGCTTTGTTCTCTCTGCCTTGCTGTCTCCTTCCCCTCACAAAGAGTGGTTGAATATTCAGCATCCCTTGATTTTAAGCTCTCTCTTTATAGTCCTTGGTGCTTCTCAGTCATTTCTGAGATCATGCTGGTGTGCTGCTCTACCACTTCGAGTTAGAGTACATGGGAACCAGATTCTCTTAAAAGGAGGGATTTCTTGCTAAAGTTTATGTTTAGATTTGTGTAAAAAACATCCACTTGCTTGTTAGGTATTGGTTGGGGTTCTTTTTAGTTTGGAGCTTGGGTTTTTTTGACGTCTTGCTGTCTCTGGATGTAGCGTTGGTTCATTAGTTAAGGGAATAAACATTTCCTATTATTCACATTATTATAGTGTATTCCAAGCCCTGTATATCCTGAAGCTTGTTAAATAATTCTCTATCTTTTAAGAAATTCCCATTAATCTCTGACCAAGAAGAGCAATAATAAGTGAGTTAGTCATCATATATAAAAATCTGAATCATTTTTACAAGTATCTTTAATGGCTTCCCTTAATTACGTGTCTTCATAAAAACGCTCCCCCTCTCGAACACAGCATCCTTTTATTCTTCAAGAGGATCTAATTTCTGAAACAACAGAAATTAAGGCACTGATGCTTTATTTGGGCAAATGAACTGAAAAAAACACACAGCTCTAGCAGAAGGTACAGGAATTGTGTTCTATTACCTTTTCAGCTACTTTGATATTGTTAGGAATATTTTCCATGTCAGTCCAGAGGACTGCTGGGATCAGTGTTACACTGACAGCGAAGTGGGCTGGGATGGGATTTTGGCAGCAGCTCAAGGGAAGGTGGGATGCCTTCCCTGCTGCTCCTGGCCTTGCCCCACAGGGCCTTGGCTCAGGTTCTCTGGTGTTTCTGTGGTGGTTCCGTGGTCACCAAGGGCAGGAACCCCCTTGCCGTTGTCCCGCTCCGAGGAGCGCGGTGATCCCGTGTGCTCAGCGGCACCAAGGGGCGTTTTTAGGGTCGGGGAAAGTTGTAGCCTCCTTGTTCTCTGATAAATGCAGATCTTCAAATGGGCAAAATCCTTCCCGGGCGGGTGGGCAGGCCCAGCCTTTTCAGGGGCAGCTCAGGCTGCTGGGGATTAACGTGGCTGGGAAGCCACAGCTGCGATTGTTGCGTCACCCGCTACTTTTCCTTGTTCTTTGTTAATCTAAGTATGAGTTTGCCACCTTAAACCCACAATAAAAGGCAACATTCACTGCCCTGCCACCAGAGCTGTGCTGGACAATGTTTCCAAACCTCATTCAAAAGGCATCTCCTCTGTGTTCATCCGTCTTCCTCTGAAGGCACCAGAGGCTCTGAGTAGGGGATAAAAAGGTCAAATGTAAAACAGAGGCCGTCTCTCACCCTTCATGGCCTCTTTAAACCCCTCCATAGTCCATAGGCTGAGAAACACTGAAAAAGGAAGGATGGTACTGAAGCCTCTTCCTCCCCTGTTTTATTTCAGGTCAGGTAACCTTGCTCACTCTTGTAGAAAGCCTGAGGAGCTCCAGGAGGGATTTAAAGAAGAGATCTTCCTCTCCTGTTCAGGTGACTAGTCATGAATTAGACTCTTGGGAGACTAAAATGGGATAAATACATGAGGAAATCTTTTGATTACACGTAGTGTTAAAAAATGCTAAAAATACTTCTACTACAGTTAGTGTTGAATTTTTATGTATTTACTTATTTATCTTAATTTATGCCATTTTTTTCTCCTTCCCTGGGAAGTGAAGACTATCAACAGATAAGGGAGAGAATTTTGTGTTTTTGCATGCAGTATGAGTCCAGTACTTGGCCAAGACCCAGATCTATTGTGGCAAGAAAGTAATAGCTGAACTAACTAGGGACTCAGACTCTCTGGCCAGCATCCAAGAAACATTAAAAAATGTAGTACTGCACATAACAAGTAGGAAGATGCATGCAAATGTTGATGTCTTATTGAAAACTGTTAAGTTATTAATATGTTGGGTTTATAGACATGCATTTGGATTTTAAAACCTGCTGCCAAAGTTCATGCCCTGAAATTACCTGCTGCACTCCATGTCTGAAATAATATTTAAAGTAGTGTCACATTGGTGAGGTAGTTGTGGAGAAAATGACACATCTGGATCCCTGGAGTTTCTCTTGGGAGCACTGAGACAGCGGCAGGGGTCCAGTTCAGCTCTCAGAACAGTTTCTAAGCACTGGTCCATGTTTTGCCTTCACTGTGTCTTCCCCCCAAGCAAGTGTTGCCCTCATCACAGGGTAGGAGGGTTCACTCTCTGTTGGTTCCTGTGAAAGGTGTGGCGTCCAGGGCTCTCCTAAAGCCTTTTAGAAAAGAGACGCCAAGAGCATTAGAGGTTGGCTAATAGAGGATTTAGGATGACTTTGATGCCCATGAAGTATGAAACTGAACTGTATCAGTTTCTTGGTATCAGGATGGGTATCCTGATGGGTGCAGGATACAGCTCATATTATCACACTTGTGCTTTTTGGGAAAGTGTTGAGTTTTTCCTGTAGGTCTGGTTTGTCATCCAGCCCTGGTAGCATATAAAGGTGGTTCAGCTCTGGCCTTGCGGACAGTCCCCTGAGCAAAGTGTCTGTGACTCCACAAAGCTACTGTCCAAGAGAAAAGGTGAGGAGAGTTGCTGGAGCCTCTGTTTGTGGTGGATTCCCTGTGTATGCAGCTGCCGTCCTGCTCTGTGTTAATGTCACACAGCTCCTAATGCCACCCAGAATGGTTTATTGCCATTGCCAAAGGTGTCCTTGCCAGCTTCCCCTAGATCCCAGCATTCCTGAGGGTTTTTTGTGGCACACTCAGCAAGTTACTCACTGCAGTTGTGACCACAAGAGTGTGAGAAAGTGCACAGAAAAAAAGAGGATGGAGAAGCAGAGAGCTCTGTTGGAGCAGCTCATGTGGAGCAGGCACTGCTGTCCTGTGAGGCACGACAGGAAGCTGAAATGATAATTTCTTTCTACCACAGCAATAAGCAAACAGTTTCAGTGATTGCACTTTATTCACAACCATAACTGTCATCACTGACATTCACTGGAGGTGTCAAATCCCAGGGTTTTATGCTTTTGCAGTAGTATTTTATCTCTTTCCCTCTAGAATTATTACTTTTTTTTAGTAGGGAATAGCTTAATGTTAGGGCTAAGAGGTGAATGGTAGGACTTGGTTTCAGATTTTTTTTTTTTTACCTGACCTTCCTTACTCTCTATTCCTCTCTCATCCCTGCTCAGAGCTTTGTTTGAGCTGGAGAACCAGTTTGATGGTTGTTGTTGTACCAAGTGAGCTTGCTCCTACAGTGAGGTTTTTTTTCTAATCTCTCAACTCTTAATTGTTGCATGCAAATTGTTTAATAAATAATGTTGGACAGAAAAAAAAAAAAGAATAGATATTAATTAAGAAAAGGATTTAGGCTGACTCAGTCTCATACATGAGACAAAAGGTTAAGTAAATGCCAAGGCTGCTATGCCTCTTCAAACAATGAATATTAGTTTTAGAATCATTAATGTCTGCTTAGAAAACAGAGTCATACTGGAGTCTTGTATGCCAAAATAACCAAGGCCAGGGCTGTTTCTTTTCAATCTGAAGCTAAATTATTCTCCAATAGAGGGCTAAATGTATGCAATTAACAGTGCTAGGTAGGACAACAGGGAATGGCACTTCTAATATGTAGCCAAATTGAGATCAAGTTTTTCTTTAAATCTGGTAACTTAGACATTTAATATGCACAACTGAGCTCTGCAAGAGAATTAGTGAAAAGAAGCAGATAATTAACTCCTTCCCTGCTTGTCAATGGCGACAAAATTATTAGCCCACTGTTCACTCATTCCTGTCTTCTCAAGTTGCTGGATACAAAACAAAGTGGGTTTTTTTTAACAAGTGCCTTCCATATATGAAGACAGTTGTGAAGTCTTTACTAAAAATGAAATTACCACGTTATATTTTTAAAGAAAATTTCATCCCAAGAGAGGTCAGTTTTTGGAGTTGAGTTTAGAATGAACACGACCACGAGAGTTTAACTAAAATTGTGTACTCTGGGTTGAAAGCTTAAGAAGAAATGTTTTAAAAAATAAATACCAAATTCCATTTTAAACAAGTAGGTAGCTCTGACTGGTACATAGGCAAAAGAAAAGGTGCTCATTAAAACTTCCCAGCACCCTCATGTGCAACAAAATGCTCTGTACTGACCATGTTAGCATCACCCCTTAGTATGAGTGTACCTAACAATAATAACGTTTAATTCTCAGTCAGAGATCTTCAAGAGGATGAATATGGTTTTTCCCAATTTACTGAAATTGGGAAAAGGAAGGGAAAGGGAAGTAAAAGATGGTGAAGTGACTTCTGTTTGTATCTAAACTAAGTCTATGCTTCCTTGCTCTGGGTTCTGCTGAGCTGAAGCAAAAGGGCTTTTTCCATTCCATTCTCCTGCTGAGGAGGCTCTCCGAGCAGAGCCTTTGGTGGCAGTGGTGACTCCTGCTGAAGTCAACAGCCACGTGCAAATAAAGCCTCAGGTCTGAAACTGGAACACTTAAATAGCTCAAGTTTTGTTTCTAAGGCTGAAGTGCATTACAGCTCTCATTTAACTGAGTAAATACCATTATGCTGAAGTCCTTTGGTTGTCACCAACAGGAAGAGAGAGCTTTGCTCTAGGGCTTGTTTCAGTGAGGGTTTGTGCTGGAATGTATTGTATTTACATTTCATATTTGTGCCTGTCTAGGTCTCCCTCTTCACTTTCTGGTGTTGCTGCTTTCAAGAGTGAAGGAAACCTGAAGATTGGGCCTGTTTGGGGGCACGTGCCCAAGCCCAACCCTGAGCCTTAAACTTTTCTTTTAGGCTTTTCGCACACTATTATTAGGGAAAAGCAAAGAAGCAGCCAAACACCAGATTGTTGCTTTTTGGTATTGAGCTCCTCTCTCGATAAGGGGTTTATTAGTTTGTGCTCAGGCTTGAGTCTGTATAAGAGATCCATAAGGGAGCTAACATATGGGATATTTTAACTCTCCATATTTAAATAATCTTCATTAAGACCATTTGGAAAGAATCTGTGCATTTTCTACTTGTGAGTCTTTGTCTTTTCCTTTTGAGAATTTTATTTCTGGAGACTCTGGATGACTAAAATTGGCTCTCTCCTCCCCAGCTGGCCTGAGCACAAGTAGACTCCAGCAATCTGAAGGTCTCTTAACTGAGACCACCAGAGCAGTCCTGCAGGATCTGCTCAGGCTGAGGCCACCTAGGAACAGCTTCTCTCTGGCTGCAGTGGCCTTTTTCACCACTGGGCAAATATTTGACTTTGAAAATGTTTAGCTTTCACTTATTTTGTCATGAGTTCATGCCAAAAGGCCAGACATGATGGCCCTTACGTTTGCTAAAGGTCTGGCTCTGGCTGTGTGGTGTGGGAGGATCTCCTGCCATGCAGAACCCAAGGTCACACTGTCCTCTTGCATTCCTCACACGGGCAGTGCTGCCCTTGCAGCCGGCCCTGGGCTGGTGCTGCTGTTGCCATCGGAGAGAAAATGTCTGGGTTGCTTCATGTTCTGGCACAGTCCCTTATGGACATACCTCTGTCCTGACAGGTTCTGTTCCTAGGCTTGTTCTTCACCCATTTAGTTCTCTTCTGGCAACGCTGTGTGACCAGCTTGGGGCAGGCAGACAGTCCCCACATCCTCTCTGCTGAGGTCACCAAACACAAAGCCAGGTGGGAATAGTGACTGCCGTAGGGGTAGGGGCTTCTGGGATATTTTTGTGCATAAAGATGTGTGCCTCAAACCAGCAGAGGAATCCTTAAAGGAGTAAAGGAGAAGGGAACTGAGGCTGTGTTTTTGTAATTCTGCTTGTAGAGGTGTCAGAGCCAGCAGGGCAAGCTCAGGGAGGGCAGGCAGCCCTCAGCCTGTGCTGCCCCAGCTAAGCCGGGCCTGCATTTATCCTGGCAGCTGCTCCAATCCTCTCTTCCCTCCCTGCAGGCTGCTCCAGGCCTTCCTCTCAGTGCCTTTGCAGCCAGCTCTGCTCTGTGCTCCCTCAGTTCCTGCCGGTGCCTCCGAGCCCTGTCCCCAGTGCCGCTCGTGTCCCTGCTCCACCAGGATCCTCTGTGGCTTTGCTTCCCTGCCTCCCTGATCTCACCGAGCACCCTCAGGGCCCCTTTCCTCATCTTTTATTTTTTCTTTCCTCGTGCTTCCACTCCCCCAGCTGAGCCCTGTCCCACTCCAGGCGTGACAGCCGTGTGGGCATCCCAACCCCACTGCTGCTGCACCGTGGGCAGGATTCCACCCTCACACCTCCCAGGGTGCAGAGGTGCCTGTGCTGGGCTTGGGCATCGCCCCAGCGCTCACCCCGCTGTGCAGCAGAGCCCATCCCATGGATCAGCCCATCCCTGAGTGCTGACAGGCAGGACAAGGGCCGGCTCTGCTCCTGCAGCATTTAATCCCCAGCTCCGAGTCACCAGGACACCACAGACTGTTGGGTTCCGCTCGGGCATAATTCCATCATTACCATTGATTTGTTCGCCCGCGCTCCCCACGGTGCTTTTAATCAACTCTCCATCTTTGTGCCTTCACACCTTTACGCTTCCCATGATTGGCTCTGCTCCCTTCTGCCTCTGCAGTGAAATAGCACCATAGAAATCCTCCTGCCTCTTACATACATTAACAATCCCATTTCTCCTCTCTCTGGTCCAGTGAAGGGATCTCCCTCACCACAAAGGCACCACTGTCTCTGCTAAGCGCTCGGGGAATAGCTTCTATTCATTATTCCCAAAGTCCAGTACAATGGGTTATAATTAGTTACTGGCCTCTTTGGTTTACTCTACCTTCAAAGGCTCTTTTATAGTTTAAAAGTGAAGGCAGATGCTGACATTAATTTTGGCTGTCTCTCCATGGCATTGTGCAGACAAGATAAAACCAACATGCAGGTACAGGGATATGTAACTCACTAGCCAAAAAAAAAAAAAGAGAAAAAAAGTGGCAAATAGGGCCATCATCACATTCATTTCATGAAAGTAGCGTGGTGTTGGGGAGAACTCATTAGCCTTTTTGTTCTGCATTATCACCATCATTTATCAGCAGTTGTATCACATGTCACAGGCACTATCCTTTCTGGCATCCAGTGTGGGACCAAAGGGCTCCGGGAGAATGCCGAGTTCCGAGGCCGGGGCTGTGCCGTGTGATGCACTAGGCACTCTATTAATTGTGGCAGATAGAATTTTTTCCAATATACTCCTAAAGGGACACTCAATAAAGCACTGCAGTGTGATTTACCAACTCAAAGAAGCATGGACAAATAAAAGCACATCATGGGCCTGTCCTTCCCTCTAAACCTTTCTTCATCTGTTAGCACTGAAAGTGTTGGAAGTTGTTTAGAAATGAAATAAACAAACCCAAACCCACAAGTGAAGAAAACCCAAACATTATGCTAATCAGTCCTCACAAACACGGGCTGCTTTCAGGGAAACTCTACCTTTGCTTATGTCTTAGTGATGGTGGCCTGGTAAATCTTAAATCTGCTGCTTCTTTAAGCTGTGACTGATCACTTTTGTGTACACGCACACAATTCTCCGCTACAAAGCAGGGCTTGAGAAGTAGTTTTAGAATTCCTTCGTGATCCCAGTCCTTCAATCAGCTGGCAGTAACTGCCACCTCTCCCATCAGTGCAGAAATATGTGGGAAGGGAGAAAGCTGCAGCCTTGTCCAAGCTGCTGGAGTTGCAGTTGTCAGTTCAAGCCAGCACTTTAAGAAAGTATCTCGTGTACAACAAAAGTGGTGCATGTTCACCACCCCATCCAAGAGGAGGGGAAACACCATCTTTAAATATTTTGGGCACCAGAGCAGGATGTGCAGAGGCTGATCCTGACCCTCTGGACTTCAGAACATCAGCTAACCCTGTGCCTCAGCTCTGGGAGCAGCAGCACTTGCTTACCCCACAGGCAGACTGAGAATTAATTAATATTTGCAAAGTGCTTTGAAGATGAAAAGTAGCATGTTAAGTACTATAAAGTATTATTAATAGTGATAACAAACTGATAATTTTGGAGCATATGAGTCTTTTCTTAACCTTTTCTAGCAAGACCTTACACTGCAAACAGCTGAACAAGTGGCAGCACTGCAGCCAGAGTGGCTGGTCCTCTGTTTTCCAAAGCACTGGGGTTGTGCTGGTTGCCAGCAGCACCTTCCTGCTGGGGCAGTCTCTCCCCACCAAAATCCTCGCTCAGAGAGGTTCACCAAGCCCCAAGCTCCTGCTGAGGAGTTTGTTCTGCCCTGGGCAGGGAGAAGGGCTTTGATTCTCACCAGTTCCATCTGTGAGCAGCTGCATGGGGAAGGCTGAGGGCCAGAGGCAGCAATGTGGGACTGGATGTGGCTCCTGCCCTCACCCTTTTAGGTTTTATGCCAAGAAAATCAGGCCCTGGTGTCAGGCACAGTCAGGAGGAAGTCTGTCAGTGTATTTAATTTGAAACAAGAAACAGTTTCAGGCCTCTATGGCCCAGGTCTTTCAGGCCAGTTTTCTGACATTATGAAATATGTTTTTCCTCTGAAAACTTTGAGATCTAAGAATTTTGTCTCGAGTGTAAACAGTGGGACTCTCATGAAGAGTAAAATTTATTTCTTAGCTTGATAGGGTCAAGTAACTCTAACTGGGATTATCTAATGTTTCACAGAACCTGATGTTTTTGTGGCTAGGGAATCCCTGCAGGAAGGAAGATATCCATGTTTGATGAAAAGCTCCTAATAAAATTAGATACTGCTCCTGAGCTTATCAAAGGAAGATGGAAAGTAATGAAAATTAAAAGTGCAGCTCTGGAATCTTGTAAAATACTGTCAAGACAGCAATCCGGAAACGAGTGTCCATATTATTTTCCCTTTTTCTGTCCCACCTCCCTGTGTATGCAAAATCCTGTCTCTTTCTCTGCTCAGATGATCTTTGTTATGTCCCTCTCATTTTCCCTCTCAGCATCCCCACCAAAACAAAAAAAATAAAAATCAAAAAAGAGCATCAATCAGGCCACTATAAATCACCAAATCCCAAACTTTCTATGATGAGGTGTTGCTAAAGACAGGAATTGCCACCAAAAAAGAAGGATAAACTTCAGGAGATCAAATAAAGGTGTCATACTCTCTTAATTTCTTTCAGAATTGTTGAGTGAAGACCTGAGACACTTCCAAAAAAAGCAGGAATCTTTTTATGAAGGGGAAAATGGTTGTGGCTTTGACAGTTTGTTTGTTTGTGGTCAGAAAGCAAACATGGGGCTCTGTGTTCTTCCTGACTTTTACATGAGCAAAATAGGAGACAGAAAAAAGAAAGGAGAAATAAGAAAGGTTGTGTTGAAGAAGGGGAAAGAACTCTCAATACTACTAAAAATATGTAGTTTTAACTGTTTGCTTCCCTCTTTTGAGACCAATTAACCTTTTAACTCTGTGCAAGAGTCTGAATAGGAAAGATTTCCTGATTGTTTGTGCTGTGCCTGTTTTTTGTGTGCCTGGACCTTTCTTTCTTTGTGCAGCCTTTATCAGGAAACCTGTTTGTCAGAGACACCAAAAGGAATGCTCTGCACTATTCCCTCCTTTTTATTAGGACTGTCCCAAGGTACTCTCTACTATTCTTGATACTGGTTTCTAAAAGCAAAGTGTCTGCTTGAACAACTGGGGAGGAATATGTACTGTCAACATCCAGGTGGGAATGGTGATTTTATTATTGGCTGGTGTACAGCAGGGATATAAAACTAGAATGACCAAAATCTGGAATGTGATCATTGCGGATGCACCCTGATACCTGTAGCTCTACCACAGATGCTGCTCAGGTTTTCTTTCCCCTTTTCCCCCTCTTTATTCCCCCCAGGTTGCTTTAATGTGTAATATCAGCAATAATCACTGTGGCATTGTTGCTGAGGCATTCCTGAAGAGTTAGGAGTGGACTGTAATTGAAGAGTTCATTACCAAGATCAGTTGGCTCCTTGATTACAGTGGCAAGGTGAAATATATATCCTCACCAAAAAGCAACTGCTAAACCTTTAGAGAAGTCACCCACTTTTCACTCTTTTTCATTAGGACCCCGACAAGCTTGTCAGCAAAATTAAAGGTATGTCATTCACATCGTGCATGCATTGCAAAGGACTATAAACCTGCCAGCCTCTTTGATGAAATAAAAGGGTTTTATTTATGATTCATGTAGGAATATGAGGTTATTTTTATTCTGTCAGTACACTAATAATCAGACAAGAGCTCAGGAAATGAGAAGGCAAACTGACAGGGAAGGTTCTGATAAAGGGGAACCCTCGAGGGCATTTTGCCCCCTTTGTAATCTTCTTTCTAGTGCGAGGTTATATTATAAGCATGGCATTGCATGATCTTGGCTCACAGGAACAAAGAGAGGAACTACCTAGCAGGACTTGAGGTATAATTCCACCAGAAAAAGAAAACAGTTCCACCAGAGAAAGTCTGCATTGCTGCAGTGATGTGAACAGGAACTTCCAACTTGGTTTTCCAAGAGCTGGAAAGAAACCCTTCTTTTCTCCTTGCAACATAACCAATCTTAACCACAACAACAACGAGAGACTGTAATTACAGAACCATTGCAATTTGTTACCTATTAGTTTCTATACTAATTTTTCTTCACAGTCTGGCTCAACATGAGATGTGACTGCACAGAAAAGAGAGGATGGGGAAGTTGCTCCCTTCCCAGTCCTTGGTCAGTGTTTGTGCTAGCAGAGGAGCTAAGGAGCAGGCTGTGTTTCCAAACATGTCTTCCTCTGGATGTCTCAAATGTCTTGGCAGCTTGAAGCTGCTTTAGCTCTGTCCCAGCTCAGCAAAGCTCCTGGAAGTGCGTTTTGTGCTCCTTGGTGTAAGCTGTCATTCATCCCCCAGCACAGCCGTGATTACGGAAACACTCCTCGGGAGTAAAAAGGAATCACTGTGTTAGCTGGCTGGCCTTAAGCACGGTAGTTTGCTGAACAGTGGTGTGCTGGCAGGAAAACACAGCCCAGCCAAATGTATGCAGGATGAAGTGAAACAAAGTTCACTGGAGGAAGGAAAATAATACTAATCCTTCATTCAATAAGCAGCGAGTTAAGTACATTCTGTGTGTGGAAGAAATGTAAAAGCCAAGGGAGGAAAGCACACACAGAAAGGTGGTGTGGCTGCCTCCCTCTCTAAAGACAACACGTGGGGCATTTAGGAATGAATAATACAGGGAGTTGTGCCCAAGGTGCTTGAGAAAAACGCAGCTCCTGCTTTAAGGCTCTGCCGAGTTTTGGGGTGTTTGAGCTCTCTGTAACCAGAGAATCCCCTCAAAGTGAGGGACACTGCTCCCTTTTCCATGGGTTGGTAACATGCAGAGGATGACAGCTGGGGTTTGACACGGGATTATGTTCACTCTTCAGTGCTGCAACCTCTGTGATAGTTTTCCATGTTCAGGAGGTTTGGGAAGTTTGGATTTGGCTGCATGGGGCTGACTTTGCAAAGGTGAGCCGGGTATCAGAGATGCACTGGGCACCTACAGTCTGGTTGTTGGACTTGACTCTGGTCTCTGTGGTTGTTTTGGGATACTCCAGTGACACCTTCCAGACTCTTGTTGCTTGTCCCATACCATCCTACTGACGCTGGGATTAGGGGTAATTTGTAAGGCATGTGCTCCCTTTAATGGAAATCATAAATCACAGAGGGACTCGGAGAAATATAGAGCCTGATTGCCCTGCTGCCTACAGGGTTTTACCTGTTCCCTTTCTTTGTCTCCAATGCTTTCTGGGTAGTCACATACTTTCTTTTCCCATGGATAGACATGGAATCCACCTTTCTTCTTGTTAGTGTGGGAGGTTGCGTTGTTTGTTTGTTTTCAAGCAGCTACAGCAAAAGGATTTATAACAATTTGAAATTCTCGATGGCAGAATCAGCTGCTGTTAGTGGAGGAGCTTCAGGACAGATGCACTACTTGAAAGTATTTTCAGTGACTTCTTGAAAATTAGTGAGATGTCAAGGGCTGGAAACAGGATCCTGCTGTTTGCAGAACACTTGGTGCTCGTCCTTGCTGGGAAGCTGTTGAAGTGGTGAGAGCCAGGAGGGTTTTTGACTCCTGTGTGATGTTGGAAGGACACAGAGTAGCCTCAAGGTGCTGCTGTCCCTTTAAAACCCTCCTTTTGTCTGTTGACTCATTGATTTACAGTAAAACGTAATTTCATTTCTCTCAGCTAATAACGAACTCCTCCCTTCCAAACTCCTGATCTCTTCACACAGCCGAAGGCATCGATGGCAGAGCAGAGCCCAGGTTTGGGAGCTGCTGGTGCTGCACCACTATTCCTGCAGCAGCTGGGTGCTTCTCCCTGTGCCTCTGGAGCCTGCCATTGTGCTGGGAAGTGGAGCAGGTAACCACTTCATCAGTCTGAGATTCCATTCTCGTGGAGCACGGAGGTTCATTATACTCACTTTATCAGCAGTGCGCTTTACTGCCGAATCCATGAGAGATATTCATGTGAAACATGAGCAGAGAGAGAGGCATTGCATCTTTTCATTAATAAGCCCTCTTCTGGGATCCGGCATTAGTGAGATTCAGCGGATCATAGAGCACAGGGGTATCATTTTTACATGATTACTCTAAATTCTTAAACCAGAGGCTTAAGAGAGAGGCTTCTCACAAAGGCAGCTGTGGGAATTGTTAAATGATTGGCACAGCACTCACGATGGGCTGAACCACTCTGGGTACCTCCAGTCATGGGGGGTACCAGCAGGCATTTTATTACCTGCCACCAAGGGAAAAGTGGAAAAGATAGAGTGTATCAGACAGAGGAAAACGTGCTAACCCTACAAAATATCTCTGTAGTTCCGTCTCTCCTCCTGGAAAAAACTCTTGCCATAATCCTGATGCAGTGCATCATCCCACCACACAGGCTGAGCCCTTCCCTTCCCTTCCCTTCCCTTCCCTTCCCTTCCCTTCCCTTCCCATCCCACACCTTCCTTGTGTCTATGCTTATTTTTAACCTATTCTATCCCACCTTCATTAGTATGGCTGCTGAAATAACCCCCTTGCAGCCTCCATCCCCAAATAATCCATTTTTGGCTGGGCAGAGGCTCAGTTAATTCCACCAGACTTCTGAAATCTATTTTCCACACACAAGAATCCTTGTATGGCTCACAGCAAGGGTGCCTGGGCAGCAAACCTCTGCTGGGTTGGGAGTTTGGTGGCATACATCAGACAGAGGCATCTGTGGGTTTTGGAGACCCACATTGTCTTTTTGAGGTCACAACATGTAATTCCATCCAAAATTCCTGCACTGCATTCCCTCTGCCCTGGCTGCTCAGTCCCACCCCTCCAGGCTGCCTGCAAACCAAAATCAGGAACTTGATGTGGCTGAAATAAAAACTCTGTTGTTTGGTTTTTTTCTTCCTGGATTAGTTTTCAGATGGATAAGTTCCTCAGTCAGTTCCAAAATACAGATGCACAAATGCTTATCCCAGCGTGAGGAAAGGGACCCCACAGGGACCAAAGGGACTGGGCAGCTTCTGTCACTGACAGCCAGAAGTGTTGGCTGAGCTCTGGCTTCCAGTCCCCGTTTGCCAAAGGGAGATAATAGTAATTCCTTATTTCCTTACTTCTTCTGTTAAGGAGAAAAGGCTGCATTTGCCACATGTTTGCGTTTGTCCATGGAGCTGGATCTCAGAGCAGGCATCAAACAGCAATGACTACCAGAGTCTTCCCAAGGTATCCTTAACTCTGGAAGGCAAAGGGACTGCTGCTCCCTTTACATTTCCTTGGTGAGTGTTAGCAGGAAAATCCTTCCTCATCTATTTCTCCAACATCTTGAAGTCCAGCAGCAAAAACGTCCAGTTTCCCAACGATGCTGATCCCAATTGCTAATAGGGATTGTTTTGAGTTTTGAAGTTTAAAAGAGGTGAGAGGAGAAGGAGGAGGTGAAGGAAAAGGAGAAGGCCAGAATAGATCTATGAAACCAAGAAGCCATACCAGAGATTTCTGAGGTATCCTGCCATAAACTGTTTTCAGCCCCGGTGCAAATCCATCAATTTTCAGGTTTTTAGTTTCAATTTATTTTAGGCAGAGATGTTCCTCTTTCAGAAGATTTCTTTCAATCTTGTGCTTTCTACAAGTCCGAAAAGAGAAAGAAAAACAAGAATCAAGAAGGCGAGGTCATATGGGGGGCTGGAAAATCCAGATCAAACAGCAAAGAACAACCGATTAGAAGCCAACACATTTCTCTTTTCAGTATCTCTGAAATTGTTTGGCAGACTTAATTAGAAACAGGTGCAAGCTATAATATTTATTGCAACAATGCATCATTTTTGTCTGTTTCCAAGGTCATTGTTCCAGCCAATGGGAAGCCAGCAACCCACAGGGAGTATAACTTAGTCTATATGGGTAAAATGTGAATTCCTTAACCCTTTATCTAATGGAATGAAATACAACATTGCACAAAGAGCAACGCTGGCGAAACAGAAAATCCTGTGAGGAATCTGCCATGATAACAGGTTCCAGTGGAGTAAGTGACATCACCAGCTGAGCTAATAGGGAGCCTTAGGTAAAATGGAGTGGGTACAGATAAGGAAGGAGAAAAACACTTTTTTTTTTTTTGCTAGTCTTCTTTCCAAGGCTGGATTTATGTGGAATTGCTGCAGCAGGAGCCCATGATCGTGTTACCGAGCTCTGGGTCTCACGGGCAGGGCTCAGCTCAGCTTAGCAATGGATTCCTTTGGCTATGTCTGAATCCAGAGGGAGGGCTGGGCTGTGGATGCTCCTGCACTGAGGCACCCACACAGCCTTTGTGCTGCCAGGTGAGTGTTCTGGGGCTTTCCAGTGAGGGAAGCCTGGGAAAGCCTCCTGCCTGTCCTGCAGCAGGTTTACAGAGACAAGGTCCATGTGCTTCTCTCCGTTTGAGGGAGTGTCCCAAGCAGGATTTCTCCTGGTGCCACAGTGATTCCAGTAGTTAACAGTGCCCTTGGTTGTGGAAAAAAGCCCCATTTTCAAAGCCTCCACTTAATTCCCTCTTGTGAGTTTTTCTCAATAATCTTTGCATGACTTCTTTGTGGTTTTGCACTCATTTGGGAGTCAGGATCTTCTTTTAAACTCTATTTTATTCCTTTTAAATGTGACAAATATAAACATGGAAGCAAAGCAGCACACGTTAATAGCAGAGATGTGTGAAATCGTGGTATTTTAGCCTTTTTGCAAGAGCTTCAGGAAGTTGCCAATATTTTTTGCAGACAGAAACTATTCTTTTCACCTTCAAATCATCACACAGCATAAAATCTGTGAGTATTTGTGTGTCTTTGAATAGATGCTAAAGGTAGTGAGGAAATACAGACTCTCTCTTGAGAATTTCCATACCCTGGGTCCTCATTTGTTCTTTTGGCACCCACAGCTCCCTCAGAGACACCTCAAGTCACCACCAGTGCCCAAATCACCTGTCCTGTGTCTGTAATTAATTACCAATGTTCTGTGTGATCCCAGGAACCACTATTGAGAGAGTATCATCTGTCCATTAAATGCAGAAGTAATATAATCCAAACACATGGATTTGGGATTGAATTCTGAGCGAATGTTTAGGGAGAGACCCTGCAGTCATTTTTAGAGAGCTCAATAGAAGAAATTATGTTTTTGAGAGGACTCCTCCTCCCCAGCACCCCCAGCAATTTCCCAGCACTAAATTCTTGGGAAGTTCAGACCTAGCTGGAAACTTTGCAGCTCAGCTTCCTTTGCTGATTTGTTCCCTTTGGTGATTCTATTCTCTCACACTTTTTAACTGAGCCTGACTCCTGGCTTGAAAATCCTTTCAGTGGTGGGCTGGTGCTCTTGTGCATCATCCTGTGCACCACAGCTTTGCTTAGGTAATCTGATTCCTGAAGAATTTGTGAAATCCCTTCCTCTGTCTCTCCTCCTTGCCAGGAGCAGAGGGCTCCTGCAGGGCTGCTCTGAACCTGGGAATCTGTCACGTTCTACAAGCCCAGGCTCTTGCCAGTGTGTCCCAGGTGTGTGCAATGAAGAGCAGAAGGGAAACAAGGAGATTGCCCTTGTCCACGGCCTGCTGGGATGGCAGCTGACATCCTGGGAGCATCCCTGGGCCAGGGAGGCACTGCAGTGAGGGGAGGGCATTGGGCAGGCGTTTCAAGCCCGTGTTTGCACAGCCCTGCAGGAGAGTCCAACATGGGTAAATGTGTGGGATGTGGAGGAGCAGGAAGGGCTTCTGCTGAAAGAACCAGCACTCTTGGGACTTGTAGGAGCACACTGGGATACTGGGAAGATGCAACAGTGATCCTGAGAGGCTCTGGTCATTTGGGCTGTTCTGCCTTGTGTCCTGTGTGCTAAACCATGCCAGGGTTGTGTTTTACTGGGAATCAGGCAGCTCAAGTTACAGGTGAATGGCTTCAGTCTTGGGACATTTCTGCATTGTACTTAACTGAAAAATTCCTTTCTTTCTTTCTTCTTTTTTTTTTTTTTTTTTTTTTTTGGCTCATTGATCAAGCTGCTTTTGAGAAAAGTGATACTTTGCATATCTGGCTAAGTGCTGTTAACAGCCTCTGCCTGCGGTTTGTTAAAATTAAAAAAAAAAAAAAAAAGAAAAAGAAAAAAAAAAGAAGTGTGATCTTGCTGGAGAAGTAATTTGCTTCTCTCCAACCAATGATGGCTTGCACTTTATGCAAATTGGTATCTAGGGACAACAAATCCCATTTAATACATATGCATAGTTCATAAAAAAAACGACGTGAGAGAAAGAGAAAAAAGATAAAGCAACGAGTCAGCAAAAGAACAGGTTCCGAAGAAATTTATTGTCCCAAATTGGACATTTGTAACAGATGATGTGAACAAGTGTTAACTTTGTTTTCAGCAGCTCTTCACGTACATTCACTAGACATCACACAGATTATGTTTTAAGGATCTGAACTGTAATAAAAAAAAGTGTCTGTGGGCTTTGGAGTGTTGTGTTCCATATGGTCGGGGAAGTGCGGAGTTATTGCGACAAGCATCTTGTGCAGCTCATTACGTGCGGCGGTGTGAGCTGCGATGGCTGCGCATCGCTATAGGGTACGTACATGACATCCCACAGTCAGCAGATAGCAACTGGAAATGAAAGATATGAAGGCACAGAGTACAGCTTCAGGGAACATGTTAGACAAAACATCTGCTGGTATCAGAAAGCTGCATTATCAGATCATTGTGGCCATGAATTTTTTATAAAGACTTTTTTTTTTTTTTTTTTTTTTTAAAGCTGCAACTTTGAAAGTGACATTTTGCGAGAAAGTTTTTGATTGAAGTGTGATGTCAGGAGAAAGGCCAGTCTAGTTTATTATCTGTGTAAGAGCCAGCTTTGGCAGCGTGAATCAGCTCCTTTCTCCGAGCAGTTGAGCTGGCCATTCATGTACTACAAGTGCTGCTCCCCTTCTGATCTCCCGGCTGATAAAACCTCAGCCCGGGTTACAGGTTGTAGCTTCAGTACCGAGGAGTTTGCAAAGTTTTGTTGCTGTGGTGTGGCTGGGGGCTGCTGAACAGCAATCACCCAAGAGGCAGAACCTTTCTGTTGATAGCAAGGGGCACAGAATGTTTCTGTGTGCAGAGCCCGGAGAGGAGAGCTCAGCATCCTCAGCTCGTTCCCCCGGACCAGGACACCCGGTGCTCTGTCACCCCTGCAGCGCCGAGGATCAGCCACTCTGCCAGGGATAACCACAGTTAAAAGTCAAAATCTTACTCCCAGGCTGGTCCTTGGAGGTGTTGCTGTGAGCTGTGGACACCGCCCTGCTCAGAGGGGCCTCCCACCTCCTCAACATTCCTGGCAGGGCACAGGGCAGTGGGATGGCAAGAATGTATGTGCATAGTGTAACTATTTATGTTAGCCGGACAGGCATTTTCCATCCTTTCACCTCTCCTGACCCAGCTGTGAATTTTCCTGCAGCAACAGGTACCAGTGGAAAACCTGTCTCTGGCTGACCTGCAGATGTTCCGTCTCTGTCCAGTCAGCTGCGTCCAAAAGTGAGCAGACTTTTCTGTGCTGTGTTCTGTGCTGATTCACAAAGTTGCCTCAGAGAAAAGACGTAATTTACCCTGAATTTTGGGTCTTCCTTAGTCTTTTTCCTGTTTGTGTGTAACAGAGGGTGGGAGACTGGAGGGACATGTCTAAAAGCATTCTGACTTATGAAATAATTTAGGTGTCACAGTGTTTTTTTATGCAATGCCGTTCATTAATGTAATGAGGCTGCAGAGAAGCCAGGGGTGGTTTGTCCCCCATCACTGGTACTCAGGGAGCCTGGAAGAGAGGGATTTTTCTGGCCTGACCTGTTGCTGGCAAGGCAATCCTCTGCTGAGGGATTGGGCTGCTGAGAGGAACGGTGTTCCGTGGGATGAAACCCACCCCAGCCATGGCTGGAACAGCATTTTCCCAACTGCTGCCTTGGAGAAGCAGCAAAACCCAGCAGGTGTTTGGGACGTGCAGACCTAGGCTTGGCTGTGCCACTTACCCACACAGGAGCTACATCAGGAAGGTAATTCAGTGTTCTCACTGTGGTATAAAAATAACCTTAATGGGTTTTTGTGATTGCTTCCTTGGGAGGAGACTTTTAGAAAATGCTAAAAGAAGTATTTAATGAAAAAGAAACAGATCAAAGCCGAATAGTTTTTCCTCTTTTGTTGTTCAGTTTTTGTTTGTTTGTTTTAAAGAACCAGTTTAATTAGAGTTTGGAGGTTTATTATGAGTGGAAATTTTGATTTTAAACTTGCTCATAGATGTGGAAATAAAAACCTGAATGTGGATCTGCGTGTCCCAGGGGCCTCTCCGCCAGACTGGCTCGTATCCGTGAGTCCAGGTGAGAAGCTCCCAAAGCATGGGATGCTCTGGGGGACAAGGAGTAGAGCTGGCTTTACCTGAATCCCAGTCATTGAGGACATTGTTATAGCAATTACAATGTGCATCAGAGGCTCTCACATTTTTAATGTTCTTTAGGAGTGCAGAGCTCTTTTATCTGGAACTGTTCCTGTCCTGGCTGCAGGAAGCCCGAGGAAGAGCCTTTGCCGGGCTTGGGCACTGCTTAACTGGGAACTTTGCTGGGCAAGCTCATCTGCCCAGACTGGAGAGGTTTCCCTCTGTCCCAGCGTCCTGGTATGTCACAGGACACAACCCTGTGTGTCTGGAGTTAGGAGCGTGGCAGTGCAGCCCCTCAAAATGAGACATCAACCAAATTTCATCTTGACTGTTGTCGTGTGCAGTGACCCCACGCTGAGCCAGGCTGGCCCTGCAGTCGGTCCTGGCCACGCCACTGTGAGTGCAAAGCCTCAGAAACGTGGAACTGCCTGCCTGGGCAGGTACTGATTCACCTGCAAGCCAACAATTCCACATGGACTAATGGGTCTGTGCTGGGCAGAACCGTGGGTTTCATTGCAGAGCCTGACACGTGCACATAGAGTCCAACCCCTCCCCTTTTTACACCTTCACTTTTAGTTTGGGCTCACACCACGTTTGAAAGAATTCCTTGGATATTCTTCAGCTTTTCCTTGTCTCTATGAGCTCTGCCTGGTAGCAAAAATATTTCTGAGCAGGTAAGTGATGGAATAGACATGAATCCTTACAGAGCACATTTGTGTATATGTGTGTATATATATATATTTAGAGATGTGCATATATGTATGTAAATTTGGCAATGCATAGAATAATTCTGGCCCACTTATAGATGGCTTTAATGTGGGAGCAGGCAGAGTGGGCACTGCCATGCAGCAGGAGTGTGGAAGGATACATGGACACACAGCTAACGAGAAGGGAAGGGAAGTGGCTGGAGGCTGAAGGGATATAATGGGTCCCCAACGTGGCAAGCACATATGCTGCCACACAGCAAATGCAAAGTGCCACCACCAGTGACAAGTGGATTGCACCTAAGGAAAAGAGCTGTGCCCAGTGCCCAAACCCCGACCCCGCGTGTCCCTGCTCTGATGTGGATTAAAGTGGTCAGGTCTGGGAGCCTCTCCGAGGGTGCCTTGCACAGCAATAATGGCTCAGTAAATCTCTGGAATACCCCTTGCACGGCTGCCTCTTTTGCAATCTTGCATTTGTGGGATTGTTTTATTTTGTTTTATCTTAATTTATTCTGCTGCACTCAGCATGTCAGGAGCACTTTGATGATCTGTGTAGATCATTGCATGGTTTAGTGCAGTTCTGTGTTACAAACCGTCCCACTCAACCCTATTATTTGTTCATAATTTTTCTATTTTGAAGAAACATCCTTTGACACCTGAGCTGGATCTGCTTTTCTTAGGCATAAATATAATTGTCCCTGGTGAAGAGCATCTCCCTGACTGGTCCCATCCCCTCTGTATATATTTGAATATATAAAATATTAATAAATGATGCCAAATGTTTAATCATATCCGTTTGACTCTACAAGGCTCGGTGTATGTAGGCTTTCCTGTTAACTGCCTCTGTGATATCTACATACTGCTGATTTGTTGTTGAGCTGGAGTTTTTAAAGCAAAATAAAACTGAGGTTTACAGTTTGATTTGAATTAATCAGGTCTGATTAGACAGGAACACATCAGGCTGTTCTGGAAATCCCTGAATCTCTCTAATTCAATTTCATGTGTTATTCAAAAAGAAATAGTTCATAGCTTAAGCAAAAGTGCTATTTATTTAACACTGTTTTTTTCAGAGTGCTAAATCTTATGGAGGGGGGCATTGTGACGATGTTCAGGGTGTAGGAAAGAAAGCATTTTGTTTTATGAAAATACAGATATTTTAGAATGGAGTCACCTGCTGGTAGATCTCATAAATGTACATAAAAGGATGCCCCCTAATATTATTAGTTTGGGCTTTTTTTTCTTCCCATCACCCCGGCTGTCCATCCAGGAAGCTTTGATAGCTGGAGCCACAAAACCAGAAGACTGTATTTAGTTTAATAAGCCAATTTGAAGAGAAAGGTTGGAATTATGTATGGCAGAGGACAATTATGCAAACTAAATGATTCTTCAATTAATAATGAGATCCATGAAAGGCAAAGGAGACAGGATGCTCCTGTGAGAAGGAGAAGGCTCCTGGTCCCCACCACGGCGTGGAGGGACGGAAGCGGGGCAGGGGCAGCTCCCGGACAGAGCCTGGAGGGGCTCTGTGGTGGCATCTCTCGGGGGAAGCCTCCAGTGGAAGCTCGGCATTCCTGGACAGGATTCCCTGGGATGCTCTCCATCTCCCAGAGCTCTGTCAGGAAGCGGCCAGCCGGGCTGGGTGAGCCCACCCACATGAGGACGGAGCCGGGGAGGTCGCAGTCCCAGCCCTCCCTTCCCTTCCTCCCCGTCCGGAGCCGCCAGCTCGGCCTCCTCCAAGAGCTCTGGTCCCTCTTTTCCGTGCCTGGCTGAGCCAGAGCAAGCCCTAAGTCAGAGATGGTGAAGAGCCAACAGTTCGCAGCCTGCAGCAGCGTGAGGAGCCGGGGGGAGAGCAGGAGCGCCGGGAGAAGGGGAAGGAGCGATTATCGGGAGTGATTGTTCGGGAGGGCAATAGTGGGAGGTGCTGTAAGTGACAGGGATTCACTACGGGACGCAAATCACTTAAGGCAAAGCCATTAGGATCAATTTAAAATACCAAAGAGGGAGGCTAAAGTGACAATAGAATATTTTAATTGAAATCACAAATATCATTCTGGCTCAAAAGACCAGGCAGAGTTACTCTATCTGAACATGGGAAAAACTTTTCCTTTTTTAATAAAAAAAACCCAAAGATCAAAATGGAACTATGTTTTTTTTCCAAAAGTTCTTAAATCCCATATATATATATATATATATAATTTCTAACGTTCTCTTTTCTCTTGACTTGATGGTCATATTATAAATGTAATTAACTACATTACTAATGCTTTTACTTTGATTTTACTAGAGCCTAGGGCTGAAGCGTGGATTCAGCACATGTCCCATTAAAACAAAAACAGTTAGAGGGACAATAAATAGCACGTCCAGATAAACACTTTTATTTGTCTGTTAGTTTTCTTTATTGAGCTGAATAGCCCGTGTGCAGAGATTGGGGTTTTTAAAGACATTTTTCCAAAGCTCAAGTCCACATGATGAGATTGTTACTGGTTTTGGCAGCAGCAATGTGAACTTGGTAAAAGAGCCTGGCATGGGAATCCACCGAGCCCTGACATATCCCATTTGCCCCGAACTCTTTGATTTCTGCTCACAGAATCTGACATGTGTTGGGCATTGACCTTGCTCTTTTAAATAAGCTTATTTTAGAAGACCTCTGCAGAACGCTGTGTGTTTGGCCTCGATGTAAGCTGTTAGGGAAATGTAGTACAAACACAGAAGTTGTATGTTTTGAATGCCAGAGATGTTAAGCAGCAGAGCAGTTGGTAAAAGCTGTACTTCTGACTGCTTTCTGTGCTCTCAACACGTGTCCTGAAAGAAAAGAAAAATTATTTATCCTGCTTTCGTGTGAAGGTTGTTATTAATTTATTTTTAACAGGAAGTTCAGGACCAGACTGCTTTTTCAGTCCTACCTATTCCAACGTGGGCTCTCAGACACTCAGTGGAGCAAAAGCAGGCTTTTTGAAAAGTGGCTGTTGGGGATGTGCTGGGTCAGGGTCTCACTGCCCTGCAGAATCACCCCTAGAAATGTCTCTGCAGAGAGGTGCTCAGGTACAGGAGTGACTTTTCCTTATGGAGCAGCACCCTCACCCTGCGTTTCAGGAAGGGCTGTAATCTTCAGCGTGGAGCTCTGGTTTCCATTCATTACAGGGGAGCAGCTGGGGTGGAAGTTCAGCCCAAGAGCTGCAATCTTGCCAGTGCCAACAAGGAAACAAATCCCTGGGCCCCAACATGGCAACACACACTGGAGAGGGATTGGAACTGCCTTTAAGAAACAGGTACAAAAAATGTCCCTCGTTCAGCCTCTCTCCTCTCAAGCCACTGGAAAGCTACCAACCCCAGAAACAGCAAAAGCAGAAGAAAACTTGGAAACACTTGGGATGTTGATGTGGTGCCCACACTCCTGCAGCCTTGCCTTGGGCTTTGAGCTTTGGAGCCTGGAAATTTCATTAGCTGGACAACATGTTCCCAGAAAGGGTTGCTGTGTCACCATGCCTGAGGAAAAGGCAGTAATATTCTACAAAAAGGAAGGCAGGTATCCACTCACCAAAATAAATGTAAATTTCAATTTGTGGCCATGTGCAGCTCTTCAGGACAAAACCTGGCTCGGTGTAGAGCAAGGAAAGGCAGCTGAGCTGTGCCAGGACATTGATATCCCTGTTCCATGGCTCTGAGCACTCACCTCAGTTGGCTTCCCAAGCTCCCAGGATGGCCATGGAGACCCACCTCTGAACTGGGGTGAAAGGCTGTGAGTGTTTCAGGGAGCATTTCCTTGGCTAAAGGACTCCGGAGTGGATTTCCCCCTCTCTCCACAAAGCCTCCTCCGCGATTCAGCAGCAGCACAGGGAAGCCCTCCTGGCCCATGAATAATTCATCTCCAGCGTGTGCAGGGGTTCAGAGCCTGACCCAGGCAGTTTTTAGGGAAATAAGTGAGCATCCTGCCATCGGTGCCAGTGCTGTGGCTGCTCCGTGGAGGATGGGCTGGAGCGGTGCCATGAGCCAGCAGGAGGGATGGCAGAGCTGCTGCCCCTCCTGCAAAGGGGGCTGCCTGAGACTCCCTGAACCGTCACTCACAGGCTCATTTTGCCAGGGAAGTGGCTTTTATTTGTTGTGAGTTCTTCATACAGAACAAAACCTAAATAATGTAACATATTCTGGGCTCTGGGCAGATAAAAATTGAAAGGGCCGGGGTGTTTGTGCAAGTGGAATGATAGCGACAAGCACCACATGGGGTCCCCAAGGATGGTGTCAGGGGACTCGATCCCCATAAAATGATGAAAGACTCTGATGTAATGGTGTTCTGTGAAACAATTTGAACATAAATGCTACTTTCTGTCCCATTAGCAAATGACTGCCATTGTACCAGGATTTTTTATTTTTTTGATATGTGTTTTGAGCACACTGAGACCAAAAACTTGCATTGTGATAGTACTGCAGGAAGATTTAAAGGTTGTGGTGGACTAAAAATTGAAATGCAAATCACACTTTCCCACAACCTCCTGCTGAGGCCCAAATTTTTATGGATCAGGTCATGCAGTCCTGATGAAGAATCAGCCTTTCCTGGGATTCACAAATTAGTTGCAGTCCAAGGCATCATTTCCTACAAAAGAACTGTACTTACCAAGTGAAAGTTTGTCACTGAAGACAGTCTCCTGAACTAACATTAATTTTTCCAGCTGCAGTGCCACTAAGGATCCTTTCCCAGACAATGCAAACACACACATCACAGCTCCCCACTCTGCAACATGCTCTCACTGAATATAAACACACTGTATGTATTGATCCTCTCCCTCTTGCTTTTTTTGTTCCCCAGCGTGCAGGTGGTAAAACACTGACTGCCATGAACTTCATCAGGAAAAAAAAAAAAAAAAGAGGAAAAAGCTGTGGTTTGGAAGCAGCTGGATGGCAAACTGAAGGCTGGGAATGTGGCTGCCAAAACCACCACAAGGAGAGAGGGGCAGAGGCATTTGTGGAGCACTCTGTTTGCTAATTAATTGCTCATGGAATTTCAGGTAAGGAACATCCAATGTGATTTGTTATAATAAGGAGTGGCCTGGGTTTTGCTTTCCAGGGTGGCTATTTTCGATCATTATTATTTTTATTGCTATCATTACAAATGCCCATCTCTCTCTGGCTGGGAGCACAGTTCACAGAGGGGCTTTGGAGCAGCACAGGGCATTTTTAGCCATGCACATGCCAGGCAGTACCAGCACATATCTCCAGGCCCTGCTGTATCCCAGGGCAGGATCTGCTCCTGGCTATGAGAGGACAGATCCTTCTCAATGCTTCACCTCTCCAAACACAGGAATCTGCTGGGGGTTCCCAAGTGCTGCTTGTGGCCTCAGTTTGTAACAGTTTTGATCTGGATCTCTGTGCCCTGAACCACTGAGGATTCCCAGGAACCATTCTGGCCACTCCTTTCCCTTCCAGCTATTTAGAGGCTCCTTCTACACAAAAATGTGCTGGAAATTACCACCAGCAGCGCATCTCTGGTTTGCATCTGGTTGCCATCCTGCAACTTTAACCAGTCCTACAACTTTTTGCTAATTAGCTCCCAGCTAATGGTGATCCCTGCCAGTGCTGCAGCGTTCCGGAGTCCGTGGGCATTAACGAGAATTAGCATTTGTTGAGGGCCATGGTGGGAGCTGCCTGTCTGCAGCATTTCAGGGGTCCCTGTTGCTGGAATGTTTGATTGCCTCCTCCAGTAATTAGCACTGACACTGAGCAAGTTTTTCAGAGGTCTCACTTGGCTGTGCAGAGACCAAAGACACACAGGGCTCTGTCTGTGGTGAGCAGAGGCCAATAATAATGTATTTCCCAAAAATTATGTATTCCCCAATAATAATGTATTTCCCTGCTTTTCTCCACTCCCCTGGCACAGGTAACAGAGTGCTAAGGATGGAGTCAGTGGCTGTGCTGCTGCACTTCTCCCTGCTTTGTTGTCCTGCATGAAATGCTCTTTCACTATTTTTTAATGCGTAGAGAACAATTTAAACATTTTAACTTAAAGTCAATTCCCTCCTTGGTTTGGGAATATGATGGTAGTTAAAATGCTTCAGGAATTTGGCACACCAGCAGTGAATAACTCTGGTGGGCCCTTCCACGCCTGTTCAAAAGAGGGTGAATAATCAGAATTAAAGCCCAGGGAATACAGAGAAATACAGGCCCCTTGTAACCCTTGAGGGGTGCATGAGCACATGGCTGGTGTTTCTTTAGGAGCACCAACTGCCTGTTTGGAAAAAGAGGTGCTGGGAATGTCGCGGTGTCCCTGGTCAGTTTCCCAAACGCGCTCAGCGGGGAGAGGCACGCGCTGCACATCCCGCCCGCGGCTCCAGCCTGGCCTGGCACTGCTAAAGGAGCTTTTTCCATGTGCTACCGTGCAGAGGAAGCTGCTCTCGCCCTCACCCTGAGGAAGATGAGCTATAGGAATATACAAGGGGCTTTTTTTATAGCTCGGGGCCCAGGAGGGGAAGCAGTGGTCATGAGCAGAGGCTGGAACTTGGCTTGTTAAGTAAATCTCAGACTGTAGCTGGTTTTAATTTATTTTTTGTTTTATGTGCAGGAGACTGGGCCTTGCAGGCCTGGCTAATATCAAAGCCTGGGGTTTTGTAGATTTTTAATCAAGGTCCACTTTGGGGGGTTCTGCTTTTGGGGCATGCGGACGTGTAGGATTTTTTTTGTCATGTTTTTCATTTTTTCTTGCTGCAGTGTCTGGATTTCTTTAGTTCAACTTTTCCATTCTTCAGACCGAGCCAAGTGAGCGATTTCAAATTACCCAGCACTTTCCAGAGATGTTTTTTTTTGGTTGTTGTTTGGGGCATTTTTGGTTTGGGATATTTCTTTTTTTTCTGAAGCGGACTTGCAGTCCAGTTTCTCCGAAAATCACAGATGGCATTGCAATCCTACCCCATTGCCTCTCAATAATTTGGCATTCTTTGCACTGTCTGAATAGTTTATTGTTCATCAAATCTGTATGAAAGGAATTTTATATAAATTTTTTGTTTGTTTCGTCCCTCTGCTGGCAGGAAAAGTAAATCCCAAAGTATTTCAGCAGGTGCTATTAATATGCAAATAATGGAGAGTACACTGGGTCTAATAGACCTCCCAACTACATGGGAGGTGTCGCTGTTGGAGCAAATTAGCTTTCTGTAATTTGCATGCTTTTCACAGCCTCCTGGGATTATATTTTAGATCAGAGACAATAAAAGCATATGCTGTTAGTTTTAAATGTAACTAATTTTAGACTTTGAAACCATTTTAACCTAACTTCTTAGTGTTAAACTGTTATTTGCACAGAAACTTTCCACAGAGCTTGTAATTTGCACACCCTTTCTATTCCCCCATCAACTGCTCCATCTCTCTTTCCAGGTTGAAAGAGAAGAAGGGAATCTACCAGGTGGCAGCATCTGAAAAACAGGTATTTCTCACCAAATCCAGATTGTCCTACCCTAGTTCTGAGTCTGCATTCAGGTCCTGATGGGGTCTAGATTAAGCTTTTTATGTCAAACTTCTTCCCTCCCATTTGGCATCTCCGTATGGTGTAAATCCATCCCAGAAGGATGCTGTGGCTCCTGCTGGCCGCTCACGCAGGGAAGAGGCTGCTCCTACCATCAGAAAATCTTCTTTGCTCACCCAGAAAAGCAGAGTCCCTGAGCTGCTGTGGCACTAATGCCCAGTGTGGCTGTGCCTGGTGAGAGTCTGTTGGGAAGCTCTGTTTGGAACAAATGGGAAGAAAAGCAGGGGTTTCACAGCAGGCTCAGTCTGTAGAGTCACACATTACTGACTTGTACTGGCACATTATCCATGGCACTTCCCAAGAGGTATTGAGAGCAGAAATTCCACTGTTGATGCCTGTGCTTTGGGACAGTGGGAATGATGGGGCCTATGGAGCTGTGTCTGTGTTCCAGGTGCTGCCATGGCTGCTTTGTGTTGGACTGGCCAGGTGGGTGACACAGGACAGCCACGCAGCCCTGCCCCTTGTCCCCACCCTGCCCTTGTGGAGCTGGTAGAACCCAATTTCTGCTGCATGGAAGGAAGGCTGTGAGGGCTGTGAGAGGAGCTGCAGACAGAGCTGTCAGTCTGGGGAAGGTGCAGAGGCAGCCCCTGTGTTTTGTCCCAGTGCCCAAGGGTGAGATTTGGGAGTTCCCTGTGGCACAGCTGCTCCATTGCCCATAGACCTCTGTGCAGGGTGTCCAGGTCACTGGGGCTTGTGGGGTGGTGGCCATCCTTTACTTCAGAGCTCAGGGGCAGGATCAGATGTGTGGAGGAGGTGGCAGGCAGCTGGAGATCAAATTAACTTATCAAATTTATTTCTGCCACGGGAAAGGTGAGTGTGGCATGAGAGAGTGATTCTTAGAGGGGTCCTTTGAGACAAGAACCTCTTGGGATGCATCTTTGGCTCTACAGCAATGTGTGGTGAGACTCATCTGAATTTTTGGGGCCACAGCTTTGCCAACAATGTTTCATAGGTGTGTTTCACACAGACAACATATAGAAGCAGTCTGTTTCCTAAGGAGTGCTCTTAAAGCTGGAAAATGCTGGGTGCTAATTTTTTTCTCTCATCTCACCCTAAATATTTTCTAGCATTAGTACCAGTGACTTCCCATTTCTGCTGCTTTTTATTAATGGGATATTTTTATTAATGACTTGCCTGTTATAAGCCTGGGCACTGGAGTTGGAAGCACTTGCTTAATTTAAAAATGAAAACAAAAAGAAAGAAAAAAGTGCTCTGATTACTCAGGTGTCGACAGAAAAAAACTGCGATGTTGTGCCAGATGGCTGCATTTGTGAAGCAGAGTGTAGTCAGAATGAAAGTGGAAGGAGACAAGGCAAGTGTACATCAGGAGTGTGAAAACATGACCAAAATACCTTCAGCCTTGTTTCACCAACACTGGATTAGGAGGCAACTGTGGTGAGATGCAAGCAAAGAAAAGCAGAAGGGGACACTGTTTGGAAAACAAAAATGTCTTTCACAAAAGCTTTGAATTAGCAGAAATCAGGAGGTTTTGCATTAAATGGGCCAGTGCCTCGGAGCGCTGTGCCAAGTGGCACTGCGAAGTGCCACACGTGACAGAGTAAAACAGCGATGGCAGCAGGTTGTGTCGGGCCCAGGGTGCACGAGGTGCTGCTGCCAGGCATTGCCGAGTGCCCGCTGTGCCCGGCGGCTCCAAGGCTGCCCAGCGCCTGCCATGGCTCCATGGAAGGGTTTCCCAGGATGTGGGAGCTGTGCTGGCTCCTCCCTCTGCCCGTGCCCACAGGTGGCACCCGGGAGCCCTCGTGGCAGGGGTCTGGGTTGTGTGCACCCCAAAGTGGGCGCTGGTGACACCAGCACTGGCTGGTTTGTGCCTCAGGCTCTTTGGACTCGTTCCCCACCTCCTGCAGAAGCTTCACTCAACTTCTGCTGCCAGCCAAAGTCCGTGCCAAGCTTGTAAAAGCCGAGCCCTTGGCAGGCCCGTGGGCAGGGGCTTTGTTACCCTTTTATATCCTGAAACAGAGTCTGGGCACTTTCAACTTTGCTTCCATCCTGACACTTTTGGCTGTCACACAGGGAAAAGTTTAGTGTAGTTTGATCTCAGATCACGAATCCAAATTTTATTTTTTTTCCATGCTTAAGCATGGCTGGCTCTGCCCACACTGCTTTGGGGTTCTACCCTCTCTCCTCCTCTGTGGTGTCTCAGGGGAAGAGGAGGCTTTGACCTGGGCACAGAGGGGCCACTCTGAAGGTGTGGCCTCTTGTCTCTTAGCCTCGGTTGTCTCTTGGTTTGGTGGTGCTTGGGTTTGTCACCAGAGTCTGAAATCCTGGTGTTCTTAGGCTGAATTTGATTAGAACACGGCCAGGAAAATCTGCGGTAATTTTCACCCAAACCATTTCCACACATCTGCTCACCTCCCCAACCCCAAAACTACTTCCCCTGTTCACAGATACTTTCTAGCAATGAACTTCATCCAAAGACACTGAAGGTAGGTTATGTTTCCAGCAACGGGTACAGAGAAAGTGGCAGGAACATGGATCTTCCTCTGATCCCTGCTCTGGTACAGCTAAAGCTTGAATGTGAGTTTCATTCTTTTATTTTTATAAAATCTGAATTTCTACACTAACTTTGGATCAAAAGTTTATTCTCCACACCAGGAAGATGTTTTGGGGTTTTTTTATTTGCTACAAACTGCATTGTCTTATTTGGGAAGTATGTTCACAATTGAGAAAGAATTGCCTTTATTAACAAATCAAAAGCCTGTGCTGTCAAAACTGAAATCGTTCTACCTTTTTATGTGCAAATTAGAGCTTCTGTCAAACCTTCAGCCATGGTGCATTTAATTTGTGGAAATATAAAAATATCTGGCTTAATATTCAAATATTCTGCATGAGGAAGGAAATATTTGAAGTGATGCATTGCAGTCAAGATTCTAGAAAAATCAGATTTGAAAGAAATAAAGTAGTGCTTTAACAAAATTTATTTTCCCTACTTTTGCCAGAGTTCAGAGCAGTCCTTAGAAGTGTGTTGAAGTTATACAGGTGTCTGAATATCTGGTTGGATCATGGCCTTTGGGAGTGAACCAAGCTAAATCTAAGTGTGTCCAGGGCAGTGGAGCTACATCCGCTAGGACAACTATTGGTTCCAGCATTGTAACTTGTGTTTTGGAAGTAGAAAGGGTAAAATTCTGATTATCTGAAGCTGGGCCCTGGTTCTATATTTAGGTTTCCAAACAAAGAGCTGTGTGCCCAGCAAGGTGGGGCACTGATGGACTGAACCTGAGCTCCTTCCAGCACAAACAGTTTGGGTTTGAGCCTGAGGCAGCCCACACTCACCCTGAGCCTGGAGCTGATGGTTTCCTTCTGCTCTTTGAAGCAGCTTCTCCTGCTGGGCCTGGTTCTGTTGGGAGGACAAGGAAAACCCTGCAGAACCACCTGCAGAAACCCTTTTCAGTGTGCTCAGTGTCTTCAGCTGCATTTTGGCTGATTAGGGCTTTTCCTAGCATCCCAGCAGGTACTTCCTGTTGAATTCCCAGCCCTCCTGTGACCCAGGAGCCTTTCCCATGGCTCTTCAAGAGGAAGAGCCTGTCCAGGCAGGCTGTGTTTGCCCATCGTATTTTCCAATCACATATGAGAATATCTCATCCTGTTTTGGGGAGGTTTTAATGGGGTCCCTTTCACCTCATTATTTCCAAGGCCTGAACCAGGAATTTTTGCTCTTCTGCAGAACTGAGAGGAGAGGAAAGGAAGTGTCTGTTCCTTGAGGAGCAGCTTCAGTTCCTGAAGGGCCAGTGCCATTATCCCACAGAACAGGCCACTGTGGCCAGGCTGGGATGTGCACATGGAACCCCAGTGCAGGTGTTGTTTCCAGCCACCTGGCTCCAGCAGAAGAGCCCTCCCCACCACACCAGTCGGGTCACAACCACCCACTTCTGTGCAGAAGGTGCAGAAAATAGCCCATGATTTGCTGTCAACTCTCAGAAGCTCCTTTTGGGGGTGAATTATTGTCTGCAGGCATCCAGAACACTTGCTCCCCTACAACTTTATTGCTAATGTTGTCAGCAATGCAGAATTCCAGCATCCAGGGTTTTACATTTAGTTCTTCTGGCTTATCTCTCCAAGGGGGCTCCTACAGGCTGAACGTGCAGTGCACTGCATGTGAAGGTGTTTATTAGCCCATTACCCATAATTAATGGCAAGGCAGCTACTGAGGCTGTGGGCTGTCCCAGGCAAAGCCTGCACGTTCTCTTTTCATACCCATGCCCCAGCATGAATTATATCATGTTCATATTCAGCCTCTCACCATCAGAGACCAACAAAGTGGTTTGGGTTGGGAGCTCCTCTTTCAGGCCATAAACATATGATCCAGCCACCCCATAAAGTACATTCCTCCAGCTTTCCATGCATTCTCAGGCATAGCTGTGGCACACAGCGGGGTTTGAGTCTGGTCCCTGCAGCTGGAGAAATCCTGCCCAGCACAGCTCTAAGGCACGGAGTGAAGCAGGCACTGGAGCTTCACTGGTGAGTTTTGCCTCTGCTGCAGTCACAACTTCCATTATTTTGCCAAAATAATGGATACTGTGCTGTCCCTCTGCTTCCATGCAGGGATTCAGGGACAAAGCTCTCTGAATGGCACAGTTTGCTGCGATGGGAGGTGAGGGCACTGGTGGGCCAGGCACCTCCCTGGCAACTCCTCCCCTGCCAGGAGTGCTGCAGCCTCGTGCACTTGATCCTTTAATTGGCCCATGTGCAGGCTGGACAGCTCTCTCTTTATTATTGTTATTATTATGCAATCAGACGCTACTTACCTTCAGAATGTGCTGGAGATGCACTATTTATACAGAAACCGTGTACACCGAGGCCCATTTTCTCCGTGGTGATTGCAGATAATGTGGAAAGCTCTGCTTTGATTCATTAGTAGAGCAAAAGACATAGTCAGGATTATTTGGTATAATTCACAGCACTTTAAAATGCATATATTTTCATAATACTCTAACTCTACCACTTGGGCTGGTAACTCAAGCTTGCTGTGGTGCTGTCGTCTTAAAATTAGGGTGGTGCCATTTTTTCACTGGAACAGGCCAACCCAGAGGCTCATTAAGTGTGGGATTTGTGGTGAGTGACGGTTGTGCAGTGTTTGTAAAACTGCTCAGAGCTCAGGAGGATCCTTGGCACCTCCAGAGCCCTCAGAGTGAAGGGCTTGGGGAAGCAACATGCTGCAAACTTGTTCTCATACAGCCGTAGAATGGTTTGGGCTGGACGGGAACCTTGACAATTGTCCAGTTCCAAACCCCAGTAAAGGCACAACTCAGGGGGAAGAGAAAAAAAAAAAAAAAAAAGGAATTTTGTTTATTGGGTTGAGAAACAGAACCACTGAGTTAATTTTAATGAGTTCATTTTGTTTAGGATGAAAGTATCCTTTAGTATTTCTTTTGGATAAAAGTTTGTGCTGCGTATACTCAGTGTTGTTTTCTGACAAGGTCAGTAAGCAAAGCTCCTCAGATTAGCATTTCTTACTTCACATCCTTGCCTTTCTTGCCTTATCAGGACCATCCTTGGGCTGCACTGACCTGGACATGACTTTATCCAAGCCAGTGCTGGATGAGCCTCCAGATTCTTGCCACTTACATTCACACAAACATCCAGTTCCATCCTGTGAAAGTCTCTGAGTTTAAGCCCAGCTTAAAGACAGTTTCAAAAACTCTTTCTAACCAGTGGTAACCTTTGGCAAATCCTTACCATTTCCAAGTGTGGGTACAGATTTTTTTTCTAAAAATGCAGATGGCAATTTCTGACAGCCATTTACAATTTTTTCACCCAACCATCATGTGCACATAGACCTCACCACCCTCACAGCAAGGCTTGTCCACTGGAGACAGGATTTAAAATATCACTGCTTAAGTGATTAAACACACCTGAGACCACCATGTGGGGGTTTATCCTTTTCTCCTTTCACCACTCATCTCTCTGGGACTTTGCTGGGCACTGTGGGGTATTTGCCCACCTCTGGAAATCAACTGTATAATTTACATGTCTGAATTCAGTTGCTTGGTGACCAGGGCTTTTCTTTTAGTACCATGGATTAAAATGGTACTAAAAGATGGTTACTAAAAGATGGTTACTAAAAATGGTACTAAAATTCTCAGGTTCCAACTGTCACATGAAAATCTTCCTCAGCCCATCCTGGGAAAAGGCAATGTGGTCAGACAAGCTTTTTCCTCAGTTCCCAGCTTTTTGCACCTTGAAACCTGAGGCTGCCCATGTACCTCATTTCCCAACTCAATCCCTCTAATGAGTTACATATTTTTAAATAATTGTCTGAAAAAATGGACAGAAATTGTGACGATCATTACCAGTGAGAAGCTGCCTTCACTGCTGCCATTTCCCCATGTATGTATTTGCTTCTCTGTCTTAACACCTGAAATGTTTGGGAAAAAATTTAAACATGGCCAATGACCGCATTTAATGCAGGAGTTTTCACACCTCTGGGCTCTGTATTTATAGCTCTGTCATGTTTCTTTCTTGTACTGACCTGGAGAAGAGGATTTTTTTTCTTATCTGATGAAAAGGTTGTCTGTCATGATGTGGTTATTGCAGCACAAAATATTGCCTAAAACTTGACCCTGAACAAATTTTGTACAAGGACAGTTTACCCCAGAATTCCAAAGGAGGTGAAATCCTCCTTGTGCTCTCCAAAGAGGGAAGCTGCTTGGGGTAAATAAAACCGGGGTGAGTCTCAAAATCTATCAAGAAGCCTCAATTTTAAATGCAGTGTCTGATCCTGGCTGAAGCCACTCTGCTCCTGGTGTTAGTCCGCTGTACTTGGAATTTAATGTGGATTGACAAGGATTTTCATTGATGGGTGAGTCAGAAATTTAAAAATTACATGTAATAATCATTGTGTGTGGCTTGGAAAACATTCAAGGTACTTTTAGCCTTCTCAAATGACAATTTGAGAAGGCTAAATGTTCAATTGAGAACTCAATGTTCAATGAGTGTTGCCAACTAAAAAGAGGAATAATTTCTAATGAATTAGGACCTTCACAAATTTCCCATCCCTTTCCATTCACATTATCCATGAACAGACTGTGATTTTTTTTAATTTTTTTTTTTCCATTAGACATAATTATTCCCAAAGTCTTTTGTGGAGGGAGAATAACTTTTCCTGCCTCTGAGACATGGTACATGTGAAGCAGACAAGAGGGGCTGTGCTTACAGACTGCTTACAGGGGCTGGTTCTTTTCCCTGGTTGAATGGATGTGACTTAGGGAAGTTTCTCCATTTAAGCTGTGTTATTTGTTCAGAATTTCTCTCTGCAAATATTTTAAGTGTTCTGATCCATTCACTGTTAGAATGGCTGGAGGTAGCAAATGCAACCCCTGGCCCGCTGAAATGCACAGGAAATATTTCATACAGCAGTGCAGGACTTTATTCTTCCAAAATGCAGAATCCTTAGTTAAGGGCTCTACCATAAAATATTTACTCAGTCTGCTGAGTCCCTCATCTGCCACTGCTCGTGGGCCCTTTATGAGCAGTTACGTGAGCTCCTTCCCACCACTGTAAACAGGAACCTTCACTCTGGTAACTTTTTAAGAGCGGTAGTAAAAAAAAAAAAAAAAAAAAAAAAAAAAAAAAAAAAAAATGAACGTACTGAACTGCTGTCCAGTTCCTTTTAAAGTCGAGTGCGTGAGGCAGCCCCACTCCCCTGGCCAAAGGGAGGGCTGGGTGGTTGGTTTTTCAGTGAGACACAAAGCCAAGAGGGCTCTGTTTTCACATGCTAATGAAGCCCAAGGTGACAGGAATTTGGCAGAGCCTGATCCCAGCAGCTGCAGGCCAGGATGGAACTGGCCAGGGCATTACACTGAAGCATCACTGAACACAAACCTACAGCCTGCTCCTAGAACTTTATCAGAAATAAATCCAGTGCCAAATGCCCTCGCCATAGCCCAGGTTTTTGGCTAAGTCTTTTTCAGATTAAGTGATAAATATTTTGGTAATTTAAGAGCCCAGTGTCCAGACCCTGGATCATTTGCTTTCTTTCCAGAAATACTTCGGAGGTGCTCAATGCCCAGTGAGCTCCCGGGTGAATTGTCAGTAAAGGGTACACTCACCCAGAGGAGATGCATTTCAGAGCACTTGTGCTGTGCATCATTGGGGATCATCTTCAAACCTTACCAGTGCTCCAGAAAAGAAAAATAAGAAAAATGGTCAGAGCAAATTATAAACTTCAAAAGCAAATTTTTGAAGTTCAGCTCTTGTGTGACAACTTCATCCCCCTGAGGCACAAACAAAATTGCCCCACTTCCAAGTCAGTGGGGCTGCTCTGAATCCCAGTTTGGGGATGCTCTGACCATTCAGGTGCCACAGGAGTGGTGGCTCTGTCCCAGGAGTGCCACTCACTGCACTGGGCACAGGAAGATGTGCCCACAAACAGCTCCTGCACAGTAAAACCAAACAGAAAGACCAACCTCTGCCAGACCAGGTGATTTATTTACCTTCAGGTGATGTGTGGTTGTTCTTTGCCACTTCTTTCTGGACAGGAATTCAGCTCTGCATTTTAACAGAAAACACTGGAAATAAAACATTTTCAGGTGAGAGGAGAAATTTCAAGTTCCTTAAGATTACTGTGAAATCAATAAGTAAACAAACACAGGGTGTGCTATTCAGTCACCTCTCTTTCCTTTTTTCCCCCCAGAAAGCCATTTCCAGCTGGATTTTCCCCAAGATGTTAATATTGTGCTGGGTTTAATGCTGACTGAAGCAAGGTAGCAAGTGGTTATTGCAGGCCTGACATGCCTGTTCTGCCAGGGAACAGCGTGAGCTTTCAACTCAGAAAACAAGGTGAACTTTGTTGGGTCATCAATCTGCTTTTGCCTGCCTTGGCCAGGTATGTGCTCACAACGAGGATGACTTTAATTCAGGATCAGTTTATTTGTACTTTCCTTAGTCAAGGCCTGAGTGGTAAGGGTGGAAAGTGTTCAACCCCAAGGTTTTGGTTTTTTTCCTGGAAAACAAGTTCTTCTTTTGAAGAACTGGTCTGAAGCTTGTAGTGGTCGCTTTGTAGGCAGTTTGCTCACAGAGCTGATGTTCCTGATTGTGAAACAAGAAGCTGAAACATTTTAAACAGAGCCAGGCAAAGGCAATCTTTCCATTTTCTGCTTCCTAGAGTGTGCTTGTGAAGTAGAATCACTCTTTAGTTGTTCCTCTTCAGCATTAATTCCTGTTCCTTCTCCTTCATTGCTCAGATCTAGTCCATCAGCTCAGAGGCAGGAATACAGCTCCATGTCTCTGTAATGTGACACAGAACCAGAAATGAAAATTAATGAAATGAAAATTAAATGGTGCCACTATGTTGATTTAGTTGGATTTTGCCTGAGAAATAATATGCAAATTAAAGCATTACTCACAAAGGTGTGCACCATACTTAAAAATATACCTTTAATGCTCAGGATGCAAACATTCCTGTTTTCTGTTTCAAATACTTCATCATCTCCATTTCCCCTTGGTTTTCTTTCTTTAAGCCTGATGCTGCTCCTAGGATGTGTGTGCTTGTATTTGTGTGCATGTGTAGGCCCATGATTGTTTCCACTGCTAAAGCTGGCAACGTAGCTACTGTTTTCCAAGCTCAGTTACTATTTTGGCAAAGCATGGGTATTTGGGGATATGAAAACTGCTCAGCCGCCTTAAGGAAAAAAATTCCATAGGTTTTTGTTTCCATACTTTCCAGTTTTCCACTCAGCAGTTGCAGGCTTTTGTTGAGAAATGTCTTTCAGTGTCAGAACTTCTGAAGAGCAAAGCCCAGCGGTGGGGAGCAAGTTCACCCTCTCTGAGCAGGACTGGCTGCTGTAAGGGGATAAATAACAAATAACACAAGCAGATGAATATTAACTAATACCAAAGCACACCTACCCCTCTGAATTGCTTTCTCTGTTCACATTCTTGCCATTTGAGCAGCAGGGCAGCACCAGCTCTCCTCACATATTGCAGCCTGAGAAAACAGCTCCAAAGGGCCAAAAGAAGCAAATAAAATGTATTTGTTATTACGGCTGACCTTAGGCAGGCAGTATGTGGAGCTGCGGGAATCATTCACGGAATCTCTGATTATAAGTATGGTGATAACTGGTAAGACTGTGCTGAACTACTGTGAAACAATTCAGGTAGTCAGCAAACAGGGCTAATTGCTAGTTTGGGGGAGACTATGGGTAATTTACTGCCCACTGAGGGCTTCTACCTAAAAATAAGCTTTTTTTTTCCTCCCTTTGGACAGCACTTGCATGTTAATGTAGAATTCCTGATGCAATTACATGTGAAGAGGACATTCAGATGCACTTCCATAAATGCCCTTCTGCTTCTCAATTACATTAACTGTCTTTGTAGATCCTTTGATAGAAACCATATTCTTCACTTTTTTTAAATAGCGAACAGGCGCTGAGCTAGACTTTGCTGTGATCCAAGATGTCCCGATCAAAGGGCTGAGGGTAACACAATAAACACACGGAAAGAAACTCCTGGTGGTTTCCAACACAAACCAACGGGGAAGTGTCAAGCGAGCAGCTACTGACAATTCCAGTCCCAAAACCAAATGTTCGTGTGCGAAACTCCACCTTTGAGAAGGAAGAACAAACACCCACAGAGTGTTTTGGCTATAATTACTTCATTTAGGGGAAAAAGAAAAAAGTGCTGGATTTGGTTTGTTAAAGTCAAGACATTAATATTTTTGGCATGTAAAGATGTAAACCAAATGTTTAAATGAAATGTCATCTCCTGAGTTCGCATTTGCCCACTGAACTATGGTGCACACCCTCCACAGACCTTCATACAATACACATTTTTCAGTTCATTGAAGAAGGCCCCTGCTGCTTCTCAAGGAAAACTAACTTGCAGAAGCAAAATAAATACTGGCGTGGCACTGCAGCAGCGGAGCCTCGGAGCACAGATGTGCAGCACTGCCGGCTTTTCCATCAGATAAGGAGCATCCAGACATAATCACTCCAGTGTCTGGGACACGGCGCACGCTGCGGCGCTGCCCAAGTATGGCCTGACAGACACATGCAGGGCTGGGAGGCAAGGAGCTGACAGCGCTGCAGAACAGGCCTGTTATGTCTATAGCCAAATGTTTGTGTAATTTAGCCTGGGCTTTGAAATAGCCTCAGAAATCGGGGCACAAATGGAGCTTTGTGAGATGTACCTGCTGCACGGGGACCTTGGCCGGAGGAGGGGCAGCCTGGGGCTGTCACACTGGGAAGCTTCCGTCACCCCCATCCAACCAGCGGGGCTGCTCCTGGAGAAAAACTTTATGTATATGCATGTGAAGGCCAGCAAGATGGTTAGAGCACCCATGTGAGGAAAAGGCTGAGAGAATTGGGGTTGTCCAGCCTGGAAAAGAGAAGGCTCTGGAGTCACCTAATTGCGGCCTTCCAGTACCTGAAGGGAGCCTGCAACGGAACATGGAGAGAGACCATTTCCAAGGGCCTGGAGTGGCAGGACAAGGGAGAATGGCTTCAAAGGGAGAGGAGGTTTAAATTGGCTGTTAGGAAAAAAATCTTCTCTGTGAGGCCAATGATACACTGGCACAGGTTGCCCAGAGAAGCTGTGGCTGCCCCATCCCTGGAAGTGTCCAAGGCCAGGTTGGACAGGGCTTGGAGCAACCTGGGACAGTGGAAGCTTGAGATGAGCTTTAAGGTCCCTTCCAACTCAAACCACACTGTGATTCTGTGATGTAAATGTGTATTTATGTCTACATATACACACACACAGAGAAACATACAGATACACACACACACACACACATACATATATTTGGCCTCATGTTTAATATTGTGGGCCCTGGCCCTAACTGCACTGTGGCATGCAAAGGGTTATTACTGCTGGCTGCTTTTAGGCAAGACACCTCTAAAAAAGCAAAAAAAAGAAGTACAAGTAACCCTACAGAAATACAGCTCCCTGGGCCTGTGGTAGTTCCTATTAAGATATACAAAGTATCTCAGCAAGGGAAAATTTAACTTACATACAACACATGATTTTAAGTAAAGAAATATTGATGGAGCGGGGTGGGGGGGGGGGGGGGGGGATGGACAAGTATTTTTTTAGCTCTAATTTATGGCTGAGCAGCTTCATTTTAGGTACTTCATGGGAATATTTTAAACCAAGCCTGCATAATATTAAAATAAGTTAAAATGTATGTAAAATTTATGAGAGCATGTCAGGTGCAATGCTTGATAAAGTAAGTTTAATGCTTCAGAATTTTTTTCTTCAGGCAGAGAAAGCTGAATCCTGCAATTCTAGGTTACAGTATAATTTTAGAAACTCTTTTCCATTATACCGTTCTTTTATTAATGAGATCCAACCCAATTTAACAAAAAGAGGTAAATTCCTAAAGAGTTTGTGGAAAGTCCTCAGCAAGTTGGAAGCTGGGAGTGTGTGATGAAAGGGGGTATTCTCCTGTTCACAGGATCTATTCCATTTTACAAAAACACAGAGGAAATCAATTCCCAACAAACTTTCCAAGGGTGCCTCTCCAGTGTGGTTTTCCTCCTGGAAATGCCGCCTGGTTCCGTGAGCAAACAAAAGCTTTGGCAGTTGACAGGGGCCGTACATCACTTTGAAAACTCTTCATTTACTGGGGGTGTGTCATATTGCTTCATTGTGTGACACTCCCAATTATCGTGACAGAGCTAAGTGACAAAGTACTGTCACCCACTGCAGATCCAGAGCAGCTTCTTCCCATTTCTCTGCCTGGTCATGGGAACGTCGCTGAGCCGGTACAAAGGAGCTGCAAGCGGGGGCTGCAATGGCTGCAAACTGCTCTGCTCTATTAAAAATTCAGCTCCTCGGCAATATTAAATCTGAATTTACTTCCATCAAACAGAAACTTAGCATATCTCATTCTTCCATTATAAAATATTGACATCAGGAAGAGTGAATCCTGAAATGAAGATTATAGATGAAAACTATGTGCTTGGTAATTATCATTTTTTTTTCTTTGTTATTATTCCTTTCCTCTGAGGATTGCACAGGCTGTTGCAAACAGTAATGAAGTTAGCATGCAATGGCAATGCAAAGTGTGCTGCAAAGTTATTCCTTCCCTCATTATGGATGAGGGAGGCGAGACAGTGGGAGGAGGGAGATTTCCCCAGCCAAACCCACACACGGCGGGACAGCCCCCACCTCACGTCTTAATCAGCATCCCTGGTGAGGAGCCCCTCAGTGCCATCTTGTTTCTGTCTCCTTTTGTTCTGCCATTTCTCTGGGTTTTTTTAGTCTGTGCTGGAGTTCAGAGCTATTAATATCAATGACACTTTTTTTTGTCACAAACCAAGCAGCCGGTTCACAAATGCTTTCACTGCCCTCTGCCCTCTCAAATAACCAGAGCACTGGAAAACACAGTTCCAGGTGTGGAAATGTCCAACCCCTCATCCCAACAGCCCTTCTTGAGGCCTGACGCCACAGTGTGAAGAGATCAGCATGTTGGCCAACCTGCATTGGGACAACCCTTTGGTTCCTGCCTGTGGAGACAGCCCCTGACTTGGGATGCTTCCACCACAAGAGCCACAACACCACCCCCTGAAATTCCCACCTGGCTGGAACTTAGTCCCAGCTGGTGCCTCTCTCCGAGGTGACCACACAGACAGGTCCCACTTGGTGGGATGGGGTTCTTTGAGGGCCTCCTCACATCCTCTTGAGCCTCACTCGTGGCCTGCAGATGTTCTTGAGGAGTGTGATGTATCCCAGGTGCAACATCACATACTGAGTCTGTCTCATGTGCTTCCTACCAAAATCAATCCCAGTCAATAAAGTGCCCACCCTCCTCCCACTGTGCTTGCAGAGGTTCAAAGCAGGACCAATTACTCTTAGGGTGGACTTGTCAGGTGTCAGATGAGAACAGAGAAATTGAAGTGTTATGTATAGAAACAGATTTATTTAGAGGACTTGAAGAATTTGTTTTGCTATCAACAGGTCTATAAGAACTGCTTTTATAGTACAGTCCAGTAGAAACTGAAACCTTGCAAAATCATAGGAGGATGTTGTTTGGGGGTTTTTTCCCTTTTCTTTTTATACCAACACAGAGCTGCCCCCCAAAGCACATAAACTCTCACCCAAGCTCAAGGCAGCCATGGCAGTAAAGCTCCTGGCCTTGAAGGGCATTTGGTCACAACCCTTCTTACCAAACACATCCCCTTTCTGGTTCTCATTTCTCCAGGTTTCATTTATATATAATATATAAATATCTTTGCCATGCAGTCAGTTTTTTGTGTTTGGTTCCAAAACTGAGAACCCTGCCAGTCTCCAAGTCTAAAGCTTCATGTGAACCTCTCTGTCCCTGCCAAGCCCACAGCATACAAATATCACAGCACATTATAATCACACAAGATGTTCCCAGGTTTAATAGTTCTCATCCCAGAATACCAAACCCCTCTCCTAGCATTCCCAACAAATCAGTATGCATTATTATTACATGCTCAGATACTACATCAGATTTCTGCTCATGCCAAAATTTCAGCTAGCTGTTCCCTGGAGTATTTATGCTTGTGTACTGTATTTAACAACAGCCCATTCAAAATGCTCACAGCTCCTAGGAATGAAATGCACATAATTTAGGAATAGCTGTCTGGCTATTCAGGCATCATGCTGTGTCAAGGGAAAATTAAATCTCTGACTCTCCCCCTCTTCTAAAACAAACCTGTACTTTGCATCATATTTTGGGGAGCTGCACAGAAGTTTCATAAAGACCAAGTGGCCTTGACTCTTTTTTCCCTGTTTAATGGCAGTGCCTCCCCATTAATGCTCCAAAATGATACAGTAGTTTGAAAAAAAAAGCTCTCAGCATGCAGGCATTGTATCACATTAAGAAATCAGGATTTTCTAGGCACTGCACAGCATTAATTACACTGAGCATGCTGCAAATTTAAATTAAATGATATGCCATGTTCTGTTGTAAATATCAAAATGGATTGCAAGATAGAACCCCATATTGGCATTTGTGCACTGAATGGGATCAGAAAACCTCTATGATATGTAATTTCTTTTTATTTTAAGCATATGTGATGCAAATGTGTTTTTTATTTTCAGGAGTACCTAAGAGCACACACATGTACAGGTTAGAACTTGTCTGTACTAAAAAAAAACCCCTAAACAAGCCCTCTCTTAATAATAACAACAACAACAAAAGAACAAAAAAAAAAAAAAACAAAAAAACCCAAAAACCTTTTTTGCCTTCATTTCTTTTCCAACGTAAAAAAATAAATTATGCTTCTCTTCCTCTCCAACAAGTATTTACAATGTAGGGAATGGAGGGCACTGAGAGGAAAATGGGGAATACGAGGGGCTGGAGCAGGAAGCAGGAGGATCTGATTTGTTATGTGGGTTGGAGTACCAGGATCCCATGGAAGCAAATGCTGAGGAGTTCAACTCACTCAAGCAGGGAAGGGCTGCTCTTCCAGCTGGAATTTCAGGCAGGAGCAGAGTGAGAGGTGAGCTGGGGCTGTCTCAACTCTGTGGTGATGAGGGAAGCCTGATTTGGTGATGCCATGGGAAGAAGTGTCTGAAGAGAATATAAACAATAAACAAAAGCTCTGTCAGTATTTGTATTTTTCTTGGCATTGGTATTTTACAGTTTTATATGATCAGGGTGCATGGTCACAATCTCAGCAGCCTCTGCTCTTAACAACTGGATGAAAAGTATTTCTAGTGTAATTTCACGTATTTCTATGTGACTAAATACTAGCCAAATATTTTATAACTTCGCACATCAGGGAAAGGATGGCATTTAGTTAACTCTATAGAAAAGGCCTTAAAAATTCTGTATTTTTGGGGGCTTATTTAAGGCCTTGATGAAGTGATGAGCACTGAGCTGAGACCCAGGTGAGTGCCAGTCTAAACTGGCACAAGGCATGAAGGAGACACAGGAAAAAAGTGTGGGCAGGGACGTGCAGAGTCACTGACTTTTGTTCAAACCCAGCATCACCACATTCTTTCTAAATTATCTTCTCTGTGTCTTTTGCTCCTAGGCCCTGTCTTCCTGTCCCATTTTGCAGCAGTCCTGTGTGAGAGAGAAGTACAACTGTGGGACGCCTGATGAAAACAGGTGGTTGAACAACTGGTCTTCAGCTCTGTCACCTTTTTTCAGTGCTTGCAAAAAAACCAAAAAAACAACCACACACACAAAAAATGGACCAAAAAATCCGAGCCAAAGATAGTTTATGTACAGCTCAGGAAGCTCTCAGCAATGAGTGTGTCTGTGATTTAATAACACATCTCCCCAAAATGACACTTCTACTGCTCACTGAGAAAAAGAAGGCAGCGCAGCACACTAGGCACTGCTATTGCAGCAACAAGCAGCCAAACTACCAGGTATTTATTTTTCAATGTACACAATTATTGGGGAGAATAAAAATTATTCTTTGATGCTCTGACAGAGCCATAAAAAGCCCTGTGCTTCCCCTACTCCCACAGTCCTGACAAGAAACACCTCACAAATTCTAATAAATAGAGAATAGAAATAAATACTTTAACTACACAGCATCAGGTTTCAAATGGCTTCCTGAATCAGAAAGTGCTGCTAGTCCATCTTCCTTATTTCCACACTCTGTAATGGTGGCTCTCCAAAAGTCAAAGTGAGATGGATACTGCAAGAATCACAGACACTACACTGGGAAACCAAGTATCAGTGGGTACATCCAGATTTATGGTAGGTGATGGCAGTAAAGTGAAAGTAAAACTGTTTGCACAGTCTGTATTGTTGGCCATTACTGTGTATTTGCCCTTTTTTCTTGCTTAGCTGCAGCTGGAAGAATGGGAAATTGTACCTTCTATCCAGTATTAGAAGACACTTTCTGATCGTAAGGTCAATCAGACTGGTTTAGCTGCTTCAGGTATTTATGGCACCATCACTCAGTGTCTTTAAGGAAAGGTTAGATACATTTATGGGAAAGGTATTTTGCAGAAGCTTTCCTGCTTCATAGAGGTCTTGGACAAAATGACCCAGGAGGCCCCTTCCAAGTCTATCAAATGTGGTTCCCTGATTGATGCTGTTTCCCCCCAAAGTCTTTTCAAAACACAAAGCACCGTTATAAAATTTAATATGATACACTATATAACTTTAACACAATGCCATTTTCTTATAGGAAATGGTTAGCTGGTAGCACAGGAGCCTCGTGCAAGAGGAAAAAAGGTAGAAAAAAAGAAATTGCAGTGCAGTTTCTCTGCTGAGGGATATCGACTATAACATTTACTCTTGTGTCTGAGCATGGACTCTCAGCTGTGCAGGGGGACACCAAGCCAGGGAAAGTATAAGGAACCCAGGCTTATTTATTTCTCCAGAAAAGCCTGACGAGGCCCGAGGTAATTTTCTATGCTGTGCAATAATCATTCCCTCAATGCTGGGAAGCAAATGGACACCCAGCTCTCCTTGTAAATCACTGCCTGGTGCTGGATCAGCGGGGCCCGAGGCAGAGCTGCCTGGGCAGTCCCAGCCCTCCTGCACGGGCACAGGTGTGTCCTGCACCACTGAGGACAGCCCACAAGGAGAGGAGCCCGTTCTGTAACCCATCACTCTGGGCCATGGCTCTGGCCTGGCCTGCTGCCATCCCAGCTGCACCAGGGAGCAGGAGTGAATCCCTGAAAACCGCGAGCGCCAAAATCTGCGCTTCTAAAAAAGGGCAGCAGCACCCCCGTAACGTGTTTGTCTGCTGACTAAAGACTCAGCAAGAGAGCTTGGGCACATCTCCCCTGCCTGAATACGAGATTGTTTGTCAGGCACAATGCTCTCCAGGTCTTCTGTGTTTCCACCAAACCATTCAGTAAAATGACAATATTCTTATCCCTACTATACTTCACTTTTTTTTTTCTTTTTGTTTTAATTTGATGAATGTTTCCTAAATTTACTTTTTTTTTTTCCTCTTTGAAACCAATAACTTATTTTAAAATTAAAGTCATGTAATGATTTAAAAAAAAAAAACAAAAAAACAAACAAGAAAAACCCAACCAGATCCTCTGGGCCATCTGGTTGAAATGCTTTGGTCAGCCTCCACTGCTCTGTAATAAGTTTTAATTTTAGATTTTCACAGAAAAAAAAAAATACACAGAATTTTATTGAATTGAATTTACTCTCAAAATAATTTTATACTAACCTTTTTGTTTTCACTCCAACTGATTTAGTTAAAGGCCAAACTCTTCTTCCAAAAATCAGCTCCCAGCCCCCACCTTCTTGGGATAGCCCTGACAGGAAATAACAACGTCCATACACAGACACTCTGAAGCCTTTTGAAGTCTCACAAATGTGAGCTGTTCCCTTTTGCAGAGCAGGCTGGGATTAACTCTTTTATTAACCTTGTAACCTCATCCATGAGAAACAAAAATAGCCAATCCCTTTTATTTTATTTCTTTTAAAATCTGGATGCGTGCTGCCTTCTCTACCCAAACATTTGTGGGCTCACCCTACAGACAGGAACAAAAAAGCCCATGGAAAGCCCCCTCTCCCTGAGGAGCTCCCCGGAGCTCCTCTTGGGCCCTCCCATTATGTTGCACTCAGTGTCAAAGTTTGTGTTTTCACTGGAAAATATTTTTGCTTTACAGGAGGGTTGTGTCTCTCTGTATTGGTGGGAGCAAATAACAACCTTTTGGTCCTTCTCAACACATTGCATCAATGTATTTTCCTGATTCCCATGTCAAAAAAGCGTCTTTTAGCAGAATGAAAAATTTGACCTGGGTGTAATCCTGACTGCACTTCAATTGCTCATCCTTAGCTTCATCCTGCACTGCAGTGCAGAGAAAGAGGCTCACATTGGAATAGCTCTTCTTACCAGTGTCAAAATAGTAAAAATTTGCTCAGACAGTGACACGAGCAGGAATTTCAAAGGCAGGAAAATTTATCTCCTGCTCTTTGTCTTACACTATGGCGTACTGTGGTGGTGGAAGATTTAACTTCCAAGCATCCCATCTATATAAATCCTAGTGGAAAACAACTCCCCAGCTTCTTTTTTTTAGGGTGTTGAGCTCAGCAGCTGGAATCTGCCAGGGAATGACAGTCAAGATAAGGATGGAGAAAAACTTTCCTGTAGCCTTCAGGTGTTGGTCAAGGGTCAGGATTAGGGAACAGCCAAAGCCAAACAGAGCTCTGTGTGTTACACAAGGTCACGGCTCTTTGGTGTAAGGACAGGGGTTTGGGCCAGTCCTGCCTCTGCCCTGCTCAGCTCAGCCCATTCACTGCTCTGCTGATTCAGCCCCTCTTGGGCTTTCTGCTTTTCAAAGATTTACACTCGGTTTCAATCTCAATCGAAAGCTCCACTTTAGCTTTTAGGAGGCCAAGACACTTAAAAATCTCCGAAGGGAAGGGCAAGTGAGGAAGGCAGAATATCTCTCCCTTGCAAAAGCGTTCAGATACCACTTGGATGAGGAGTTTCCAGCTGCTTTGCTGGATAAACAGACACATCACAGTTCTAACGTGCAGGGGTGCCCTTCACACCAACAGGCAGAGAAAAGAGGGAATGAGAAGAGTAATAGGCACCAGAATAAAAAAAGGCAGGATCCAACTGAAACTTTACCTTCTTTGATTTTTGAAAATGGGAAAACCCATTCGGGATCAGAGATTTCCAGACTGGGCTGTATGCACCATTAATTGTTCCATGAAGCAGAGCTGGTCTGCTATTGTTGCATCCTCCAAAAACAGCTGTTACTATGAGCTCTGTGGGACTCAGGAACTCCATTTCCCAGTTTTCACTTAGTACTTCAGTGATCATATATAAATAATAGTAATGATAATCATAACAATACCTGGCTTGCCATTATGTTGTGCTCAGTCTTTGTGATGCTCTCTCACGATAAAATCTGTGTATTAAACACTTTAACTGAAACTCTTAATAAAACAGAGATATTTTTACTTGTGCTGTTACATTCACAGAATGATCATAAAGCACTTTACGGAATCAAATGGAAGTAGCCAGTCTGATCCTTCTATAGAGGATTTTGTGCATCTCAGCAGTGTGTAACAAAGCTGCTGTATAGACAAGTGACTGTCAAACATACCATGCTTTGGGGTTTGTCCTGGCTGAGCAGCATCCAAAAGCTTGGGGTTTATCCTTCAGATTGGCTTCAAAGTCTGTAAAGCCACCACAAGTTACACTACAAGAGGGACTGGAAGGTCTCACCGACTAGACAAGAACAGGCTGTGATGTCTCATTATCAAGGTACCTGGATCAGAAAGAAAAAAAAAGAAAGAAGGTTATCATTGTCCTCGTTTAGGAAAAAAGCCATGGAAGTCTTGGAGCTGAGTACTGAGCAGCCTCCATGGGGTCACTGCAAGGGGACAAGGCAAATGCTGGCCCTGCAAATGTTCATGGTAAATGGTGCCTTCTGAGGTCTGAGAGGGTGTCCAGCTTTGGGCCCTGTACCAGGTACTTCTGGAGCTGTGAGACAGTGAAGGGCTTTGTTCCCTCCTGTATAATTGATAAATTACCATTGTTAGTACTAAACAATACAACTGAGCACAGAATGGAAACACGCTAATGCTTTATCCAGCTCCAGCAATTCTGCTCCTGTGCTCACACTGTTCTTAAATGTGCTAGGTATTTGTTTGATGAAACAATAAGTTTTAGAAAAGAGAAAAATAAGAACTTCAAAGATAATAAAAACCTTGACTACATACTTTACCACAGGCAGCTGTGAATAAGCTTCAGTACTCTTTATTTTTAACATTCCAGATATGTAATTTAATGCAGGTCTAATGACAGTCTCGAACATACTGCTTTAATCAAAATTGTTCAAGCTCTGTTCTGTGACAAGGGCTCACAAGATACCAGCAGGGTTGTCCATTTTCCCCACTTCTGTAGGGAAAAGAAAAGGGAGGGGAGGGGGACACTCTTGAACTTGTGTTGCTATTGATGTGTAATATACAATAAAAAAACAGTTAAATTTCAATTACCCACAGGTAATTATAATTTTATTGTTTGACTGTACTATGGGGAATTTTGTAATTCCCAAGACTAATAATTTTCTATAATTTTACAGGTTGTCAAATAAACTATTAAAGATTATCTTTGAAAAGGATTCTGCAATTGTAAGGACATATCATACTGTTCCTGTACATTATTAGTAATTAGAGATCCCTGGATAGTGAAATATCCGCACTATATGCTAGCTGCTGGATACCATATTTTCTCACAGCCTCCTGTAATCTTGAACCAGAGCTTTCAAACTTCTCAGCCATTGTAGCCTGAGTCACGTCCAAACTTTTATTAATATTCACTGAGCACTCATTAAGCAATTCTGGTGCGTTCGATCCATTAAACCTGTGCTTCCTGACAGGGAAAAGCAAAGGCTCCCAGCTCCATCCCAGAGCAGTGGAAACAAACACAAAGGGCTTATTCTGAACTCCGTTCCCTGAAGAGGAGAAGCAACGTTTATACCAGCACAGAAGAGGTGAATCTGCCCTGACAGTGCCTTTTGACAATGATGTGCCTGGCACAACAAGATGGAGTTGTGCTTCCTGATGTTATCCTAAAAATAGGCATAAATGAAGATATGCTGGGGATCAGCTTTGCATGTCCACAAGGAGGGGAATGGCAGGGGCAAGGTCTCCAGCCCACAAGAAGCAAATGAATTGGGGGTATTTCTTCATGCTCATCAGCAAGTCCCCCAGATTTACTGGGGTGTTGGTGAGGAACTCCCCAGCCCAGTAAATACCAACATCTGCCCAGCTGAGCAGGCAGCAGCAACTCCTCCCAGGTAATCTGGGAGAAGCCAGAGGCCACTAAAGCAGCATGTGCTGGGTGATAGCATCCCTTACCTGTACAGGGCTGGGTGAGATCCTCCCAGCCTTGCAGGGGTGCAGTGCTGAGGAGGAGCAGAGGAGAGATGAGCTGAGAGGAAGAGCAGCCCCTGAAGCATTGCAGGAGCAGCTGGCACAGCCTGTGAGGGCAGCGAGCTGGGGTTCAGCAGCTGAGAGATGGCTGAGCTCTCGCCTGCAGAGCCATCAGAGGCACCATTCTTAGCTGGCAGCATTGTTTATTGCAGCTGCCCCAGGAGATCACCATTATTTGTTTTATCGGCCTCTTGGATGGCTGTGTGGTGAGGGCTCTGTGCAGGGGGAACTTCCCTGCCTAACGAGCAGTCTCAGGACATGGGAGCTTTCAGGCCTCCAGCCCTGGGGTTTGCACAGCCCAGCCTGTGGGACACCAAGCAGGAGCAGCATCTCAGGGCTCCGGATCCATCTGCAGGAGGGGTTTGCCCTGCTCCTGGTGCCAGGAAGCCTCTGTGGCAGCTGCAGCGCTCAGCGAGGAGCCTGGTGAGGGATTCCCCTCACACCAGGGAGCCGAGGGTGGGTTTTGTTGGTTTTACGGAGGTGCAGAGCTGGTGGAGCAGTATAAAGATACAAAGATACGGGAGCACAGGGAAGGATTAAGGCCAATGGACTGCAGCTCCCTGCCTTTCTCCAGAGACAACTTGGAGCCCATCAAAGGTATTCAATCTGAGGAGTCACTCACACACATGCTGAGCTCTCTTTTCCGAGGCCTGCTTGCCTTGCTGTCCAGAGCTCATCCGGCACCTAGGGGAAGGTGTGGGGAGAAGGAAGAGTTGATAATTTGGAAATCTCTTCAATCAGTGGCATTCCCTGCTCTGACCGGCCTCTCTGCCTGCTAACCCAGCTCAGTGAGACTGAACCCATTACTCCAGATGATGGGCATTTACAATAAACAGAGGGAAAATCCAAAGCCCACAGAGAAGGCTCAGTATGCTTCTGGATAACAGACAGCACCATATACAAACACAGAGCCCTCCTTCCCCTCCGTTCTGGTCTGTGCTTTTCCTGCTTAACACATTCCTCGTTGCAAGGAGAACACGTTCTGACAACTGAAGAGTGAAAGCAATTAGAAACAGAATTAATTGATAAAATTAAAGCCCTGCTTTCCTTATGTTTGTCATATGACTACAAATATTGTCACTCCCATTAATATTAATTAATATAATTATCAATGTTTCTAATCCCTACACATTTTGTTGAAAAGTTACTCTTAGCTCAAGAATATAATTGTTAAGTCGTGGAAATGTTAAGTAGCAGCTAAGCAAGTCCAAAGAATTAATAGCAAACTGTAGTTTATCCAGGGATTAGACTTTTAGCAATACATAATCACCTCTTCATGTGTTCATCCACATAAAATACCTTCCATCCCTCACTACACTTCTGCCTACTTGTCCTTGCAGTGCACAGTTTTCAAGAATTAAAAAAAGACAGTAAGTAAATATTCTGTGCAGTTGCACGCTGTTCTTCAAGGCAAGTCACTGCACCAAGAGTCCTGTGCCCGCAGCTGAGAGCAATGTCAAGGTCAATTATCTCAGGCTGAAAGCCCTAATGCGGGATGCTTCTGCGATCGGAATCAGCTGTGGAGCACTGCACAGCCTTTGTTTTGGAGTCGAGCAAAGCAATCCCTCTCTCGCCCAGCTTCCCCACGCACTGTCTCTCAGCTGGAATGTCACAGATTACTGGAATAATCCAAAGGGCTGTCCTGCCACGCTGCTGCCGGCGGAGAGCCTCTCCTGGCGGTACCAGCAGCGCTCCGAGGGCACGGGCACTGGAGCAGAGCCTGCCCGCTTCCTCCACGGACACTCAGCAGCTCCTGATGGCACAGCAGGCAGCAGGGCTAGGTGCAGGATTAATCAGCTCTTTTGGAAAACAGCCAAAGTGCTTTAAAGGCCTTTGTTGTAGGGTAGAGGGGTGTTTCTGCTGGAGGAGAATAATGTAATCATTTTGCTATTAATTTTTAATTGTATGTTGCTCTGCATTATTGCCAGTCTATACTGATTTTCCTGAGAGAAATGGGGATGCTGTGCAAGTGGTTTCTGTTAGGAATGCTGTTGGGCCACGCTGGAAAAGAAGTGACAGAAAAAAGCTGTTCTTCAAAGTTACTGCAGTCACCTGCTGCTGTCTGTTCCTACAAGGTATCACATTAAATACTTATAAAATGTATGAGCTTAAGAAGACTCATGGAGAACTGCCACAGCTTTCCCTGTTGTCAGGTGTTTTTCTTTGCTTGTTTTTGTGAGGGTTTGTTTCTTTTCTTTTTTTTTAATGGCCACCCTTTGAAAGGAAAAGTTACTTCTGAGAAATATTTTGCAAGCAAATTAAACTCACTGATGTGGATGAAATCAGTAGCAAGAGTAAGAAATACATGAATTCTTCTGAGAAGACAATCTTTATCAAAAATGCTAAGATGCAGCCCACTGATACAGTTAAACTTTCTGGTAGAAACGTGATTGTATCACTCACTTGTGCCCACTCACAAATCCTTCACTTCATCTGAGAGAAAACTGGCCATGAGGGGACAGGAAATCTTTAATCTGTTTTTCTCCATTTCTTCAAATATCTGGTTCTTATCAACCCGCATCAAACACGAGCGACACAAAACCCTCATGTCCTCCACTTCATAAAACAAATGCAAACAAAGCACAGACACGTCTCCAGTGTGAGAGGGATTGAGCACAACAAAGTATTGCACGGCAGCAAGGCTGGCTCCTGGAAAGGCAGCACTGGCTGCACATTCAGGAAGAAATCAGTTAGACCCAGAAACAAGTTATGTAGAAAAATCTACACTTTGCCACTGACCTAAGTATCAGGAGGGTAAAAGGGGCCCTTCATCTGTTCCCCCCAATATTTGAATATTATCCTTTGTAAAGAAAAATCATGGCTTTTTCTTCCCCTGAATTCCTGATAGGAATTATGTATTTCAATATAATACTACTTGTATTACACCATATCCTATAAAGTATAATCCCTATACTAAATCACACTATGATTTATATTAATATATAATTATTAATATATATTATATATAATATATAATATATATAATATATATAATATAGATTATATATTAATATATATTGATATATAGATATTTTTATAACTATATATTATTGTATTAATAAACATGTATAAATATATAGTTATTTAGTTTAAATAGCCATATACTACTATGTGTTAAAAATAATTTTATTTTTGGTTCACTGGTTTATTTTTATTCAAAGTTAACCATAAATTTTTGACAGCTGGGAAATTCTGGTAAGAATTTGCAAAGTTTGCACCTTATTCAGATGAATTAGCTTCAAAATAGAAAAATAGATTATTTGATAAAGAAGAATTAGACACATTAAATTTTCAGTTAAAGAGAAAATATCCAGAAATTTTCTATCTGGCCAGTTCTAAACTGCAGTTTTAGTCCTGGCATAAGCCCATGATCATCAGTGAAAAATGTGCTTTTGTCTTCTCCATATCCAGGGGTGATTCAGGAAAGCTCTGAAACATTCACAGTAAGTCCAGTAAGCACTTTCCCAAATAGTGATTTTTTTTCCTGAGCTGGGGCCAAAATAGGTCAAGTAAAGGGAAAACCAAAAACGCAGACTAAGAAGCAACCTGCCCATAATTCCCCATCACATCAGAGATTTAAACAGTAGCCTCTTCTAGGGGGACTGCATTCATCATTCCAGGAATTAGTTTAATCAAGGTTTATTGCTGCAAAACTTAATACACAGTATATTATTAATTTGGATTATGCTGTTGCTTCACAGCTTTGAAAAAACAAAACAAAAACTACTGAATTTGCAGTCACCTTTGGTAGCGAGGTTCTGTTCCTCTGCCTATTTGAGATATTTCTTTCCATCTCCTGCACCATCATGTTTCAGTTCCTGAGAGCTGTAGATATTTATTCAGTGCCCTTCTATCTCGGCCATCACAAATAGCTCTCTGATAACAAATCACACTCTCTGAGCATCATTTGCTACCAGAAAGGATCCTCAAGAAGCACACGCTCCGTGACACAGGATATTCCCTGCTTTGCTGTGAATGCCATAAAGAGTTTCACAAAATCAGCTTCCTTGCATTGAGAGGGTAAGAATGCATCATCTTAGTAGTTTTACCACTTCTTATTGCCTGTTTAGGCTTCATGCTTAGTCCCTGCTCCCTGGCTCTTCAAATGAATGCTGCTACTTAAACACAGAGAACGATATGTGCTTAGTGAGAGATTCAAGGATTTCAGCCATCAATAGAGGTTTAATTATGTGCTGGTGGATGCTCAGGTACTACAAGGATGGCTGTTGTAGAAATTGCACAAAGCCAGCACAGAAGAGACCACTCACAGCTCATCGTACACTCTGCTCCTGCAATTTAGACAAAATAAAATGTAATGCACGGTATTAACTTGCATCTTCTTCTTGCCTATGTCATAACCCGTCATGTAATGTGATGTTATTCCTTGTCGTGTCGTGGGTAACATGATGCAACACAATGTCACACTTCAGGAAATATTACTGAGCAAGGGCTGATTCTTGTTAGCAGTTCAGAATGCAAGCCTCTGATCCAAACATATTGTGGCTGTGGCTGATGGGAAGGCATCAAACGGAGAGCTACGTTGGGCAAATGTTTTTCTTCTCTGGCTTGGCCAGCAGATGTCCATTTGTCAGGTTTGGGTTCAATTGAGATTTCTTTGTCACGAGCACTTTCTCTTGTAAAAGAAATAGCAATTTTATGGCAAGCCAAATACTGAAAAGAAAAGCCCTTAGAAATACATAATAAATGTATATTAGCGAGACAGAAAATTGGAAAATGGCCACCTGCCAGCAGCCACATAAATTTTGGAGGCAATGCATTTTTCTGCCATTATGCATTATCACAGGAATTGCAAATATTTATTAAAAGTATTAAAATGGTGAGAATGTTAAATGTTTCCTTCAGTAGTGGAAATTCGCAGTGCCACATAGAAGATAGGGTATTCTGATACAATGTTTATTAAAATGACTTCATTTTATTAGGCTGTCGTACACAATAAATGTGCAGGTACAGTTAACAAAAGATCTATTGTGGATACGGGAGATTTGTGAGTAACACTTCAAAAAAATAATCTCTTCTGAACTCTATTCATATAAAAAGCATGCTACAAACTTTCATTAACTTCCTTAGAACCAATTATTTTCTGAGCTTATTTTCTTTTTCTGCCATCCCCCTGTATTTTGTTAGTCAATTTGTTTACTCACATTTTAATGCTGAACAGGATTAAATGCAGTTTATCTTTAATTTATATACAAGTAAGCTGAGTGCATATGTGGAGCAGGCAACAAAATATGACGATTATTTTGGGGTTCATTTACAGGTCTAAACATGAATGACTGTAATATATTGGGACCTCAGTATCTTTTCATCCATAAGCAAAACAATATTAAAAGATCAGTGGGAGCTCCATAATATTGATTGAGAAGAAAATCACATTCTGGTTTTGCCCACATTTTCTGCTGGGATTAATCACAGTGATTTTGTTTCTAAGGTTTTGTTGCAGCAAGACACAGACTCGGGCACACCCTGACGGGGTCACTTTGCTGGGCTTTGAGCCCCTTCCAGCACCCCTGAGCACGGATGGGGACAGTGACATAATCCCTGCATAAACAGGAATCTGCAGTGAAAGGAAGGAGGGTGGCTCTTGCCTTCACAACTGAAAGTATCCTCAGAATAGCTTCTAAAAGTCTTTTTTTTTTTTTTAATTTAAGAAATGAGCAGAGAAATAAAGAACCAGTACTGAGGTTTTTTTTCTTACACAAGTGTTCCTCAATTCCTTACAGTCCATTAAGGAAGAGGTGGGATTGGAGTCTATGTTGTAGGCAGGGGGTGAACAGATCAAAGTTACAAGACCTCAGATTTATGGAGAGTCTTATGCAAGGAAAAACCTGCCTCTGGAAGATAAAATTTCAGAAATAAAGGATTTTTCTCTCTGCTTTTCTATGGTGAAGTTTTATTCCTTTCTGACAGACACGGAGTGGTGGTGGGGGGAGTAACTTGCATGAAAAACCACTTTTTTTGCCTTGATCCGGACAGTCTGTATGGATTTGTGGAATACCAGAAGTGGTGCATGGGATTCAGCACAAAGGGTGTATGTTGGAGAGAGACCTTGGCCAGCCCACAGGCAGAGGCAGAGCCTGTGCTGCCTTTAGAGGGGCAGCTGTGACATCCTGTCGCTGCTGCAGGGCTGGGAAAGCACGGCTGGGACCGGCTCTGTCCAAAGAATTTGTGGGATTCAGTCAGTGTAAAACGAGGAGTCAGCACTTCAAGCAATGCAAACCCATTTGCTTGGCCAACCTTATTTAATATGAAGCATGTTTTATCTTGATTTAGGTGGTTGTTGTTCTTTAATTAAAGAAATTATGGGAGGTCATTCTCATTAGTTTAGAAGAGTCCTCACAGAAGGGGTTTGCACTGATTTAACCTCAGGGTAAACTGGCACAACTTTTGCATGTAAATAGGATTTAACACTGGACACTTTGTGTGTAATCCAGCTCTTCACTCATGACATTCAAGGAATACTTGGAATATTGACTGAAATAAAAAGATAATGAAGATAAGCTGGGGTCTTACCGTGAAATTTGTCAAATGATCTGCGGTGGCCGCCCGGAGCCTCTGCAGCGGCGGGGAGGGGACACACAGGGCTTTCTGCTGGGGGCAGCGCAGGCAGCTCCGCCTGTCCCTGCGCGGTGACACCGAGGGAGACTGGACACAAATCCCACTGCTCACGTCTGGCCAGATGGAGGCCGAGCTGATGGGCACAGAAACCGGGCGGCAAGAGGGAAGGGCAAGGTGCTTCCCTTCCCCGCTGGCCGGGGAAGCCGTGCCCTGGGGCTGGAGCGTGGCACAGGTGCGTGGCGGCAGCGGGGCCACCACTGCCATGGAAAAGATTTGCCGTGAAAGGAAAAAAGGGAAAAAAAGGAAAAAAAGCAGCGGCATGAGAAGTGCCAACTGAATGGCGCTGCCTTTAATTGGTACCACCAAGGGCTTTGTGCGGTCAGCACGCCTTTCATGTTTATAATAGAATCCCCAAATTCGACTGATCTGAAGGGCATCTGACTGTTTTACATTAATCACAAGCTATACAGCAGAGGCTGAGAGCAAGTGGGCAGATACCCTGGTGGAGTAGCACTAAGGAGCTCTCATTATAATCATCCTGCCAAATCAAAAGAAAAACCCTAAGGCTCCTAATAAAGGAGACCACTGGACTAAACAAATTGAACAAGTAGCTAGACATGCATGAGCTTAAAACTACTGGTGTCAATCAGATTTTCCTGAGCCCCTCGTTCTGCTGGCTTCTCCAGAGCACACGCGGAGGGGACGCAGGGACGAGGTGACACGTCCAGGGCTGGGCAGGCAGGGACAGGGGCGCTCTGTGAAGCCACCTGCAAGGAGTCACTACGGAACACTCCTCAAACTGAGCCAGCACTAAGGAAAGGGGTGCTGTGAATGGGGGCCTCATCCACGCAGGATATCTGAGCAGGCTTCCAGTCTCGCGACTTCCATCGGTTCCAGGTCAGGAGAGATCAAAGAAAGGTCTTGGAACTCACGATTTTGTGTGTCTCTAGGACAGGAAAAAGGTTCAGCACCCTGGAAGCTCTGCCCACTTCTCACCTTCCTGCACCTGCTGAATTGAGTTATTATATTAGTTATATTGCCTACTGGAAAGCAAAGAAAAAAAATAGTGAAAAGGTGGGTCACTGCTTTCTGAAAAAATGCAGTTGGCACTAGTGAAAAATCCGCAGAAATGGGAGAATAAGAAAATTCTAGATTTAGAAGCATTGGGTTTTGTTTGGTGTTTTTTAAGACAAAAGATGGGTAAGTTCCATTAGCTACCACCCCTTCTCAAAAGCCATCAGGCAGGAGAGCAAGATTTTGAGGTACCCCCTCAAAACTCAAAGAAAAAATAAATCTGTGCACAAGAGTGAATACCCAGGGAAGAAGAAGAAACAAAAAATATTAGGGTCAGTATTTAATACAGCAACCACAGGGAGATGGAAAAACAGGAAGTTTCAATAGGAACAGATGGATGAGGGATGATGCACCTGAGGAATCACATGAAGGTATCAAAGGAGAGGTTTTATGGAGAGAAATTCACTTTGAAGAACTGATGGCTAAAACACTGCCAGCTTTTGAAGTATTTGGAAATTTTCCCTATCTGCACCACGACTACTGTCACTGGCTCTGTCCCCTGTCACCATCTGAGTGGTGGCAGCCTTGCATGGACCCTGCAGTCACCAGGGAGCAGGAAGAACTGGGGCTCCTCTTGCTGGTAGTGTTTTGAGAAATTATTACTATTTATAAATGTAATTTTTTTTGTTCATTTCTCCTTTTCCTGTTTTTTTTTTTTTTTCCCTATTGCTTCTCCCTTTTTTTTTTTCCCCCAACTCCACACTGTAATAAATCAACATATAAATGTACTGGTTTATTTCCACCTGGAATGTTGGAAGACAAATAGTACAAAAGATCAGTTTGGTCACTTACCATATTGGTTTAGCATGGTAATACTGTTGGGTTTTTTTCATTTCTCATTTTAAGCCTGTAAACAAATGCTGCAGGAACAGATCAAATACTCCCTACCTAAGACAGTGCCTCGTGCAATGGAATCATCAAACAAGGTTTTTGAAGGCCAAACTGTGCCTCCTTTACTTTTTCATAGGGAAAACTCAGAATTTTGGACTAGCCTGAAATTTGAAAGTACATTTTTGCCAAGCAGCAAAAGCAGATGCACCCTTAGCCACGCTAAATCACAAACACATACACACATGGAGATGAGGAAAATGCACATTAAATATGAAAAAGTATTCCTTTCAGGCAGAAGATAAACAACCCTACTACAAATTAGCTCTCGGCCCCGTCAGGTGTGAATCTCTCTTGTCAATACGTACCAAATTCCCTGAGATAGAACCACATGGTCATGAATTTTATTTCTCTCCTGCTTAATTCCTAGTACCACTCTCCCTTGTGGATTTACTCAGGGATGATTTACAGTGGGAAAGGTGACATTAAACACGTCATTGAGCATGCAAAGATGCTGCACTCAAAGCAGCATATGCTTGACTTTGTTAAAAGATGAATGCTGTCAACTCCACAGTGCCCACCAAGATCTGGCCTCCTTTTTCTTCCCAACAAACTTTGAGGAAGATGCAGACATGAGTCTTGACACTGAGAGAAATAAAAGTTAATGTATTCATGACATGATTTCACTTGCAGCCTGATTTAGCAATGTCTTGTCTAGTTTGGATCTGCTGTTGCTTTTCCTAATTTACTCATTGCACAAAGAAAATAAATAAATAAGTGCACTATAGTCTTATTTATCCTTCTTTGGACATTTCTTTACCAGGCAGATGGTCAATTAAGAGCACTAAACAATGACACTGTTTTCTCTGTAAACATTTTTTTTCTAATAGCCTAACAAATGAGAATCTGTGCTGCCATACTGCTGAATACCATCTTGACTTTCTAATTACAAAGAACTGTGTCTTGATAGTAACAATTACAGCTGTAACAATGATGCTGGTACTTGAACAATATAGTTGGAGGCAAAGTGCTTATCGGAATATTCACAAATAAAGGCTTACATTTATGCCAGAGCTGGAGATGGGAGGTTAAACAGTTGGGGGTGGGGAGGTGCAGAAGAAAGGTTGAAAACATTGGTTTAGTAGCTACAGATGTGAATTTGAATCCAATTACATGAAAAGCAAGGGGGGGGCTGAAGCATGAAAAGATGCTGTTTCCTTCTGTTTGGCTAATCAATAGGTTAAAGGGTTAGTAAAATTAACATGTTAATAACATTCATTTTGCTATTTATGTACCGGTCATAGTGTCTGCAGAGAACTATGTCTTGTGAGTAATCCACGTGTTTTTATGCCTGATTTTTTCCCTTTTTCATCTGAAATGCTGAAATGGTCAGTATATTTTTCCCCCCAGTGTGATAGAAGTCAGCTTCTCAAGTCTCTAATTTACCCCACCTTTCCTATTTAACTTCTTAAATCCAACCCACCCAAGGTTTGGGTGGGTTTTTTCCTTTTTTGAACGCAAAGCTCCCCTACCCCAAAGAAAAGGGGCAATGCAGTCCCTGAGCTCAGCACAGATCCATAGCACCGACATCCCAGGGGAGCACGTTGGCACCAGGGCGTCACAGCAGCATCTCAGAGGGAATGGGTTCCTTGGAGGGAGCTCATCCTCCTGCTGCTTCCTCCATCACCCCTGGTGCCCCAGGACCCCCTGGCACTGCTCTGTGCCCACAGGCAGGGTGGCTTTGCCTCCTGCGCCCCCTCCCTCGCTCGCGTTCCCACTGCGCTCCACCCGCTCTCCGAGCCGTAATTTAGCCCACACTTATTAATCAGTGCACATAATTTGTCTCTAATGCTGTCAATTTAAGATGGCAACCTGACTTTTTTTTGGAGGGGGCAGGGTCAACAATTTAATGAATCTCGTCTGCATTTTAATTCAGACCTAATAATCTGCCTCTGGCAGTTTTCTTAGAAAAGCACAAGGTTTTCCAGGATTTTCTTTCATCAAATCCAGCACAATGGGATGTTTACCTTCCTGCCTTGGATATTCTCAGCCCAGGGTAAGTCACACACAGACCTACCTTAATCAAACTGGGACATGGCCTATATCTCCTGATTTGGCCTTTGAAGGGTTTTCCTGGGGAGGAAGGAGAAATCTGGGGCTTTGCAGTCCCTTTTCTGCACAAATTGGTTGTAGGCACAAAACCTCAGACTTCCATGATTCACTGCCCCTCATGGAATAACTTCACAAATGGTCAGGGCATCCAAGGCACAGCTCCAGAAGAGCTTTCTTTAGCTATCCCCATGCTTTTCTTTTTGTCCTTCCTACAGTAAAGTCCCACAGGAGGGGAAAAAAAAGACACAGAAGGAAAGAGGGTGCAGAAATTCCATCCTCCTGATGGACCAGCATGGATGGGTCTGCCTAATTGCGATGGCGGGAGGCTTGCACCCAACGGAGCAGCTCAGCAGCCTTCCCTAGGTCAAAATAAATAAAATTCCCCAAAGCAGAGGCTCCGGATGCCCATGTCAGATGTAACCAGAATAGACTTCGTTATTAGGAGCGCTGTGACTCTGCCCAGTGCTGACAGGAGCTCCTGCCTGGCTTTCAGTCACCGCTGTCACTCGCCCTGACAACGCGGGCACTTAATGTATGCACGGCACTGCTGCACACGCAGCTGCAACTCCCAGCACACTGTGTTGTTTACCCCTGCTCTTTTGTACCAGGGCCTGCAGTAATTTGCCTCCCAGTACCACAAAATTCCTCAACTTAAAAAATTTTGCCCTCGTTTTGTTTGCCCTTAGTGGAAAACAACCCTTTTGCAGCCCTGCCACCAGCACAGCCACCGCACTCTGCAGCATCACCGGCACAAAAATGTCACATTTCACATTGCCATCAGAAGGGTCTCCTATATATTTTTATGCATATCCTTCATTTCCCTCTGCCACACATTATTTCTTCCCCTTTAACAGTTGCTTAGCATATTTTATGCCTTCTGAGCAGTACTGGAAGGGGCATTCCTGCAATGTACCTAAGTACAGACAGTAACAGCAGAGGGGTTTTATGTCCCAAATTACCTCCTAGTGCTGGTACCTCTGACTGCCAGCACAAGGTGCTCCTAAGCACCTACTGCTTCACAGACCTCCACTCCAGTGGCTCTTTGTGCTTCCCATGAGGAATTATCTGTCATTTGACTGATTTACCACTCATGTTCATTATTGTCCCCTACTGCAAAACTCTGCCAGACTCAGGTGCCTGCCCTCACCACCCATTACAAAGCAGCCCCATCTGCCATACCATTAATGCCACTAAGTCTACTCCATTTTCAAACCTAAACTCCAAGCTGGTAATCAAATGAGACAGAGACCCAAATTCCCATATCCTGAGCTACCCCAGGTAAAGCATATAATTTTCTGATACATAAGCATCTTTCTCTAGGAACTTAAAAAACCCCAAAGATAAAATATTTCTCTTAGTTCAGGCATCTCCCAAACACAGGGGTAAGGTCAGTAGAAAGATGCAATGGGAAATTCAGTGAAATTCTCTCATCTCAGTTGCAGGTCTACATTCAATAGGCTCGTGTTAATGCCCTTTGCTTTAGCTGCTGCAGTGTCAGAGCGATATAATCCAAGCAGAGTCACCTGAAGTAGTCCATAACACGCTACTTAGTTTAAATTCCTTTGTCTGGCCACAAATGTCCAGTTCTAGCTAAAAGCTTGAAAGTGAGACAAATGGTAAAATAGACACTTCAAGAGAATAAAATTGTGAAGTGCTCAGGTAGCACTGTGGAGAAGGGAGTTTCAATTCAGAGAGCTTTCCAGATGAAACAGACAATTAAACCCTTATTGAAAAGAGATTCTGCTATCCCCCCATTCTTTTCTTTTTTTTTTTTTTTTTCCCTTTAAAGCAAGGGGAAAATAATACTGGGAATTTAGAAACATGAATTTTTAAAACCTAATAAGCCACACTAACAATCTACACAATTCCCTTTTATTAAAATATTTATTTGGAAATGCAGGAGAGCAGCCGGGGTAAGGTCTGAATGCTGCTTGTGCAGGGGGCTCGGTGGGACCCCCAAGGCCAGGGCTGTCCTCAGCCATCCTTGGCTCAGCCCTGGAAAGGTTCCCCTCCTTGTCCCTGCACATGCTGGAAAGGAACAGACCATGAATGGCACATTTATGGCATTTATGAGGTAGGGGCTGTAAAGCACCATTTTATATCCATGGGGACAGAGACAGAGAAGGAACAACATGATCAGTCTGCAGGAATGGAGGCCTGGGAGGCTCCAAGCCTGAAGCACTTTTCCTGGCCTTGCCAAACTCCCCAGAGCTCCACCAGAAGTGCTCCTGAGACCAACTTGCATCTGACAAAACGTTTAGGTGCTGATAAAGAGACATATTCCATGGGCTTGTTTTCCTGGGCACCTCCAGCTACACCCATGTTGCTCACTGTAGGACCACGATGTCTGCTTTATTGTTAGTACAAAAAGACACTTAGAAACTCCTGAGGGAAAGAAACCCAGCATTCACACATTCTCAAAGGGAAGAAAAAACACATTTCAGTAATGGTTACACTTTTCAGTAGTAGATACAGAAGTAATTGTAGGCTCAATTTCCTTTCCCTTCCCTTCTCACCTCGCTCTTGTCCCAGTACCAAATACCTTCAAAGTGAACAAACACTTTTCTACCAGCCTGCTTCATGCCTCATGCTTTTGGCTCATCTTTTATTGGAATTTTCTGCAATCTTTTTGACCTAGCCCAGTTTTCTTCTCCCTCTGCCTCCCTTCCCTTATATTTTCGTTCCGTGTGACTAAACTCCAGCCTTCTCCCTCTTGCTCTCACACACAATGCTATTAAAATTAAATCCTTTTGTGCAACTCTCTACTTTATTATAGGTCTTCAAGCCATTCCTAAAATCCCAAGCCAGGCTTTGTAAAGTCTTACTTCACCTGAAGGCAAACTTCAGCACATGGTTTGCTTCAGATAAGGCTCCTTCTCCCCACCAGTACGGAGTTCACCTCCAAAGATTGCCACGTTTTGCTGCACACAAAATGAGCACACAGAAGAAATGTGTGTGTTCCTTTCTTGAAACACAAAAACATGCACAATATAAAATATAACATAACATAAAAGGACTGATCTGATTGAGGAAAATCAGCCCTGAAGGAACCCAGTGAAGAAATCAGTGCTGCACTGCCTCCCTGCAACAGAAATCCCGCCTTGCATTTCCAGGCATGGAAAATGCCTGAAAACACCAGTAGGCTCCCAGGTAACAACTTGATGATGCCTTCTGCTTTTGAAGAAGGGGAAATTTAAACCACCAGATCCTCCACCACGTGCTCCCCTACCTGGGAAATGTGTCCCAGCTCCCTGCGTGCAGCAGAGAGGATGGACTTCACCTCATACTGAGCAAACCTCCTAACCATGAGCAGGAGTGCAAGCAGGCACTTCTCACCAGTCTCCCAAACCATCTCCAAGCCCCATCTATTTTCAGCACCCAGACAATACTGTGATCTGTAAGTCCTCAGCAGGCTGAAAAGTGGTGACAGAAGTCTCAGTTGATATGTACATGACTAACACACTCAAGGATGTTCCTCAGGGACAACAAAGTTAACAGCGCCCAGAGCAAAACTGTCAAGAGGAACAGAGAAAGAGCTTAAAGGGAAAAAAAACCCTTAATATTGAACTCACCAGTCACCAAGTACTCATGCAAGAATGGCTTTTCTTCCTTTTTTTCTGAAAAATAAACTTGTCTTGTAAGAACTGAAGGTGACATCATCACCACTGGACTCACCACTGTCAATTATCAGCAGATACAGAATGGGAGGAAGTTGTATGGGGAGAAGACAAAGATGAGGCCATTGAGTCAGGAGAGGAAAAGTAGACCAGAGCCTTGGGACTTGGACACTTCCCCCTTCCTCCTTCCAGTGCCCAGGTATCAGATGAGCAGTAGGATGTGAGGATAACAGCTGTGATTAAACAGCTTAGCTGCCCTGAGCTCCAGCAGTGCTGCCCTTTGCCTGTCTCTCCCCAGAGACCCTGCCAGGAAAAGGACCAGAAGAAGGGGTTTGAAGGTAATGACTCCAATTCAGGAATAACCAGCACAGAGCTACGGACCCTGGTGCAGAAAGGACCACTGACACAGCTCCTGCGGTGGAGCTGAATTTAGGGAGCTGCCTCAAAAAGCCTGCACTGCCACAGGAATGGAGCCAATGTCCTGGTGAAACAGCAGCACAGCTGCAGGCACAGCAGGAGGAAAACCCACCAGGAGCAAGCAGAGAGAAGGAGGCTCCTCAGAAAAGGGATGGTCAGATGCCAAACCCAGAGCTGGGTGTGAGCAGCCCCTTCTCAGTCAAGCTCTGTTTGATGATGTGGGGAAGAGGGAAGACTCAAGACTTGTGTTGCAACAGGAAGTCATGACTGGAAATACCAATTTTGATACTGAAGCCCAGAAGAAGGAGTGACCAAATGCAGGGGTGTCTTTTCTACACTGGCCACGAGGCCAGGCTGCCTCATCTTCCCTCTCCTTGGGCGCTGCAATGCAGAGAAAGCCAGGTGCTTTGTAAAATGAAAATGCTGCAGAAGCTCTAGGTGCAAATGCAGCATGTGCAAAAGCCCTTTTATTCAAACTGTGCTACTTAACGAAGTGGTTTGTGAAACTGCTTTCGAGCCTTCAGCAATTTTCCCTGCTTGAAGAAATCATTTTAGCATCTTCTTCATGGGTTGTTCATAGACTTCAAGCCTCCAAGTTCACCCCATGGTGTCACCTGCAAGGGCACTGCAGGCTGGGGACCACAAGTACAGCAGAACTGGAAAGTTCATTTCACATATTGTTTCAGCCCCAGTACTTAATTCTGGGAGGAAGTGATTTTGCATCAGAATGAGACATGCTGGGCACAAACCACAGATTACTTTTCAGAGGAGTTAATCTTCCTATCCATTATCTGGAGTAATTCAAAAAGCACAAAAAATGGAACTGTTCTTGAAGAAAGAATTCATGTTCAGGTAATTACAAATAACAGACACATCTGGTTATCTTAATTGTTTGGGAATGTCTCAATTATCTAAGAATGTTTTCATAAGGACTCAGAGACAGTAAAACTTTCTCATGGCAGATTGCATTCACTGATGAGAGGAAATTCAGTGGAGCTAAAACACTGGAGCGTGCTTAGACCCAGAGAGCACTTTCAGTCCCGTTGCCAATGGGCTTTATTCGCCTCTAAAGTACCACAGACTATGAAGTGAGAAATGGGAAAGTCCCACACAGGCAGCAGCAGCCCCTTTCCCTGCTAGCTGCAGCTTTTCCAGCACTCCTGTGAAAATGAAGGTGTTTTTGTGTACTGATGGCTCAGCCAGAAAAATGACAGCAGTGATTTTTCAGACATCTGCCCCGAAGAGAGGAGAGTCAAGGAAAGGCGCTTGTCCTGCCTGAGGGCAGTGCAGGCATTGGTGGCTGGTGAGTGGCACCCCTTCCCTCATAGATATTTGGGGTGTCTCCTGCCCAAGGGGAGCTCACTGCAGAGGAGCTTGGAAGCTCCTGCAAAGCTGAATTCACCTGAATAGAGCAGAGGCTGCTCATCGGAGCCCGGAGCCAAACCCCAGAGAGGGGGACTTTTCTAACACCTCAGGCAGAGCCTGGTCCCAGTGGAGCGCAACGTTTCATCATGCAGCCTGCAAGAATCAGCAGTCAGCCATTGGGAATTACCTCCCACAGCTCCCAGCTGCCTGTGAGCAGAGGGGTGCAGGCAAGGCAGAGAGGGGAGCTCTGTGCTTTCACCAGGGTGGCTGTGTCCCACTGATGGAGCTGGGAGGGTTTCTTACACATCTGTCCCCTGTTTCGTTCCACTCTTCCACCTGGGCCACGGCCACCTGGCTCTGATCTTCTCTGACAAGGGTTGGAGAAGCTCTCAACTCCTGCCTGCTCCTGCCTAACCAGCACCTTTGTGAGGCAGACATGACTGGGGTGAAATCCTGTAACTGGAGCGACTGTCCCCCCGTGGCTCACCGCACCAGCCAGGAGGGTGTGCGAGGCTCCCACAAATCCCAATCAATATTATTTATCTGGCTGATCGTGCGAGCCGGCCGCTTCCCCTCCACCTAATGCCCACTCCCATCCCCTCCACCCTGTGGGTATCAGCAGGAGGGAACCTGATGTATGCTGGTAATTATCTGCTGCTGAAAAGAAGTGCTATTTCTCTTATTTTTGTAATGCAGATCAATGCACATGTCACTACTGAAAAGCTGTGTCATTTAGGATGGAGCATTAACTGCTAGGAATGGATTTTGAAGCTCCCCACTTGTGGGTGGAATATTTTCTGGAGGAGTTGAGCCTTTCGAATGCTGAATTTCATTTATCCCACTGCCTCTTTAAGAGTAGTCGGTGGAGGAGAGGGTGTTAGAGAAAGTGACAGTTTGTCATCTCCTTCCCCAGCGAGCAGGAGCTGGGGACAAAGTGGTGGCAGGGAAAGAAGCAAACTGGCTGGGGAAGGTGAGTGGGGACATGGCTGGCTTTGCAGCCGCCCTGCAGTGGGATGCAAGAATGGAGAATCCAGAGGATAAAGGGCAACTCGTGGGGGAGAGAAGGAAGGTGTTCCTGTGAGCAAAACCATGGTAAGGCACCCAGGGAAAGAACAGAAGGAAGGCTTGGAAAAGGGCAAAAGCTGGATGCTACACTTGAGAGAGGTGCAAATCTGGAAATCAGCACACACACACACGGGCACCCACACACCCTCCTCCTGCCAAAATTGCTACCCAAGAGCTAGCACGGACTATCCAAAAAGGGTCCATTTGATTTGCAGTGAGAGGGAAGAGTTTTCCAAGTTTCCTTCTATTTTTCACAGGAATGAAACAGAAACTTCTCTGGAATCTTGCTCAGAAAGAGAAAACAAACTCTCCTTGTGTCCATCAAGGCGAAATAAAGAGAAGCAGGTAATTGCCACAAGCTGGGGTTCTCTGTGGTTCCTCACCAAGAGAACTTCAAAATCTGTCATATGGGAGCTATCAGTTGACTGCCATGTAAATGATGAACTCCAGTTCTAATTAGGAATTTTTACTAACCCTCCTTTATACCTTAAGGGTAACCTGGTCACCATCAAACTGCAAAGCCATGCACCTAAAATGAGGATTTTGGCAAAGCAATTACTCAAGTGCTGCTATTCTGCACCCAAAATCACAAATTAATGTGCACCTCCCGGCTCATGCTGCACCCTTCCTCAGCCCCACAGGTGAGGGTGTTGACAAACCTGAGACACACTGAGCATTAATAAAACGTGACCCATCCCTTTCCCCACTTGCTATTTGCCATTGTTAAAACAGGCATTTGCCTTACTTTACAGCTATGATTTTTAGAGCATATGTTCACTATGTACGGCTCCTTTTTGAAAGTTCTGTTACTCTTTGGAATTGCTCAAAAATGTCAATATTCTTTTGAGTACTTGATATTTACAGTTTGATATTTAAAGTGTGCAATTTGTTATCTAAATTGCATAGCACACATTCAGCTTCCCGACTGAATGACCTAGCTTTTATAAACCTTCCCAGCTTTCACAGGAAAAGGTTTTGTTTAGACACGAAACACCTTTCCATGATTAGACAAATATCAGCTACCTCGGAAAAGCATTGCAAAAAAGGGTTATGAACAAAGAGAAATAGAAATTATATTTAGAACTCCACAGAGATGCAAATAGTTATTCCCTCCTTCACCTACAGCCCATACGTAGCGCCCAGATTGTTTTTCTTTTTTACTGATGTTGATTTTCTTTTCATACTCAGAAAAGAAGACACATGGCTAGTTTGAAAGCTGATCAGATCCCTCGTTCATTTGAAAAGCTTATTTCTAAATAGTACTTGCAAATATGTGATGAGCATAAATTTGGAAACTGCTGAAAAACTAGTTCTGTGTGTCATAACACAGGGTGTTGGGTTTTTTGCTGCGGGACTGGAGGATGAGGAAAAGCCAAAGTCCTGCCCAAAACCCACCCCGTGGTGACCAACCAAAGGAGGATCGGGAAGCGGCATTTTCCTGGACACATTCCATGTCCCTTTTCACTCGAGCAGACAAGTACATATGACCTCTTCGCAATGATTCAGGGTTTCAAAGCTGTCTCCTTAAGCCTCTTGATCACCACTTGTCCCTCCCCATTGACAAGCTAAGCACTTACAAGTTTTGAAGCCTCCTTGGCTCACTTTTAAATTTTCCTTTCCACATCTTATGCCAGCAGTTACCCAGAGGGAGAAAAAAACCCTCATCATATCCATCCTTCAAAAAGTCTAACTTTCACTCTGCTGGTCCTAATCCATTATCTAGGCCCACTAATGTGTACTACATCATCAGAGAAGCAATGCTCTGATGATGTAGTACAGCCCATGTACATGTACATCATCAGAGTTATATCCTTCTGATCTGCCTGTGGGTTTAATAAGCATTCCAGATGGCTTGCTATGCCTGAAGCAAGAATGGATAATCACACAGCTCTACCCTCAAAACAATAATAAAATAAGGACACAGTAGCACAGGGGCTCGTGCCTGCCAAAAACATTCAATAGACTGTATAATACAATAGTCCAATGTGATTGGTGAGGCACATTTATACCTTTGCTGTTCACAGGTGAAAGGGAGCAGGTTTTAAATAAAACAGAGGCTACAGATCTGTGGTGTTGTTGTGGGTATTTACTGGGGAACAGGCCCACAGCTGTACCCCCACATCGCACCGCACCCCGACAGGAGCGCGGCCAGAGCCTCTCCAGAGCCGTGCAGGACGTGCACAGCTAATCTGTTATCTCCTGGATTTGCAGGGTATCCATCAGCCCAGCTTCCAGCCATCAAGCACAGCAGCAATAAGTGCCACCAAGCCTTTCCTACCCAGGTAAAATTGTTCCTTGGTGGAGGTTGCTTGCAGCGAGCAGCAATGACAGTGCTGCTGCCACGGCAGAGCCGCTCCAGAAATGGCATTTTCCAGCCAGGCACTGCTGCCCCTCTCCTGCCACGCCGCTGTGCCACAGCCAGGCAGAGCATGGAGTGCTGTCCATTAGTCCCAGCATTATTTAAATACCTGTAACTTCAAAGTGTTTGGGGAGGAAGGAGGGTGTTTGTGTTTGGGGTTTTTTGAAAGGAAAAAAAAGGGTGCACAGTATAAAAAGGAAGAAGTTAAGAGATGGAGGCTCTGTTCTCTCCCTCGCTTGAAGGAGTGAGGACAGGAGGAAGAAGGAGAAGCAAAGCAGCCCTTTGATTCAGTCCCCAGGAGTGCCCTCTCCAGGAATCAGATCTGTGGGATGAGACACAGGCACGGTGGCACTCATCCCGTCCCCAGGAGTGGAGCAAACCCTCAGAGCTGCTGAAAGATGAGTTCAGGGATGCCTTGCAATCAAGAGAATTTTTGACATGAACCCTGACAGGGATGGGATTTCCATCTAGGGCTGCAGAGAAAGACCAGACACCCAGATAGGCACAAGCACATCCGTCCTTGTAGGAGGAAAAGGTACCTCATATCCCAACTCCCAGCAGATTTAACTCGGAGAAGAGCAGCTTGTTGACGTCAGCCATTTAGCGCTGATGGGTATTTTTTTCCCTGGCCAAACAAGTGGGTTCTGCTTTAGCTTTAGCATTAAACGCTATTAAATGAAATGAATACAGCATGTTTCCATCGTACGCGTTGCTGGAGCTGCTGTGACAGCTGAGAAGCTGCTAGGCATGATGTGTCAAGAAAATGTACCAGGAGAAAAGTACATGGAGCTACTGTCAAAAATACAAGCGGGTTTGAGAATGGCATCTCGGCTTCAGATGCTGCTGAAATTATTTTTTAATTGCATCTGTAAACCCAGGCAGATCTTTAAGGGTTAACTGCACACAATGTAATGAATTCAATAATGATGAGTTAAAAAAGGTCTAATTAGCAACTAACCACTTTATTATGAAAGGAAATGGTAATGAATTTAATAGCTCAAAATCATTAACAATATTTAGTTTGCTGGTACTTGTTCTCTATTATCCTCATTAATATGAACATTTAATATGTTTTAAAATGGATTTGTAATACTTTCTGTACCATGAGGTTACACTGACAAAAAGAGTGTAATTATTCTGTTAATTGTAATCTCTGTCTGTTTGTGACCCAAATAGTAGCATATTTAGGTGTTAATAAAAAATTAAAAAAAGGAGTAATTAAAGGAGGGAAGTTTAAAAATGTAATTAAACAAACTCTAAAATTGCAGGCTAAATCACTCTGAGGAAAAAGTTTTGGAAGTGAGATCTCTGATAAACAAGTTTTGTCTACTAAGATCTTTTCTCATTAAAAAAAGAACAGAGAAAGGAAATAGAAGCATTACCGCTCTTTATCCAAAATGAATATTGAAGTGGTCCCTTCCCGAGCTGGAAAGGGCTCAAGACTGGATATTCTGGGACATGTGCTTGTGAGCAGAGTGTCTGGCAAGTGAGGGTGCTCTCTGACACTGCCCCGTGAGTGTGAGATCACGAGTGATCTCCCTGTGTGGGATCCTGTGGGGATCCAGTCACCTGGCTGCTCCTAAGACACTCCAACCCCATAATTCATTTCTCAGAATATCACATCAACCATCCAACCCTCCCCAGATCTCCTGAACCACTGCTTCCAAATGGAAATATCTTCATTTATTGCCCCAAGCTTGCTCTTGCTGATGGTATTTTGCTCCTACTCCTCTTTATTTGCCTCCACCTCTTCCTACTGCATCAGATTTTAGTGGCTGATTGTTCCCAGACAGGCCCCTCTTCAAGACCCCTCCCACTAAAACAAATTCAGTGCTCAACCTTCCTTAATGCCAGAAGGAATCAGAGCAGTTTGCTGTGATTCCAGCCCCATCTCCTCACTGGAAACAGCTGGAAACTGGGAAGGATGGGAGGGCAGCATCCCTCCCTCTTGCCTAGGGACACTCCATAGGCATGGGTGCTGCACAGGTAGGGATGCTCCATGGCTGGGAGATCCAGCTCCTCCCAGGGCATGGGGGGGCTCCCCACACAGCACTTCCCATCCCTGGAAAGCGATGTACAAGGCTCACTCAAGGATAATGCCCACAATCACAGGAGGTATCAGCGTGCTTCCTCAGAAACATTCCTTGTCAAATCTCTCTTTAATCTTTGTGGTGGATGGTGGAGGTGGACACAAGGTCCACAGACCCCCAGGAACATTTACAACGGATCAGCCAGCTAAGGACACGGCTGTCCCCGTGTCCATGTCACTGCTCATGCTCCAGGACAGGCTGTCCCCGTGTCCATGTCACTGCTCATGCTCCAGGACAGGCGTCCTGGCCAAGAACCCCCATCCCATCCGCATGAGCAGTCAGCTCAAAACACACCATTCTGTGCCTAATTTTTATCATCTGAGAAAAGGAACTAAAATAAAAATGGTGAAATTAAAGTGAAGCATCTCTCAATGCCCACAAATGACATATTTCAACTTTCCATTTTATGGAAAAAAAGTTGTGAAGGATTCTTTTTTTTTAAACTTATTACAATTTCCAATTTTTTTTTTTTTTGAATTGCCAGTGAAGAGAAAAATATGTGATTTGCAGAGCTCTAAAAATAACAAGTTAAAATAGTTTCTGCCTCTCAAAGGAGGCCTCTTAGTCCTATAATTTCTCCAGATTTTGCCTTTCAGGATGGGTATTTTAAAGAATGATATAATGTCATTTCTATAAGTATCGTCTCATAATCTGCTGCCACTGTTGGAAATATAAGTTTAGAGACAGCTTGAGCAAAAGAAATACCAGCTCACCCAGCTATACTAAAAAAAAAATAAAATAAAATATTTTAAGAAGAGGAAGAGGACGTATATTCCAAAGGTGAGCAAACAGTGACAAACATTTTTGAGAATTTTTCTTTTGATTTTGATCTCTGGCTGCATTTACAGCCCTTTTGTGTTTGTCTACTGCAAACAGTTCAGCAATGACTGTTATGGGGGCGTTCATTCCTAGAAAGAAAATTTTAAAAAGAACACTCCTATTTGGGCTGGAAGGGAGTGTACAGTATTTCATTCCATAAATAAAGAGTACCAAGTGTCCAGTCAGAATAAAGCAATATTGCTAAAATTGCAGATATTTACCTTTAACCGGTTAAGATGAAACAAAAGAAAAAAAAAATCTAAAATTCTTACAATTATTAAAAATTCAAGTTGCTATTAAAAATTCAAGTTACTCCAGTGAAAAAGAACAATCAATCCATCTTCTGTCTAATCCATCCGATCCATCCCATTTTTCATTTGTAACTGAACCTGATCTTTGCTCAGCAGGGACCCCTCTGGCTCCCAGGACTCCCTCTGGGGATGCACCCAGAAGGGGGAAGGTGGGAAATGGGGCCTCGCTGCCAGGGGGAACCTCACCACAGAGCTCCGAGGAAAACCACTGCTTCCCTCATCTCCAAGATTAGCCCCTGCTTATCCAACAGCAAGCATTTGTGGGCTGCAGGGAAAGAGGAAGGAGGCAAGTGCCAGATGGAGGGGAAAAGGAGGCTAAAAAGTGCTGTTGTGCAGGGAAATGGAAGAAAACAGAGTGAAAAGGAACACTGTATTTCAGGAACCATTTGCAGCATGTCAAACAGACCTGGGATGTGCACCCTGACTGGGATTGACTGTTCCCAGGGTTGAATTCCCAAGGCTGAATCCATGCAAGACAGCAGTGGGATTACTCTGGTTTGCAAGCTCTTAACAGAGAGACTTGCAGGGTTCAGAAGCAGGCAGCACAGAACAGAGCAGGCATCTAGAGCCACGCATGTTTGTAATTCAACCTGGCAATAAACCTTGACACAAATTTGTGAGAATTTCAGAAAAGAGCCTCAAGATTTTGCTTTGGAGAGCTCGACTGCTCTTCCTCGTTTCCTTCTCATGCTCATCATGACAAGACATGATCATGTGAGAAAGAACTGAGCTGGTCCTTGGACCTTAAGTTCAGTTTGAAATAATAAGTTTGGTAATAGTGAAAACAGATGCAACTAGAGCCACAATGTCTCCCTCTTTCCACAGAGGCAAAATGGTCAAAGTGAAAGCCAAAAAAAAAAAGAAAAAAAAAAAGAAAAAGAGGTGTCTCTTGGTGCCAGGAAGCCTCTGATCTCTTCTGCAAAACAAACAAGAAGGGACATAATATTTCTTGTCTGCGTTGAGGTTTTATTGACTGACATGTAGGTTTGTATCATGCCCACCTTTGCCTTGCAAGTGCACAATGAAATGTGTGGTTTGCAGGAGAACAGAGCTTCTCCCTGGCAGGCAGGGCTGGTTCCCAGAGAGGGCTGCCAGCTCCAGGAGAGCTGCTACTCCTTCATCCTGGCAATTGCTTTCCTCCTCCTGCCCAAAAGGAGGACTGCACGGGGAGATGAACCTTTCCCACAGAGGCATCAGACTATCTCCTCAGGAAATGGTAAGAGAAGTTCTGTTGCAGAATGGGTGACCCTAACAGAATAAATCTCTCTGCTCTGGGAACAGCAGTGGAGAATTTGTCATTTACAGTTATCTTCCTAATGGAGGGCTCATTCTTGTAGTTCTATTCCTTAGACAAGAGCTAATTGGAAAACAAACATCTCCTCCCTAGCTTGGGATGCCACCTCTCAAGCATACAGACCCTGAGAGCTCTCCAGAAGATGTGGTGCCCCAAATGGCTGCTCTGCAGGGACACCTGAACATGTTCACATTTTAAAAAGGGACTCCCACAATTCCCAGCCTGGACAGTCTCAGCATTCCAATGGCACAAGGCAGGGGTTTTTAACAGCAGAGTGTCTCTGTGCACATTTCCAAGCAAACAGCTGTTGTTGTAGATAGGGACAGGAGAGCCTTCATCTCCACACCATCAGGAGATTTATTGTCACCACCTACCTAAGGTCTAAACAGCCTACTCATTTTATGGCTTGCAAACTTGGGTTAGTCATTGATCTCTTGTCGTGTATAGAAAATCCTAAAATTTTCTGGCTCCCGCTCCAGCCTTCACTAACACAGATTTCCCACTATAAATTCAAGTGATCCATCATCTGAGCTCTTACATAAGCCCTTTTACTTCCTTCTCACCCTCTAAGTCCTAACTGCCTAAGCTACAAGTAAATGACAGAGGTTTTGGTAGATCCTGAAAGATTCCTCTCCCCATCTATAATTTCTTGTAAACAAAAAACACTCAATCAAGACTTGCTTAAGGCTCAGAGGTACATTTAGCACCCAACAGCACGAAGCAAAGGAACAATACAACTGTGCATTTGGCAGTGCACCACTGCAATAATTTCCAGGGTAAATGATCTGGCAATTTTAGCCACATGGATAATATCCAGGTCAAGGTGGCTAAATTCAGCCTGGCCTGCATCTGACTGAAGAAATCTGTCACACATCCACAGACACAAAGATGCACAATACCCCTGACTCCACCCATGGCATATGCCAGCCTCCATCTTTTGGGTTATCAAGGCTAATTGCGAGCCACCAAAAATACTCTGACATATTTGCATAGTGCTATCTCATGAGCTGTGATTTATTTTACTAAAAAAAAAAAAAAAAAAAAAAAAATAGACTTTAGGAAGGAAAACAAAGCCATAAAGTTGTCTAAGGCAATCAATCCAGTTCTATTCGTGTCTAGTCTCTCTTTGCATCCTGGTCATTTTTAACCTTGTCCCTTTCTGGGCACCCAGCAGGGTTTTGTCAGCCTTGCTGCCACCTTATGTATGAGCCAGGAGAAGGTGGGAACACACAAAGAACATAATCCTCTTGGAAAAGTTGTGAGCTGAGTGATGTTATCACTGTAATAGCTCCACCCATGGCAGAGCAGACCTTGCCTTCCAGATGTATCCCTGGGCAAGCCCACTGCCAAAGGAATCTCCATATCCCTGCCCTTTGTTTGGGCTGACCCAAGAACTCTTGCCTCAAGCAGTTTTTTTGGTCCTTGCACATGGAATTATTGTGAGCAAGGGGACTCCTCCCTGAGATAACATGAGGATGGTGGGACCCCAGACTCACTGGAAATGAGGTTTGTCTCATGTATTAAAAACATGGAAAATGCCCCCCAAAGGAAGCACAAAGTGCACATCCTGCTGCTCACTAGTGCCATGGTCCCACCACCCACCACCAAAGCATGTCCTATGGAATTTAATAGGCCATTACCAGCTTCCTGCTGCCTCCTTCAGTTCCAGGGGAACCCACCAGTGACTCACAGGGCATTTCCAGAAAGTCTGTGGAAATCCTTTCTCACCGTATTTGTAATACCCCAGGCTTTTAAAAGAATTTCTTCAAAGCCCTAACACGTTCCTTTACCTCCCAGAGCTTTGATAGTGTAGGTTTTCTCCACAAAGCCCAGCAGGCAAAGGTTGTGCTCCTGGCTCCTGAACCAGCAACCCTGGCTGCACTCCTCAATCCAAGTTTTAAACTTTTTTAATACACTTGTCATTTGCAGGGTATGACATGGGAATGGACCTAGATGGTGGCAAAAGTTTACATTTTTTCTTTGAAAAGGTCTATATTAACAGATCAAAATACTATTTTTTTAAATAGCTTAAAATATATATTTTTATAGTAAATACAGGGCAGTGGTCCAAGCCTTCCATAGTCAATGAAATGAGACACTTTTGAAAGATGAATTTGGTGCCATGACCTTGACTCACTCTCTATACCCAGAGGAAAAATTGTGAATGTGTCACATAATGTCTTTTAACAACTTTTATGCCTCATATTATTCCTGCATGGTATTGCCCTATACATCTCTACAAAAATAATGCTATACTATACACATACATGAAATTCACAAAGGCATCCCAAGCACTCTTGGGTCATTTCCACATTCCTATAAGCAGGGCAGGAATTTCAGCACTCTCTTGGTGCAATCCACAACAGCCCATCCCATAACCTGTTTTTTGTTGGTAGCCTCCTAAAAATATCAGTCTGCATTTATGAAATCAGCTGCAGCCTGCTGCTTATGCCTTGGAGTGGAAGGAAAAGCTCGACTTGCCCCAAGCACTACTTCACCTGGCGTTTGGGTGGTCTCAAGCCAAGACCATACAGAAAAGGCTACAGAAAAACACTGTTTAATGACATAAGCAGTGTTTTTCTTGAATCACAGGCAGTGGAAATTTCATCTCTGACTACCAGCAGTCTAGGCTGAACACACATCAAAAAGGACTGAAAAAATGTTTTTGGGGGAGACTGCAACTTGTCCACTCACATTCTGACTTTTTAGGACACTCCTGACGATGTCTGGCTGTTTGCTTTTCCACCAGGAAGCATGGGAAAGCAGAGAGCTCACACGATTTGAACACCTCCTGCGCTTCAGTTTTCTCCTTTTTCTTTGCTCTCCTCATCTCTTGGGGTTTTGATCCACAGAGATCTTTAGGAAGGTTTATTTTTTCTACCTACAGAAGCTTTACCCATTAATGAAAGACTCATCTAGTGAGTTGACATCATCATGTTTTCATAACCTACTATTCCCTGAATCACCCTGGTCCTCAGCAGGGAATTTTTTTGGTTTGATAAAGCTAGTACTAAGATGAACATGCTACCTGTGACAGTAAATTAGTTCCTATTTAAGGTTTCTGATTAAGTTTGGATAAGCATCAGAAGAGGGTTTTTAACTGTTTCAAATGCAGGGTGAGAATCACTTCCAAAGAGGTGGAAGCACAAAAAGGCACTGTGTTCCTCTATGCATGCACACCATCCCTTCTAGGGGAAATGTCTAGAAACACCTCACTTGGATGGCTGCAGACATTCCCTACCAGGACATATTTTAGGAACCTTGAAGGGCATATCTTTTCTAATGAAGAGCAACCAGACTTTTTTACTTCCTTGAAAGATGCACTGTTTTATATGGTTTCAACACATTGGGTCTTCTCTGTGCAGACACACACAGTGCTGGCAAACCTGGCCAAGAAACACTCTTGTTTCCAAGAAATGGGAGTTTACAGCTACCAGCGCAGAGCCATGCAAGAAAAAAGAAAAAAAACCTGTAGACAAGCCCAAAAAGCAACAAGAGCACAGCTCCTCAGTGCCCTGCTACTTTCAGGCTCCAACAATTCTGTTAAAAAGCAAAGTGCAAACACACCCATCTCAATCCTCTTGCTTTAAACGCGGTCAGAATTAACACACTGCCAGTATCCAAAGGTGCAGACCTTGCTGCTCTAAACCTCCTAGAGCTGTATGGCTCTGGGAAAGGACAGGAACCATAAAAAGCCTTAGCTGGGAGGCAGCTTTAATGCTCATGTTCAGGCCTCTAGTAAGTTGTCCCACAAAATGTAATGAGACCTCCTGCTTAGCCAGGGCTCTGATTTCCACAGTTTGTGCCTGCAGCACTCTTATATTTTATAAGCCATATTAACTCACCTCTTGCACTGGGAGGTTGGGGCAGTGGCACACTGTCTAATAATGGAACATATTTGTTAATACTAATAGACATTTGTAAAACTACCACATGCCCTCACAGCCTTCAAGTCAGAGCCCAGGATGCTTGCTAGGCTTGCGAAATGTATGATGTAAAACTTGGGATGTTTTGGTTACAACATATCTCATTTATTTTTACTGTCATCACCCTCCCTGGTATATAATACCTGCTGCATGCAGAGTGAAATATTGCAGATGTTTTCAAAATAATTCTGGGCTGGTGGAGAAACCAAAGGTCTCTTGTGCGTAAGGTCTGGTTATTTTCAATTCCAAACAAGTAGGTAACAAAGTTTCTGTGTGCTGGTATTTTAAAAGGCCTGGATTCCTCTGTGCTGACTCATACTTGCACTGCCCACCCAAAAACTCACCTCTGAGAACTTTGAGAGACTTCAGCCATTTTGATACCCTCAGGATTCAGAAATGAAGAGTAAAAAGATAAAACTAGTTTTAACTATTCATTAGTTTTTGGTACTTCAGATAATTTGTGCAATGGCTTCAGGGGTTTAATTGAATCACTTTTCCCACCTTGTCTTAATTTTAATTATGCAGCAATCATTTTTACCAACCTGTGCAAAGGAGCCATATGAAAATGTGACATATGACAATACACATTTACCTAAGCTCTAGGACTACTGTGACCTACAGGCAATTAGCTACTGCCTCCAGCACTCAAACGACCAATTAAAGAGTTAACAAAATGCCCTCCAAATCACCTACATGTTCAGGTTTTTGGACTGCCATGAACATTATACTTCAACTGATATAATTTTTGACTGACTGATTTACTAAGTCTGCATTGGCTAAAATTCTTACAGCCATGCCTGTAAAACCGAAGAATCAAGTTTTATGAGGTGCTTTCATTGTCATTAAAGACTATCCCACCTTAGCCCTTTCCCTAACAAGACAATCTTGCAGCAGTCATTACAAAATGTGATCCCAGCTTGTCATCAGGGAAAAAATGGCTTGCTAGGTCAATGAGGACTGCACTAAGTTCATCTCAAGGATGTAAGACATCCGTCCGCATGGCTAGCAGCCAAGAACAAAAAAATTGAAGAGCCACAAAGGATTGGGGTTTTTTCGAGACTTGGCTCCCAAAGTTTTACAGGTAGCCCATTCCAGAAATCCACAGAGATTGAATCAGTAGTAACAAATGGATGCCTTTGCATCTCTTCATGATTTACAGTGTACCAGTGAGCATTTCACTGCAGACAACAGATCATCAACACAACACAAATGACCCCAAGACAGACAATTTCAAAGAAAAATGCATTCTGATGTGTGCTTGCATGGGAATAAGAGAGATCCAAGACACTGCTAATTATGCCAGCTGAGGGAGAAGTGAAGGGTGGTAATCTGCCCAGGAAATGCTGAGTTCCAGTCCTGTCTCCAGCAATAACTCAAGCTGTGGTTTTGTATCTCCTTTCCTCCCTCCCTCAGCTGGCAGTGGGGTTTAACAACAGCCCCTGACACGTGTCACACGTGGTGCCACAAGGACTGAAATTCTGGGAGTGCTCTGAAAACAACAAATGGTCTGGGTGCCCACCAGTATCTCACATGCTGGGCAGCTTGGCACAACACAGAAAGGTTCTGCCTTCTATGAGCAATGTGGTCTCATGATGGCATGTCACAGGCAGAGGCTGAGCTGCAAATCATGGTTCCGTGCAAGGAAAAAGTGACTCTGCAGAGAAAAATTATGATCTAAGAGACTGGTACAGACCTGACACTTGCTTGCAAGTGCTCAGCTCAGCTGGTGCTGTTTCTCTGAAGCGGACTGACATCAGACTTCACACCTGGAGGAATCTTTTCTGAACTGGAACAAAAAGAGAAAAGTGTTACTGATTTCCTTATCTGGCCACAAAGACCCCAATTCTGCCCAGATTTACAGGTGAGGCCCCACTGGCTTTGCAGAGCCTAGCAGGTGCCACTCTCTTGAACCTGAAGGAAAGCTGAAAAGTCAGCCCAAAAGCCACCCTTGAGATGCCACCAGAAACTGAAGGTAGAACTAAACGATCCAGAATGGAATTTCTTTTCCACCCCCTGCACTTTGATTACTCAGACAAGGCACATGGGGCATGTTGGCCACACAGCTTCAGAGCACAGACAGGCAGGGAGGTGAAGGGAACAGCACTGTGGAGAGAGATGAACCAGCCCAGTGACTTGGGGCTACTTGTCTCCTTTCCAGCACGTGGGAAACCAGTGTCTGGCAGCAGCAACCTGAGTGCTCCTGTTTTCCAAGCCAGTGGCTTCAGGGAGCGTCATGGAGGTGACATTCTGGGCCTTCCAGGGGTTGGAGAAATCAATATTGGCAATGTGAAAGACACTTGATGACAGTCATAAAAATGGTGTTTTACCAGTGGAGGAGACAAGAGGGAAAAGAGGCAGTTATAAATGGCTAGGTATAAAAACCAAAATAAATATATAAAAAACATACCAAAAAATTCAACCAACCACGAACAAAATCAAAAATAAAGACAAAAACACCAAAAAACCCCACTAATGGCAAAACAAACCAAAAAAAATTTTGAAAACAAACCAAAAAACCCAGCCAACCCTCAAAACTCGCTGTGCATTATTTGTTTGGCTGCATCTTCCACAAAGCAAAAAAGTGAACAAGAGTGAAGAAAGCAACTGTTTGATACCCAGAGCTGCTTTGCTTTGAGAAATATGGAGACAAACTTAACAATGAAGAGTCGGGATTCCATAGGGTTGTTTATGTATGGAATACAGGCAAATGCATACCATTATGTAGAAGTGTGTCTGTGTGTAATGCAGCATTAACACCAATTCTTAAAGCCTTATGAAATGATATATTAAAAAGAAAGAGAGGAAGAAAGGAAAAGCAAGCTAGATTTTTTTCCCCCTCTTTTTACAAATATGATGCAGTTTACAGAAGCATGGTCCTTTTTTAGGAAGAATTCTAAATGCATCATTCAAATATTGTTTGAGCTGAATACATGATATACATATCATGAATACATATAATCACAGCACGGTCTTTTGTGGAAGTTCTGAAAATAGCAGTGGAAAAAGCTGACCATGAGTTTCCATCTAAGGATTTGCATTTGGTTAACATGTGTGAACCGACTCCATTCATCCCATCCTCAATGGGAACTCTCCTGCTGCTCCAAATGGCCAAGCTGAAGAGCTTGGCCTGGACAGCAGGAATCATTTTGTGGGGCTGATGTCAAGGACAGCACCTACCAGGTGAAATTATGGGAGGAAATTGGGCGACTCCATTCTGCTGAAAAATGCTTATGGGTTATATACTATAGCAGCTACTGCATTGCAAACTGCTGGCAGAGAACGTGGCAAGTTAAGTTTTAAGTTACCTGAAGATTTCCTAACCTTTTTCCACCAGTTCCCCCATGGCAGAAAATATTAAGTTCACTGAGAAGGCTCAAACTTCCTCCTCTCCATCTCCAGTCTTGCAGGATGTAGCTTAGTTTCTCTCACTTCTCCCACTGCAGAATGCCAGGGAAAAACAAAAAAAAAGAGATAAATCAGAGCAACAAGGGCAATTAGGTGGGTGAGCTTCAGGATCTCCACAGCCCCTCTCTGCTCAGCTGGGAAGAGGGAAGGTGTGTGCTGAGGGTGTCCAGAGGTCAGAGGGGACATCCCTGCCCCCTGCAAAACCTGTGGGAGCAAGGGAGGCTGGAGGATGTGGGAAGGGTGGCAGGAAGGGCTGAGTGCTCTAAGTAGCATGTTTCCTAGGAAACCTTCGACAGCAAATATCACATTAGTCCTGCCTTGTGGCCCAGCTCATGTGATGTCAAGAACAATTTCTCACAACTCAGCTCAGAAGGTTAGCAAGACTTGGTGAAATGTTCAGTGACTCTGGCCTGGCTTCCCAGCTGGGAACAAAACAAGAGATTGAGAGTGTTTGCCTTGTTTTGGAGCTTTGTGACAAATTCCTAACCAAACATTTTATTATTTTTATTCAAACCTTATGGTGTGTTTCCCTCACAGGTTTGCAGCCTCACCCAGTTGCTGTGTTTATTCCCAAGGAACTTCATTTAGCAAAAGAAGGAAAAGAAAAATGGAAAAACCAGCAATCTCATGGAAAGCCTTGGAACACTTAGATCAACGTTCAGCTTGTGCACTGATTATAAAAGCTCCGTCATAGACTTCTGGCATTACAAAACTTCATTTACAACTATCCTTTCTAATTTCTGTCAGCTGCAGCCCGAAAATATCCATAGTCTAGCAGATTTAACAAAAAAAGACGTAAGATCTGGCAGCTAAACTCAGATACGAGATGTATTCCAGCCTCCAAGGGGGCTCCCAGCAGTGCCTTGGGATGGGACCCAACACCGTGGGCTGGGTCTGAGGGCAGAGACGCAGAGTTTTGGCTCTCAAGGCTGCACAACACTCTGAGGCTGAGTATCTGGGGGCTGTGTGGTACCACAGACCTCCCCACAACATACCTGTTATGCACAGTCCACGTCTCTCTTCCCTGATTTCCTGCAAACCAGCCCAACTGGAAGGCGACTGCGGTGTACTGTAGAGGGACAGTCCCACACTGCTGCCATTCCCGCTCTCTCCGCATTTGTGGCTTCAGTGGCATCAGACTTCTACGTTTTGAAGAGAAAAGGTATGAAAACTGAAAAAAAAATCTTCCTCTGGTGACACACTTCATCTCATACTTAGTGAAATATAAAGACCTCTTTAATAGAAAGTAATATATTTAAACAAATTAAAAATAGCCCCACTAATTTCTTTTTAATCATAAGCTAACTTAGGTGTTTGACCTCTTTATTTCCTTTTGCTGCTTCTCATCTTCAGTGATTTGAGCCCTCACATCTAGAGGGGTTTTTTTTTTTCCATTTTTTTTTTTTTTCCTTTCCAGGGAAATAAGTGATGAATACAAAAAGAACAAGGCTGCTTGAGGTACCTGAGAAACACCAGCACTGAAATAGGTCCACCATCACTCCCTTTTATCCCATTTTAGGTACAGGAGGCCTGATGGATCAGCTATTCCTCCAGGAAAGCCAGGATTAAGGGGGTCAGGTCAGCAGTGTGAGAATGCCTTTAACAGTAGTGTGGGAACACAGGGCTCCCTTATTAACACGTTAATGTACTGAACCTGAAGCTCATTTTAACGAGATGGAGACAGTGGAGTCCTCCCCCGTCAGCCCAGACCTGTGCCCTCAGAGCTGCTTGATCCACCAAGTGACAAATCTCCTGGAAATCTCATAAACCAGGGCGAGCACAACATTAGGATTTACTGACCACAGCAAAGGTTTCCCTGAAGATCCAAAAGCAGAGGTTTAAGCGAGACGGCAAAGGCTGGGGTTACAGCAGGTGAAAACACACTGGAGGCCCCTTGTCCTGCAAGCTGCTCTGCCCATGGACAGCCCTCACGCTGGGACATGGCACCTGCCTGTCCCTAAACCCCTCATCCCACAGCCCCAAACGCCGCCTGGCCCCAGTTTATTTGTGCTTTCCTCTTGTTTTGGCCGTTCTCCCCGGGCCTGAGGGTTCCCACCCTGGCCTCAAGATGGCGGCACCTCCGTGAGGGCAGGCGCGCGCCGCCCCGGGGAAAGGGGGCCGAGAAACAGCCATTTACGACATTATACAAAATATCGACTCAATAATAACACTGTGAGCAGCATAATTGAAATTTTAAAAGCTGTTTCCCCTTACTATCAAACCCGGCGCTCTGATCTTTCCCAGCTGACAAAACCACGCTGCATTTTTTCCTCCCCACACGGTCTCCTGCCCTTGCACACACCTGTCGTGTCACCTGAACGTGTAAATGTTTGCAGGTTTTTTAAATTTAATCTATCCCATAGCAGTAAGAGATCTTATAACACTCACAGCAATGCTTCTTGTACATTAAGGACCTGAACAAAGCAGGATTTAAACCCTGGTCATGCATAAATAAGCATATCACCATCACCTGAGACACCTGGAAAAACATTCCCGCTTTCTTCTCAGCTCCCAGCCATGAAAAGCAACACCTCACCCATGGGAGGTGCAGATGGAACCTTTGGGGTCCCTACCATGTTGTCACCTGCTAAAAACCGGGATGGGAATGCAAAAAGTCCAATTAATACCAAAGCAGACCAAAATAATATCTCAGTATCTTACAGATAAATGATTCAGAAAGAAATATGTTCTTATCGCGAGGAAAGATCTATAACTCACTCTTAGCCCTTCATCACCAGGAGGAAATATGCTGCGACTTGCACCAATCCATTACCTGTTCTTATTTTCCTCTGTACAGGTATTTATCTCTCTGGCTCACTCTTTATCAACCCAGCCACCCGTGATCGCCCAAGCCGCCCTCCCACTCGGGTGGGAGCGTCTGCTCTTCTCCGACCAGCCAGAATAAGGGGACACCTTGTTTTCACATCCTCCACGGCATCCTGCCCTGCCTGCAGCTGAAATCCCATCCTCACACGATGTCATTGTGGCATGATGGGACACTGGGAGGTTAAAATTCAAACGGCATCAGTCTTGGCACTGTGAATCTCAACACGAGGGGCTGGAGCTGAGCTTTCCCCCAAGCCTGTGCATGTCCCAGCCCAAGGTTTTAGGTCAGGCATATTTTGAATTCCAGCTTGTTAGAGTTACTGGCTCGTGCACCCATCTCCCCTTCAGCTCCCAGAGAGGATCTAGGGCTGCTTCCAGCCCTTGCCTCAATGGTTTCCAATCTAATATTGGGATTAAGATTTGCAGGTACATTTCTTCACAAGGGCAGTAATCCATTCACTCTGCATTTCTTTCCCAGAAGTGCTGAGATCCCTCCATGTATACATACATGTGCCTGGTGAAATGCAAATCTCTAGGATTTTGAGGTAAGATTGAATGTCAGCATTGATAGTCACTCATTCATTCATGGAAAAACATACATGGACTTTATCCTCCACGAGTGTGAAAGCCAATTTTTTTTCCAAGGCACATTACATGCTGCAGCCAGCAACTGGCTGCCCAGCTTGGGACATTTGTGTCCTTTGCAGAAGATTCCCCTATTTACATCAGCCTGCAAGAAAGCTTCCAAGTAGGACGGTGTCTGATTTTTAGTTTGGCACTGGGATAGTACTACTACTAATAAAAAGAGAAAGCCTTTTCTGCTGTAGCCTGGAAAGAGTTTGCCAAAATTCAGGGGTTTGAACAAAAATAGCTGCATGTCCACATTGTTTAATTTCTCTTGGAAATTTTAAAAAAGTAAAATATTTTTTGATAGCTTTACCCTGCACTGCCCAGCCACATTAAGCCACAGTAAACTACATTCTTATGCTTGTCATAACACTTTGCCCTGTGTTGCTTGTGACGCGAATATTCTATTAAGATACACAAGGTGCGAAGTGCTGCCTTCTTGTCTCCTAGTTCCTGCAATCTCCTGTAACAACCCCCTGCAATTCCTGCTGGAGTGGCGCAGGAAGAACTCCCTGCCACTGCCAGAGCCCACCAGAGGGTCCAGGATAGCAGCTCTGGATGGGCTTGGCCCTGACTGTGGGGATCAGCCTTCCTCCCGCTGCGCTCCCCCTCCTCCTCCCCACCCCAGCCTGTCATCAATCTCACTAAAATGACAGCAGACAAATGTTAGCCTTTGCAAAGATCAGATGAAATCTATGGCTTTAGGGCTGCTCACCAAGGAGCGGGGCAGGCTGCACCAGACACGGGCACCAGCAGTCACCTCCTCTGCATCAACCCGCTCAAATCACTTTGGCAGCCATCACAGGCATCTTCCACGGGCAATCCGAGTGCTCAGATAGATTCTGACAAACTTTAATGCTTCAGCCTCTCCGTAGAGTTGGGGTTTGGGTATTTTTTTATAGCAAGATTGCTCATTCAAAACTTTTTTTGCGGGGGAGGCTCTTGAGGTGTGTTTGGGGTAATTGCGGGAAGCCACTCGACCAGCAGCTCAGGAGTGCACAGAACTGGGGTTTATTTTGGGTTAGTACACTTGTCCCTCACAGCTCTGTAACCTGAATTCTGCTAGCCAAGGGGAAGGGAGGGGGAAAAAAAAAAGAAAAAAAAAAAAGATTACTCCATGGCATAAATATGCTGTATGTGCCCTTGTCTCCTGCAATTTCTTTACATCGATGTGCAGGAATATTTATCCCCAGTAGAAATGTTTAACTAATCTGGTAAATGTCAAGCCATATGGTGTACATTGTAAGGATTTCATCAGGCCTTTTTAACTCTTTGTGAAAGTCTCTCCCTCTCTTTCCCTCTGCTTACTTCCTCCCTCCTTTTTTTCCTGTTTTTTTTTTTTTCTCTTTTTTGTTGCTGGCCTGCCAGAGCCTACGAGGAAGGAGATAGAGCAGGGAGTGTTATTACCCACAGTTAGATCAGGGATGTGATGTTCATGGTGTACAATAACAAGCAGTATTAACCAGAAGTGCAGCTCATGAGACACCTTTTCGCTGGGAGAAGAATGTAATTTTTATCAGCAGTGACCTGCAGAAGAAGATCACTAATACTTTTTTTAAAACAAACTGTCCACCCCAAGAATGCACAAAATTCCCAGGGCCTACCTCATCTCTTATCGCTTCCTTTGAATAATCAAGTCTTTACAACAAATAAACTGCAGTTTTGTAGCACTTTCAAGTAAGGAAGCGTTTCTGCACTGTAACTATCTGGTGTATCTCCCACAAAGATAGAGTGCAATTTACAATAAGCAATATCAAAAAAGAATAAACCGTTATGTTCGTGCCAATCCTTATTCATGGTTTTATAACAAGACATATCTGTTTTCTTCCTATAAATCTTGACTCTATTTTTAGAGTTTGCAAATAATGACTCCAGTCTTTGGCTGCCTGCCACTTCTGTGAAAAACTAGAATAGCCACAGTGCAAGACTGTAATATTAAAGAAAGAAAAAGAAGGGGAAAAAAAAAGGAAAAAGAAAAAGAGAGGGATTCTTGCTGAACTCTGTGTATTTCCTACGAGGACGGACCTGTTCAAGATCCTGATAAGTGATGCAAATATGCAGAATGTGTCAAGGAAAAGCAGGAGCAGCATGGAAATTTGGCTGAACTTCAACACCTATTTCTGAATTCTTTTGCCTAAATCAAGTTGCTGGTACCTGCAGGGGCCCTTTGCTGCATCACAGGCAGATGCTCACACCCAGCAAGGCACGAGCCAGCCCAGGCTGCTCTGCTGGGCACCACTGCTGCCTTCCCCTCTTAGCAGCCACCAAACCTGCTTTTAGCATCTCTGATGGACACAGCCTCTGAGGGCAGGGGATTACAGAGCACTTCTCGCTATGGTTCAGCTCAGGAATGAAAAAAAACCCAAAAAACCCCACCAGGAGAAGCTGCCACCTTCAGCCGAGGCCTCCGGACATTTTAGAGCCGTGGCAGGCTAGGGAGGGGGAGCTGCAGGTCAAGGAAAGGATAAGATCTGGGTGGCTGGGAATGGGGAGGGAGAAAGAGGAATGTAATGAAGGAGGTAGAGAGGGAAAAGCAGGGAAATGACAGCATTCAGATAAATTTAGCTCTGAATCCAAACTTCAGGGGGAGGGGAGGCGTTTCCTGCCCCAAACCTCTGAACTCTCTGAGATTCTCCCATACCACGAGTGATTTACCTGTAAAAAGAGCTGCAAAGGGGGGGAAAAAAAAGAGGAGAAAATTGAAATAAACAGTTCTCTGCTCTTTAAACAATCTTTCCATCCTACTCCTCCAGGGTCAAATGTTCAGGCACAAGGACGCAAACAAAAAAAAAAGGAAAGAAATAAAGGAAAATCACTTTTATAAAGAGGATCTTTACACAAGTGCATTAGCCCCAGTTTTCAGCAGTGTAAAAACAGTATATCAGCTGTTAACACGAAGCGCCCTCCCCACATACCTGCCAGTTCCCTAACTCCAAAATATTTATTGGTATATTACTGGAAACATAACATTTCATCATTATTAAGGACATTATTAGGGCAAGTAATAGTACAACAGATACTACCATAGTTATCTGACCTTTGTTGTGTGTGTTTTGGAAAAAAAAAAAAAAAAAAAAGAGAGAGAGGCAAGGCTAAGTTGTAAGCACGCCAAAAAAAAAAAAAGGAACAAAACAACAGATTATTAATTATTAATTAATCAGAAACACCAGCCCAAGACTTTTGCTGTGAAAGCCATCAGATGAATGTAGCTATTAGACATGTGTGTATTTTTTTTAATTTCTCACACTAACGTGTTTCTAATAGCAGCACTATCTGGCTGGGCAGACAGCTCATGCCTGAGCAGCCTCTCAGCATTCAGGAAGTTGTTGACAAAGACTCCTGCAATAGCCTGTCTGATTTTGTGTTATTTCCTTTAATTGAACCAATAAGACCTGCACTCCTGCACTCCTGACCTTTGCCCAGAAGGCTAATTTGAGATTAGGTAGTCTGCAAGAAAGAAATGGGGGCTGAATTTTTAAAGCACAGAAACATTCCTGTAAGTAATAGAAGATAAGGATCAATTTTAGCCCCAAACCACTCTGCTGTTAAAGAGATCTGTGGAAGGACTTTGGTGAGACAATACAGGCTCTTAATTTCAGAAAAGTTAGAATCACTCAGCTTTGTCTTTCTACTGAGTGTTTTAGGGCGTGTAATAAAGATGATGCCCATGACTTTGAGTCCTTGGTGTCTTTACAGTCACCCAGTAGGACATTCAGAAGTCCCATAGGAAAACTTACACAAGAGCATAAAATATGTCATGCCAGATAAATGATCCTTTGTGGTTCTTATATTATTCTGGTCTGATACTTAAGCCCTGTGCAGTGCCAGGGAATGAATGAGACAGGCTCCTCAGTTCTAAACTCAAAAAAAAAAAAAAAAAAAAAAAAAGAACATGGGGACAAACATTAATAATTAATCAGAAGCACCAGCCCAAGACTTTTACTGTGAAAGCCATCAGCTGTCCTGAATCCATACTCCCTAACAGAGGAAAAGAAGAAGCTGAAGACCAGTTAACTTCACTGGCCTTCTGCAGTGCTGCATGCACAAAATTCCTGTTCCAAGCCACAATAACATATTTCCCCCAGCTACAATGCTGGAATGGGGTTGCTCATGCTGTCCTACACAAGGACACCCACCAAGCCAGGGGGAACACTTCAAGCAGCAGGGAGAAGACCCAACAGTTGCTGCTGCAACGTAGACTTAAAGGCTGTTCCCTCTATTTACACATGTAGATATTGTAGTGCTGCTATGCAAACAGCCCTCTGTGGACTTTTGCTAGTGGATTTTATTATAACACATTCCTGACTATGAATGGCACCTTTCCTCTGCAATATCTGCTGCCGTGCCCTTTGTGTTTTACCTTCTGACTTCTCTTCTGGTTTTGTTACTTTTCTTGCTGGCAGCGTTTAAAAAGTAGGAAATGAACTTTCCCTTCCCTTCTCTGTGCGATGCTCGCGGCACGAGAGCTGTGGTCGCGTTGTATTCCCTGAACTTTGCAGCCACTGGGAACGCGAGCTCTGTGTCAACTTGTTCCTGCCTTTGGGAGAGAATTCAAGGTCAAGCTGACCAGTGAACTTTCGTATTTAAGCAGAGCGAGTCAGGGCTGGTGTGCAGCACCGACAGCGGCTCCAGCAGGGATGTTAACCCGCGCTGGGCCTCCAGGCAGCCGCGCCGGGCTCTCGGAGCGCTCTGCCGCTGGCCATGGGAGCCGGACACGCCGCACATGGCTCGGGGCCGAACAAGTGTCCCTCGCCGCACTCGGGGGGCCCCCAAGGGGTTAATACATGCCATTCCCGAGTTCAGTGAAGGGACAGGCAGAGCCGAACAGCGGGAATTTCAGGATGTTAATAGCCTCTTCTCTTCCGATTGGCCCAGAACGAATGCAGGGTACAGTAAATTGTCCTTGTCAGCTTAGCTCACATGATGATATGCTTTATTTCTAGACATGCCTTGAATCTGTCCCTTGAATTTATGTTCAGAAAATAAACACTTCCAGACGGCAATAAAGCATTCAGTTGTGGCTGGCTGTTGCTCAGTCTCAAGCCAACCAAAGCCATTTACTTTGGAGTTTCTAGAGCTTGCAAAGCTTTGGGTCCCTCAGTTTCTGCTCACATTAGCAAGTGTCCCAAGCTCCCCTCCTCAACCTTTGGATTTCAGAGGATAACCAAGTGAAGCTCCAGAGAGTTTCACTTGGTTTTCATGAACCATCCTGAAAGATGACATCAGGTCACTGCATTCACACACAGAGACCCTCCTATCTTTCTCCTATCCATCTTTTATGGCAGGCAACACTGGGAGGAAAGAAAATAAAATAGTCAATGGCAGCAAGTTGCAAAATAAAGATATCGATGATTCAGGATATGAATTTCCAACCATATTAAAAAAAAAAGTAAATTAAACAGCTGTTCCATTTGTGCCTGGTGTGGCTAAGGAAACAATTGGTGGCTGGCTGATTTACTGATTAGGAAGGCTGCATGCAGTAATCTCCAGGTGTTTCTGAGAAATGCCCAAACAGAGCCGCAGTGTTTGTTTGCAACCAGTAATTTCATGGCTATCCCTTCCCTCCTCAGTTCCCCTCAATAACACCAGTTTATAACTGCATAGTTACAGTATAGGGGAGTTTGGCAAAAATCAATGGTAAATGCACATAGGAGACAACAAAAGAGCAATACAAATAGAGAAAGCCTCGTTACAGCTTTAGTTTATTAGAGGTGTGTGGATATTAAAATGCTTTCTTCAACCCAAAGGCAATAGAAGAAAAAATACTGGGTTATATCCACCACTGTTAGGGTTGGGCACACAGCACTCAAATATTGTACCTGGAAGAAGCTGGGAGAGCCCCATGCATAGGTGGGATTCATTTTTCTCCCATTTGACATGACACAGAATTTCTGCTCGAGTCTGTTCCTTCTGAAAAAAGCCCCCAGAGAGGAGCCCGTGTGGGGCCAGAAGCAGCTCCTCGGTCATCTGAATGTGCCTGATAGCAAATTCATTTGATAAGAAGCCTGGAGACCTGCAGGGGCACTGCTCTGTTCTAGATTATAAACTCATTAGGAGATAAGGATGCAAAAATAGGAATACTCCAGGTATCAGGTGGAGCTGGAGTAAATTCCCACGGATGGCTGGCTGGCAGAAACAGCTGCTGCTACAGGGCCAGGCTGGCCAAGAAAGAGGGTGAGAACGGGGGGTGGGTGGCTCTCTCTGCCACCCTCAAGGGGGGACCTGGGGCAGGGGAGGATGGCCAAGGGACCTAACACGGAGATCAGCACAGTGGCTGGTGGGGGGATGTTCACTGGGCCACTTTCCAGCAAGACACACTGGAAATTATCTGAGCAGAGAAGGAAAACTCCTGCTGCACCACTTCTTCCCTTTTTACCCCCACCGAGCACCAGGAGGCCAGATGCCTCCCATGCAGCAGGGGTGCAGAAAACATCCCTGGGGCTGGTTCATCCCGGGGTGTTCAAAAAGTTTTGCAGTTTCATGGGAAGCCAAAGGGCAATTATACTTAACACCTACCCCCTCTCCTTTTCTCTGGCTATCTTTCTTTCTGCTCCTCATTGGCTCTCATTCCCATCCTTCCTTTCCTCTTCTCTTCCCTTGATCCCATTCAGGGACTCCAAAGGACTAATTCAGCACAGCACTGGCAGAGATAAGTTAAAACAATGAGGAGATTTGCAATTAGGGAGAGTTTGAAGGATTGGGAATTGTGCATGTTTTACAGTCATCTTTTGGTGATGGGGACTTTATCTTCAGGAGATAGAGCTCCTTCCTTAGCTGCCACAGCCCCACCCTCCTGCACCAAGTGAAATTCCACATTTTAACTAAGGTGCTGCTGTTAAAAAGAGGGGGGGGGGAAAAGAGTAAAAAATGTACGGTGTACTTTGACTGATTATCAATGGCATACATGCCTTTAAAATCCTTTGTTAATGAGGTATCCTTATTACCATAATCAAACACACTTAGAAACTTGTCACAGATAAGCAAAATTCCTTACATTCTTTGCTCTGCACTTTCCTTTGGCATCTCTTCCCCACCCCCCTCTGAAGCTTCTGAAGGTTAAGGACCGGTAGTGCTGGAAATTGAAGTCCTCTGTTTACCCCCACAAGCAAAGGAACAGTCAAAGCCTCCTTGCTCTGCTGCAGCAATGACCCCGACGGTGACCTGAGGAGACCACCCTCCTGAGAGAGGAGAGGTCACCCAGCCTCCACACAGGACCTGCTCGGGGCATCCTCTGCAGACACAGCCAGGGACAGACTGCAAATCATCCAAACTCTGCCAAATTATGTGTGAAGGTTTTGTAATGCAGACTACTGTCCACCAGGGATTAAATTAAGAACATCAAACCCAACACAGAAAGAATTTCATTTTATCCTTAAATTCGACTTGCAGTGTTTTATTTAATGCTTCTTATCAGGCCTCACGTCCCAAAACATCTCGCCACCAGAAAATACTTAAATAAATTGGGCAATTTGTGCAGAGGGCCATACAAATTTAGCATGAAAGACTCCTGCTTTTAATTTGTTCATACAGAGCATGGACTCCGACAGCCGCTCAGGCAGCCTTTCCTATTCACTCCAGAAACCATCTCTTCTGCCTGTGTTTACAGAGTACCTGTCTAAATAGCACAAAAACTTGATTTAAATGTGAGTGGTCTGACATGAATCAAGTGATTGATAATTAGAGCAAAGTTAGAAATATACTCAGCTCAGACAGGAGAGCGTGCACATCACTGCATGTCAGCATCCAACGATTCTTATTCCAAGACTGGACCATTTCATGTGGAATTGCAATTCACAGCAGCATTTTTCATAAATCTGACTTCTTGTTACATAAATATACATCTTATTACTTGGGCTTGTTGGGGGTTTTTTTAACCTATGAGAAAAAGTTTCTGCTTTACTGTAGCCTTCAACATACAGATTTGCTTATTTTTGGATTTGAGAAAGTTGTTGAGCACTAAAAGCCTGAAATAAGTCAAGTTACGAATCCTGAGGAGCGCTCCAGCTCCTTTACTGCAAAACCACACTGATTTTCTTGCAGTTGCTTCCTCCGAGTTAAAAAACAAATCTCCGAAAGCCACAAGAAAAGAAAAAAAAAAAATTTTAAAAAAAGCCAAAAGAAAAAAACCCAAAGCAAAATTTAGGGCTGGTAGACAGGAAAATTCAAGCTTTTGAATATGAAAATTTGATTCCTAGACTCAACAGAATATTTGTAATCAGAGTCTAAATATGTCAAGTAAGTATGACAGATTAAGAAAATAGAATATTGATCCTGTATATATAAATAAATCTTTATATAGATACTTTATATTAAGCAGTAACATTCCAATTCTCTAACAAGTAGGACTCTGTTACACTCATTCACCAGGATGAGCATTTTCACTTTGGAGGCCGAATATCTGTAAATGTGTGCAGAAAAGCCACTGAAAACATACGTGTGTTCCTTTGGAATGTGAAACTACAAATCCTACCACATGCTATTATGCCATTAAAGCTCTTGATACTCACATCACCTTCTGTATTGATCAATTATGGCCACTCATGACGTAGCAAGGCAGTAAAAATCCTATAATTTTGGATGGCATGGGGGGCCCAATCCTGCTGTGGAGCTCTCATCCTGAGCATGGCTTTAGACAGAGCAGCCAAAACTCTCATGAAAGGCTGCATGGATTGGGGCTTATAATCCAACAAAGGACTTGGCTGCAACGCTGCCTGTTAAAAAGTCAGTGCTTGCCAAGAGTTACCACACAATTATGGGACGGCTGCAGCATCTCCAGAATTACAGGGATGACTGTAGTATCTCCGACAAGGCAGTGTGGGAACTGCAGGTTAATGGTATCTCTTAATGGCGATGGCTGTAATGTAGGTTAATGGGATCATAATTTCTTTTCCCTGGGAGAATTTGTGAATTCTTCCATTCATTGCCATTATTTTTAGCAGCAAATGAAGGATGTGATTCTGACCTGGAGATGTTTGCACCAGGAGGTTTGTTTTTAGTGAAGAGCCTGTTCAACTAACTGAAACCAAACCCGGGACGATAGTTTCAGGAGTGGTGAGGAAGGCTCAGCCTGGAACTGTTTTGCCTTGGTGTGTTTGGTGCTGCCCACTTTTCAGAGAGCCCCTCTTTTGGGCTCATCCCACAGCATGCCCTGACTGTGGTCGTGGTGGAGACTCTAACACTGCCCTGTGTGTTATTAAATCCTTTATGCCCTGAAACCCTCCATGTGGGGCATCGTGAGGGCTACAAAACTCTTTTTGGCTTATGGATGAAGTTTATCAGTGATCTGGAGGCAGATCTTCCCAGCCACATCCCTGACCCTGCTTGTCCCCACGCTGTCCACTCCATCCTGCCCTTCCAGCCTTGCTGCTGAGGATGCTGGAGGGCACGGGCTGTTTGTCCCTAGGAAAACCAAACTTTGCTGACTTATCAGAACAAGACACGCCTGGCCTGTCAGCTTATCAGAGAGTGGGGGGAAGAGAGGAAAAGCCTTTCTTATGCAGCACCCAGGCCCCAGCTGGGCAGCTGGAAAGGACAGGGGGCTGATGGTTCTGCTGTAAAGAAGCATTGCCCCCTCACAGTGCAGCTTCCCAGGCGGGTTTGACGGGCCCTGGCGAGCAGGGCAGCACCACAAACGCTCCTCAGAGGGACTCCTGCCCACCCTTTCATCCTTTTCCTTGCTCTTTCCTCGTGTCCCCGTGGTCTGTGCCCCTGGCAGGCTGTGGGGCTTTGCTGGGGTGCCCATGTCCCGTCTCTGATGCCGCCGTGACCCCTGTGAGCGAGCGGGCGAGCGCCGGGTCAGGGCTCGCCGGGGCCAAGTTCAAGGGCACAGGCTGGTACAGACGTATAAACAAGGGAATGGTATGTAAGCAATAAAGACATAAAGGTTAGGATCAGGACTAGCAGTACAATAAACAGCTGTGATAACCCGGTTTGTTTATAGATAAAGAATTTACTGTAAAATCTGCAACGTGCAGGATACGTTTGTTAACGCTTTCAGGGACGTGTGCTTTTAGATCCTCTTTCATTTCTTGTTCTGTGCACTGAGTAAATGTCACCAAACATCCCTTTTTACTTCTGCTTTCTTTTAAATCAAGCCCAGGAAACACACACGTATCACATTAGGTGGAAATCTTTCCCTTCAAAAACCCCTCCAAAGCAGCCAACATGTTCCACAGGAGTTTAAAACTGCTGCTACAAGAAAAGCACAGCCCAACCCTTAAGATTTTCCTAATAAAACATCCATATTTCAGGCAAGGAATATCCCTTTACACACCATTTTTCCTAATTTACTATTAACACACATAAATACAGTAAGCACAATTTCGCCAGGTCTCTTGTAATTTTGCACAGTGTCTGTTTTGCCAACTTTTACTTTTAAGATGTATTTCAGAGTGTAGCCAAGCGTTTTGCAAAATTACCACGGTGCTTCTTAGGTGTCCTGTGAGGCTCCCATCAGAAGCACCATATATTGTACTGCAGCTATTGATCCAAATGGCTACATTTCTAAAGCAGAAAATGATTGTGTGGTGAAAGCAGTGCAGAGGTGCAGTAAAATGCCCTCAAGTATATAAAGACATAAAGATTAAAGTCACCCTGCAGGTTCCCTTTAACTCCTCCAAATCCACTGTGTAATGTGTTCTTTTAGGATAAATCAAAAACTTTGTACAAATTAACATGACAGGTGCCAGTGTTCATAAATAAGATGGCTCCTCACCATCAGGAGGCTCCAGGAAAGTTTACTTTGCTTTAAATACATGCAAAAGCTGTTAATTAAATTCCCAGATGTCCAAAGAACATCTGAATAACTAGAAGGCAAAATAACACCCCAAAATTTGTCAGCCAGAACACGTATTCAGGATAAGAAATTGAGTCTTCAGTACACAGGATGCCCTAGAGTGTTAATACCAACAATTTTCACTTCTGTGGTTAGTCTTCAATAAAGTTTAGATGATCTTAGAAAGAAAACACATAGGTGGAGTGTGTCATGGATGCTTTCTCCTCCACAGCACCAAAGTGCCTTTTCTAAACTGTGGAATACACTTTTCACCAGCTTTTAGCAACACATTTGTTACGTAGGACTTGTAGAAGCATTTGACTGCGGGACAAATGCATTTGCCCTTGCATTGCTTTCACATTCATCCTTGGGATACTTTTTGGTGCCAGCCAGCTTCAGGACCTTTAACCTTCCCCTAGTGACACCTAAAAGCGTGTTGCAGGTGACAGAGAGGGCTCCCAACACCCCTGAACTCCACAATCAAGCTCAGACCATCAGCAGGGCTCTTCAGCTCCTCTTTAGCCTAATTAATAAATAACAGCAGCTTACCAATAAGCTGTATAATTTAATGCCTGCCCTGAGCCACGTTCTTCTTTGTCCTGTTTCTGCTTCCACCATGCTCAGCAGATAAACACTCCAGGTGAAATATTTCCCCCAGTCAAGCTGATGGTTGAATTGTCCAGGATCATAAGGGAACTGGTAGATCCTAAACAGATTAATCTTTGAAGAAAGAAACCTTTCAGTCCCTAGCTCCTAGCTGCTCCTGTACACAAATAAGGTATTTTCAGGAGCTTGTACTTCAGGAGCTCTGTCACTGAAATAATCAGTTGATCAAAACATCCTTATAAGTAAAATTCTGGCCCTCTCTAGCTCTGGTCAAAAGACAGATGGATGAAAAGGCATTGCTAATGCAAACCCCTATCACGTCTGGGGCCTTTCCCCTGCACAATTATCCCGCCTGGATTATTCCTCCAGGACTGTGACTGATTTACACACTACAGGAGTGCATCTCATCTGGGAAACGAGTGCAGCTTTTTAATTATTCTCTGCACCACGGCATCACCCGCTGGGTTTTGGTCAGGGCTGCTGTGCTTGGGGCTGCACGTTGCAGGGGGACAGGATGGGGCCCACCCAAATTGCTTCCCCCCACCTTGGAAGTTGGGCAGAGAGGTAACACAAGGCTGCAGTGAGATGGCTGCAGTTAGACAATGAGCAGCTGTAGCACCCTGCCTTGCATGCTCTCTTCAAGGGCTCAGAGGAGCCCCAAGGGAGTTTGAAGGAGGAAGATAGGTGTGAGTGTTGTGCACAGTCAAAGCCTGATGGTGCTGGCCAAAATTATTAGTCGAAAGCATAAATAAAAGGATGGTGTTTCAGGAAAGGCTCTGACAAGGACGGCGAGGGTTTGATGTGGGGTGTGATAGCACAGAGGCAGCGGGTGCAGGTGACAGGAGATGGCACAGAGGCTGTGACAGATTCAGCTGCTCTGGATCCAGAGCCAGGCTGGGGAGGCAGGGATCCCACTGCCTGCTGGGGTGAAGGGAACAGGGCAGAGTGGAAGCACAGTGTGGGCCATCCACCTCCCAACACCCTCCCACAGCAAAACCACCCATCACAGGAACAGCAAGCAGTGGTAACGAGGAATTAGGATCTGCAACAGGGTCAGTCCCTACAACTGCACAGAATCACAGGATGGTTTGCATTGGAAGGGACCTTAAAGCTCATCCAATTCTGCTATGGGCAGGGACACCTTCTACTAGACCAGGCTGCTCAGAGCCCCATCCTACCTGACCTTGAACAACACTTCCAGGGATGGGGCATCCACAGCTTTTCTGGGCAACGTGTGCCAGGGCCTCACTACCCTCACAATAAAGAAATTTTTCCTAATATCCACTCTAAGCCTACTCTCTTCCAGTTTAGAAACATTCCCTCCTCATCCTGTCACTACATCCTCTCGTAAAAATTCTTTCTCCTCCTCTCTTCCTTTCAGGTACTGGAAGGCAGCAATTAGGTCACCTCTAAGCCTAAGCCTCCTCAGTAACATCAAGGAACAAACAACAACAACAAAGCCCTGCAAGGTTAACCCTAATTCATTTCCCAAGCCCCAGTCACTACTGATGCAGCTGCCTTGTGGAGGAAGCTGTTTGAAGCGGGGCAGCATATCCGTGTCCTTCCCACCGGGCCACCCACACCCCAGCACCCCTGGACTGTGTGAGAACAAGCACAGAGGGCTCAGACAGGCTGGACAAGATGCCTCCAGGTCCAAGCTCCGGCAGCTGCTTTCATCCTGTGCATCTCTCTGAGAATGACACTGCTGGAGGGGACCCTCCTGGCCACGGGAGGCATCATTAGAGCCGTGAGCTGGCCTTCAAACCACCGGGCTTGTGCTCAGAAGAAATGAAGAAGTGTAAGAAGGAAGAACAAAAAGGAATAAACACCCAGCTCTGCCCTGCTCAGACAGGTAATGTGGGGAGGGGTCACACAAATGTTTAGGGCTGCCCTGCATTTCCCTTTTGAAACTGGTGGCCCCAGCTACAACATGACAATTATCCACGTATCCAGATTTACGAGATTCCTCACCCGGCCAATAAAATCAGGAGGGAAATATAGAGATGTCCATAAATGACATATTTTCATGCTTTGTGCAGCCCGTCCCTGCGAAGCGCTTTTGAGCAGCTAAGCAATTTACATCTAATAGCAAAGTGTTTTTTAATCAGTCAGATCAATTTGTGAAGAATTGGTACATTAGGTATAGCCATATAGCAGAGATCTTATAGCAAAGGTTTAGAAGTAATTGCTCCCTGACCCACTGAACACTGTATTACTATAGAAGTTTGTATTCTATTAAGAGTTAATAAGTGACCAAAATCTAGACTAATACACTGTCAGGGTTCATTATCATTACAGGTTCTTGCTATTTTTCCAGTGCCTTTTGCTCTGCCGTTCTTGCTACGTATGGAAAACCTATATCAAGATGGTTGTCATGGCAATGGAAAGATTTGCATGTGTCTTATCTATCTATTTAAATACCTTCTTATGGTTTATAACTGCCATAATACATCCCTCCAGCCCTGCTCATTGCTAATTTAGAGCCAGCCCAGTGTGTCTGAGGTCAGCGATACCATCGGAAGCATGTTGTCTAGACAACTCCAGAGCCACTGTCCATGGGATAATTGTTTTATGCAAATAAAAAAGTACAATGGTGACACTCACATCCATGACTTGCACAATCTGCCTGTGCTGGGGCTGGACCGAGCCCATCATCACCTGCCCAGAAAGGGCATTTTCTGCCATGCCATCACTGGTTTGTTGGTCTTTTTGGATACCAGTTTCCTTTGGTCAGGCCTGGAGCTGCTTTGAGATGAGGCCGGTGCTGTGAGATGAGGCACTGCAAAAATCTGCTCTGAGTGCATGTGTGCCACTTAAGAGCATTGAAGAAAACCTGCCAAATCCAACCCCCTCATCAAAATTACTCATTTGTAGAAGGGTGGATGAAAGCTCCCCTTGCACCCAATAAGAATTTTGAGTTGGTACCGAGGGTCTTTTGGGAGGGTATTACATTTTAAAAACAACTTGACAAAGATTCCAGTGGGTTGGACTAAAATGATCAAAAAGTTTCTACCTGCCACAAATCTAAGTTCTTCCTTTCTCCATGTCTTTGTACCTCAGTTATTTCCATCAAAACACACTGGGCTGAGAGTGCTCCTTATGAAGATCATGTGGGAGACGTGGGAATGTTTTGCAGACAGAGCAGAAACTGCTGGCCATCAACAGAGAGAGCAGTACCTCCATCACTCTGCTCCCCTCTTTTATCTTTTTCTCCTTCAGGAGTTCATACTTTGCTGTTACATCCAAATGGCTGCACAGGTAAGTGTGGCTATTACTGAATAAATCCCTAATGCACACAAGGCAGTACGAAAACACTGAGCGTGGCAACAACAACCACCACCATGAAAGGCTATCTCTGAAATCCAAAACCCCAGACTTCTCATTCCTCTTTGATCTCCCTGACTCAGGGGTTGTGGTTTTTCAGGATGTCCACAGATTAAAACCACTTTTTCCAGTACTCCAAGATCTACTAACGATTTATTTCCTGGCAAATTGTACACTGCTGCTACCAGAGATAATTAATAATAATATTGGAAATGTTTAATAATTTGATAATTGACTGATTTGTTGCCACTATTTGCATCGCTTGACCACATTTACGGATTAGAAATGTATTTCTCCTCGAGATAATTGATATTTGTATTCACAGTGTGAGGAAATGCCACCTATTCCTGCAGCAGTAAATCAGGAACCATTTACCCTGCCAATACAGTTAGACAATGTTTACGTGCAGGGCTACATTCATTGTTTGACTAATCCGCGAGGGGTAGATTTTCTATTGCATTTCAATAGCTCATCTACTTCAGGCTGTTGTGAACTTTCTAAAGATGTGTTTTCACTGATAATAGCAGATCTTGGAGTGCAGTAATCTGGAATTGAAGTTTCAGTGACAGATTTACTCAACGAGCGTTTTGCATGAGGCATTACTGCAAACATTATTTTATACCTGCGCGTGTATAAATATTTCACACGTACACACGGAGCCGACAAAAGCTTCGGAAGATGATTTCTGCAATTCCGCCAACGAGGGATTTCAAGTCAAGCACCGGTGTCCGAGTGTTTTTCATAATGGATTTCACAGCAGATGACCTGACAGCTAATCTCATGATCTGAGCTGCACATATCCAAACAAACGCCCGCCAGGCCCCCAAAGGGTCCCCTGCTTTCACATGCCACGGCGGCGATGTCCAGAGGTCCAGACTGACCTCCTCACCCCCCGTCTGGGAAACATTCCTGCTCCCGGCGGCTCATTCTTGCCGACAAACAGAGCAGGACCAGTGGGCACTTGCTGAAAAGGGACAAGAGAGGGGCCGTGAATGGAGCGTGTCTGGTACAACAATGCCAGACAATGTCTGTGAATGGGGTTGCAAACCGTGCTCCTGTTAGAGGGGCTGCCAGCAGCTTCCCTGCCCCCTCTCCTCCTCCTCTGCTCCCCTTTCAGACACACATCAGACCCAAAGACACACCAAAGGGGTGGACAAAGTCACTGGGTGCTGTGTTTCAGAGGGGGAGTCCCATGGCTACATAATTTTCTCCATGTGCCACCTGCCCCTTGTGCCACTAAAACTGGTGGCAAGGACAAAACCAAAACTTTGAGTGCAAGCCCATTCTGGGATGGGCCACTGGCCTCCAGTTCTGGCTTTTTTAGAAGCACCACAAGGCACCACCAATGAGGGGTGGGGTTCAGACCTGGTTTGATTTGTCTGTGATTTAAGCTGGGGGTTTTGGAGAAAAACAAAGCAAACAAGAAACTGTTTACCCATATTGTGACATTCTTCTCCCATCTAGTTTATAGCAAAAATGGCTTCACAGAGAACATGAGATAAAAGCAGAACACGTTAAAGGTTTTATAGGATACACTTAAACTTGTCTCACTTCTGCTTATCCAAATCCTGAGTAACTTTTCCAAAACCAGGAGAGAGTCCAAATTTTACTGGTGAAGCCCAAAGTGCAGAAGGAGTTTGGAAAGTACTTGGGCCTAAATATTGACACTTTTACTCTGAGAAGCTATAAAGTTTCATTGAAAATACTTTAAATTACTTCCAATTACATTGGAAATTTTGAATTAAAATTAAATATGTTTTCTACTTCTAGTACTTATTACCAGTGCTGATCACAAGTTACCATTATGTCTACAGGATGAGCCTTTGGTACTGCCTTGCCCTCTAGTCCACAGTCTTGCAAAAAGGAAATAAAAGGAAATTATGAAACAGCAAGTGCCGTATGAAAACCTCTTCCCAAGAGGCTCTGTATGCCTCAGAAAGGCTATTCTGGGTGTTGAATCAAAAGCTGGGGAAGTCCAGTTGGGAAACCCGCAGTATATTCCTCAGAAAATTGGTATTTCTCCTCTTGGGAGCCCACCAGTAACTCTAACTCTACATCTGCAAATGCCCTTTGGGATGGGAGCAATTGGGTCAAGGCTGAGACTGTGAATCTTAGTAATACACAAAAAAAATCCTTCAAAGACCAGGAGCTTTCAGGATCAAAGACACCCCATCTGACTGATGTGTCCATCTATGTTTCTCTGTCTGCAGAGCTCTGCATGGGTCTATCTGCAAAATAAAACTTCCTGCCCATATTTTAGATCATTTCCCAAAAGCATATTTGGGATGTGAATGTCCAGGCTGACCTGCCCAGACCTATATCAGCAGCTAATTTAAGCCAGCTAAAAAACCCGTGGGTGGTCACAGCAGGGTGAGGGGCACCAACCCCATCTGCAAGAGCAGCCTCAAGAGCAAGTGTTTTCTACTTGGGCCAAGCTGTAAGAAGGGACTAAAATCTTTCCCTACTAAATTCTGTGCTGGCGTAAGCAGGGCTCCCAGAGCCATCACAAAAGCCACGGTTTGCTGCGAAGGCAGCCTGACAGCTTAGGGGAAAAAAACAATTCAGCAGCAGCCCCAGCTGCTTCACGCAGAGCAAACAGACAGGAAAACCCCACAGAACCGGCCATGGGGCGAGCCCTGGCCACAGGGTCCCCGTGGGGCTGGTGCCACCGCAGCCGGGCGGGAGCGGCTGTGTCCGGCTGAGCCCCTGTGCCAGAGCGTCCCCCGGGAGGGTGGGCAGCTGGGGGAGAGATAAAGCAGATCCAGGCTGGTTTATCTTATGCAGGGGGCTGGCCCCAGGAGCAGGAAAGCGTAAAGGTGGTTTAAAAAGCCACAGTTTTCTGTTTGTTGTTGTTGGGTTGTGGAGGTTGTCCCCCCCCCACCCCAGCCCTTTCGGAACATCTGGGCCTCTCCTGGAGCGTGTGCTGTGGGCAGAGCAGAGCCCCTGGCCCGGAGCCGGCAATGCCCAGAGGAGAGGCAGGGCTTATGTGACAGATAAAAGCAACGGAGCAGGGGGAAGCGGGAGGTTAAAACAATAAGGAGAAATTTTTATTTAAAAATGCACGCTCCTATCTGTTCAGTATAAATATTTTAGTTGTATGGAGGGATTTTAAACACCCGCGGGAGCTTGGTTTGCAGTTAAATTCAGAGAGATTTAGGTGCATCAATCTGGGTGTGTGCCGGTCTGGACAGAACTAACACTCTTCCTATGGGTTTGGAGCCACGAAATCAGTGGTGAGCTCCAAAGCTTAACATCCCAGGGACAAAGTGACCTCCCTTCTACCCAGCAAACTCGGCCCTGGCCGGCTGCTCCCCCCTGCCCTGGAGGCAAGGCAGGGAAGGAGGGAGGGGAAGAGCCTTCCCCTTCTCCCCGGGCTCATAACCAGCTAAGTTTTTGTCTCGTTATGCCTTTTAACACAAGTAAATCCAAATAACTGGGCAGTAATGAATTATAAATGGAACAAAAATGAATATACTATTAATACTACTCCCAGAAGGGGATAAAAGGGATCAGCAGCTTTATCCCATGGTGCAGCTGAGAACTGACAGGCAGGCTGGGCTGACATTCAGAGGCCACTCTCTTTTCATGAGGGAAAATAAAATCCCTGGTGAAGGCGAGGCGATATTTCCCCACTCCTGCAGCCCCGTGCTCCAGAGCCCCGGCTGCATTCCTGCCCAATCCCAAACACTGGGGCTCCTTCCCCTAAAGCAACAGCTCCTGAGAGGCACAACCCTGAAATGGATGCACAGGGGATGCTCACATGGCGACCAACCAGGCCCTGCTTCTCCTCCTCCAGTGAAACACACTCATATAAAAGAGGGAAGAAATAAAATCCAGAGTTTAACAATCTCCAGGGCTGTGGGTGCTCCGGCAGCCAGACCCTGAGGAGGAGGGAGAGCCAAGGCCTGTCCTGGCCCAGTGCCACCTTCCCTCAGCCAGGTGCCATGGGGCACCCACACCTCTGGTGAGGCCCCGGCATGGCCCCTGCTGCTCCACGGGAATGACGGGAGATAAGGGCAGCGATGGTTTCTGAATTATTTTCTGCCAGCAGGTTTGAAAGGAGGGGAAGGGGTGCAGCTGCATGGCAAGGCTGTCCCTGTCTCCTCGCTCTCCCTGGAGTGGTTTGGGGTATCGGTGAGGATCACCCCGGTTTCTATTTTTAACTCCACCCAGATCGAGAAAGTTGCTAAGCACTCTTTAATCCTCAAGCACTGGGCAAAGGCAATGGAACACACACTTAAACTCTTTTATATGTTCTAAAGTGCGGATAAACTTCAGCAAGTGCTGAAATCTGGGTGGCTTTGATCCGAGGGAACTTCCAGATTTTCACACTTTCTGCTCCAGGCCCTCTGTGGCCACAGTGCCCATCAGGGGCAGCAGCTCCAGGGCTCATTCCTGCACCCTGTACAGCCCAGAGATCACAGGGCCTCTGGGACCAACACAAGGGTTCATCTCAACTGCAGCAACAGAAAAAAGAAACTTTGGAGATGGTCTACAGTGGAGTTTCTTTGGTCATCAATCTCGTTGCTAATTTTGACAAATTTCTACTTTTTTCAATACGCAATTCTCCCCCTCTTGCTCTGGAAAAAGCCTGCAGAGACTGCCAGGTGAAAACTGCACAGAGCAAGGGATTTGGGCAAACCAGGAGAAATATTTTCCTTTTCTCTCCCCTTCTGCAGTGCCAGTAACACCTGGTGCAACCCACAGGGCAGCAGGTACATGGGGACCCAGCCAAGTGCATGTGCCCAGAGGCTGTGGAAGAGCTTAGTCCTGCTGTGCTCAGCCAGGGCAAAGCTTTACCTCGACATGGATGGGACCAGGACACACCAGCATGTGCAGAAGAAGTTTGGAAAGCAGTTTTGAAAGTTGTTTTCAACAGTGACTTGGCTAATTTGGGCAGAAAAGGAGGTGCTTCGTTTTTGCACGTGTTTAACTGGAAGTGCTTTAAAGTGGACATATTTCCTTCTCAACAGAAACGTTTGGGCTTAACTGAGCTCCTCCAATCCACTTCCCTCATCTTCTTTGTCTTTCACTTGGCACAATCATTTTTACACAAATGAATCACTCCCAGGTTAATCCTCCCCATTGCCTTCCCCCTGCTCCATGGCAGAGCAGGCATGCCCTGCTCTGTGTCTCCCAGGAGACAGAGATAAATAATTGGATTATTGATAGTGTTTCAAAAAGAGTTAAAAAGAAGAACAAGCCTCCAGCCACGTCACATAAAGAGGATGCAACACTTCCCAGAGCCCTTGGTGACACTAACACTGTTTGCTATTTTGCTTATGTCACTCTTTACCCTTACCAGGATTAGATAACTTGAAATAATAAATTGCCATTCCTTCACCAATACTTTGGAAACAACACCAGTGTGTGCCTTCACTCACAGCCCACAGTTTCTCTGAGAACTGGTAGATTATTTAACAGCTACCATCAGGTCTGGGGATGCAGGCAGCACTCAACCAAACTAATGGAGGGATAAAAGCAGCCAACATAGCTCCTTTCACTGCCCAGTGATCAAGAAATACAAAGTTCACCTTCAGCATCTAATGTACAGATTTAAAAAAAACCCCTTTAGCAGGTGCATAGATTATTTTCATGTCTGACCTTACCCACTTGAGCCTTCCTTGACACAGAAAGCCATCCCTGCCCACCAGGATTTGCTCACTTAAGCATGTTCTGCTCAGCCTTAGAGCACCTGTGGTGGGCGGCGGCGAGCAGCCGCTCTGCTCGCAGGGCTGTGCAGCGGGGCTCGTGGGTCTGCTGCAGGTGCACATCGTGTGAGCCCAGCCAAAATAAAGCACCTGGCTGTGACCCTTGTGGGGGGCCCTGCTCCTGAGCTTCCCTGCTCTCCCGGGGACAGGGACACCTGCACGGAGGTGGGACGCTGCTCCCGCCACTGCACGCGGGGACACAGCAGGAGATCTTTGGAGCCAGGTGATTAATGGGGCTGGGTTCTGGGCCCTGTTCCCACAGGGAAAGGGCAGGCCTCAGAGAGTGCCAGGAGGAGAGCTCTGTGCCCTGAGGCTGGCAGCAGTGACAAACTGTCCTCCAGATGCTGACCGTGACTTGATGCCCCCAGCCTGCCAGTCCTGCTGCCCCCCAGGCCACTTTGTCCTGGGATGGACAGGTACCCCAGGCACCAGCATCAGCTCCCCATCCCACAGCCAGGGTACCACTGTATCCATGGAGACTGGTCCTGCTGTGGTCACCATGGAAACACCCAGCCGTGTTCAGGTGATGCTCAAGCACTGGGGAAGTGACAAGGGGACTGTCCCACGCTGACCCCACAGAGGTGAGAGCATGACCCTGACCATGGGAAAACCAACAAAACCCAAAGAAGCATGGCAGCAGAGATGCAGAAACATCACATCTCTTCATCCTTCCTCCTGGGCAACCAGGTCTTCCAGCAAGACTGGTAACATTTCCCAAAGAAACCCCAAGAAGAGAAAAGAAAAAGAATATGGTTTTCCATGACACGTGGGATTGTGCCATGAAACTTTGTCCCAGCTGCACTGGCTGGCTCCAGCTCACAACCAGCACAGCCCTTGCAAGATGAACACAGCCCTCAGCTCTGAGTAATTAAAAAGCTTAGAAACTGACTTTCTCCAAAGGAGATGGGATTTTCATTTTTGTCATTGCTGCTCTCACCCACAATGTTTTGCACAGGAAAAGAATGACCATGCCAGAATGACCCAGAATTCACATTAGGATATGGACATGCCTGTGCACTGATGGATTTATTTACTGTTTTATGGGATGTGCACCCAGCCTCAGTCATCAGCCCTGTCTCCACTTGGGTCATGGAAGTGCGAGTCAAAAATCACCAGAAAGAAAATAATTTCTGAATTCTAGTTCCACTGCAGCCCCAAGAAGCCGTCTGTACGCAGGACTGTGTCAGCAGCACAGTATGGCATTGCTTCTCCACTGCCCTGACCACGGGGAGCAGGGGAATATTCCAGCAATTACAGCAAATCCCCAGGTGAACCATCTAGAATAACCAATTTTAATAGCGTGTCACTGCTCTGTCTCATAAAGTAGCAGTGAGTGGGCTGTAAGAGGTGCAGTGGGGGCACCTGCCCGTACCAGGGCCTGCCCCGTGAGGGGTTTAATCATCAGCATCCACACTCCCACCCCGTGTGTCCACCACCACTGTCCCAATCCTTCCCTTGCTGCCTGAGTTTGCTGCTTCAGCTCAGCTGCATCCCCTTCCCCAGCCTGCCGTGCTTTCAAGGAAAGCAGCGTTTCCCCACAGCAGAGGATAAAATGCTGAATTTGAGGCACTAAAACTTTGCTTTCTATTTTAATGGTTCAAAGGTCGTCTTTGCCTGAAAAATAACATCCCACGCTCCCTGCCCTGAGCCCCCCAAAGCCTACAAAAGGCTTGGAAGAGAGAAGGAAGTTCAGTTTTCTTCCCTTTCTCCAGCCAAATGTCTTCTACTGACTGTAAAACCTGTAGGGACATCATTCTGAAATCCAAATTCCCAGAACAAACTTCAAAGCATTGGGAGCTAATATTAGCATTTTTCATAATGTTGCAATGATTGTATTGTGTTATAAAAAACCTTACGAATTATTTAAAAGGGCTTTTTTGGCCTTAATATTAGAGACTAGGCAGATAATTTGTGTGATTTCAAGGCTGCAGCTACAAGTGCTGACTGGCTGAGCCATGATGCCAGGATGCCATTGGGATCATTGCTGTGACAAGCAGTCCACAGCCATGCACATTCCTGAAAAAACATCACCTTGCAGGTATCCAGAAGCAGGTTAAACAAAACTAAACTAAAAAAAAAAAAAAAAAAAACCAAAAAAAAACCCCCCAAAAAAACCCCCCCCAACCAAAAAAAAAAACCCAAAAAAAAAACCCAAAAAAACCCCCAAAGAACCCCACCAAAACTAAACAAAATAAACTACATTGTGTTTACCATGACGTAAAAAAAATCACCTTCCACAGATTTACTAAACAACTGCTCTAAAAGTCAGCCTAGAAGCAAATTAAACCCAGAATCCAGGAATTCATGGTACAGACACCAACAATTCCTAAATTGGGTTAGAGTTCAGTCTTGATGAGAGCACACATCAGATTTCTGCAAACAAAAATAATACATGCTCCCCAAAAAATACCCCTAAACCCCAATATTAATGTTTTTAAAGTGTGGAAATACTGGGTTTTTAAATGTCTTTATGGTGCAGTGCAATATTTCCTCAATTATGTGACTAATGAAAAATAGTTTAGCTTTAAAAAAGGATCTAGTACAGCCTCTGCACTCAGAACTTTTACTACCTACAGAGAGGGTTTAATTACAAAGGTCTTGTCCACAAGGTCAGGAAGAAGAAAACTAAAGGGAGTCTGATCCTGATTTACTGTGACTCCCTATCCCCACTCCCATACTGTTAGAGGTGCTTTTCCATTGTAACATAATTTATATTCACTTTGAAGATACTTCATGGGGCACGGGGAGACGTGGGCTCCGCTGAGGATGACACGAGCCAATTCTAACGGCGAGGATTTAGCCTGGGATAAAGGAGCTGTGTTATCAGCTGAGATCAGATCTGGAATGCTGCCCTGTACCTTGCTGGCTTTTTCAGGGGCAGGTTGAAACACCAGAGCGCAGCTTTGGTCAAGGGAGAGGCTCCAACACCTCCTGGGTGGCCCTTGGCCAAAGCAATGCTCTTACAGACACACTTTCACACGTCTTGTTTTAGAAAAGCGACTACAAGGCAGGTGCTGCATTTTTCTGTAGGACTGGGCAGCCAGGAAGGAGAAATTCTCTGAAGCAATATAGAGAGAAAAAAGAGAGAGAAAAAAAAAAGCCTTAAGAGGAAGCAGGCTGTGGCTACAGGAAAGCATATTTCTTTAAAAACACCTCAGGAAGTTATGTTACTTTAAATTTTTCAGCTGCCGCCCTCTGAAGAAGCACACGTTCCACTTTATCATGCAAAGGAAAGAGAAAACGGAGCACCATAAATCGGAGTTGTGCTTACAGAGAAGGTGCTGTTTATCTGTCTGATATTTAGACTGACCTTTGCTGGGTTGTGGAGTTTGTCTGTCTGCAAATCCTCAAATCTCAAACAGAGAACACTGCCGAGAACCAACTGACCCGCGGGGAGATGAAATATTATCTCCTCCTCTGTATACAACTTCTTCCCCGGGAGCCTCACCAGCGCCAGGGCTTTATCTCCAGCCTCTCCTGGGGCTGGGGGGCTGCAGGGCACCCCTTGTGCCAGCACCACGCTCCGGTTTGTGCCTGGGCTCCTCACTCTCATCTGTCTGATCAGCAGACACAAAACCTGGCAGAGCCTCACTCCAGCCCCGCTTTGTCCCCGGTCCCATCCGCTCCTGCCACTCGCACGCGGTGGCAAAACCTGGGCAAAGCCCCACGGGGGACATCTTAGAAGCAAACACACCCAGCTCACATCCCAGCTGCGCTTTGTTTTCCCAGTGTTGCTTCATTCCCTCCTTAGAACGCTGGAGTGGTTTCTTTTAAATCATCCCTTGGAAGATGATCATGCAACAGAGATGGCACCGGCGCTACTTTTGTTATCCCGAGGAAAATGTATTGCTGTGTTTTTGCCAACCATCTCCGTTGCCAGTGCTTAAGATTCAGCGCTGGAGCTCGTGCCTTCCCCTTGCTTAGCCTTCCAAAGCCTTTTGCAAACATTTAAATAAACAGCCCTAGGAAGTAAGTATTAATAAATACATTTTACAGAGGCTGATTTAGTCCAGCCAGTAGGAGTTATGCACACACGAATTAGCAGCAGACTCAGAAGTCCCTGTGCCTCGAGCCCAAGTGCTGCCAGACAAAAGCTGGCTGCAGTCACTTCCCGAGCATCCCAGAGAGAGAGACTCTCACTCCACCCGCCAGTCCCCTTGCAAACTTCTTTCAAGAGTCTGAGATCCCATGAAGTAGTCAGGTTCACCAAAGTGGGCTGAAACCAGTCCTACCCTAATTTCCATCCACCCCTCCAGGAAGCCCTTTCCAGTGCAGCACCTCCAGTCCTTCCCTCCAGCCACAGGAGGGATCCCTTATGAGTTAAACATAGCAACAGGCAAGATTTGTGAATGAACAGGCCAGAGGATGTCAGGCCAATCTTCTCACAATGATGGCTTATTCACAAAAACTGGGCTTTGAACAACCTAATTAGGACTAGGAATACATCATCTGGACAGTACTGAGAAAAGTGAAATATGCTGCAATTGCCAACACTCTATTGTTTCCAGTATCAGCTAAGCAGCCAAGGAAACCTCCTTCCTTGAGCAGGAAAAGGGCACAGCAGGCTCCAGATGCCTCTGCTTGTGCAATCTGAGGACACTGCAGTGAAAACCCCAGGCTGGGGAGCAGCAGCTGGGCCCTTTTCCCTTCTCCTTGGTGTTCCAAACCAGCCCATGTGTGATATCCCCATCCACCAAGACCCGAACCAGCTCTGGTGATGGCCACAGTGGCCACTCCACTGCCCAGAGTTAAAGCCCAGGACTGAAACTCAGCCTTAAACCCCCTCTAAAGGTGCATTTGGGGACACAGCACCTGCAGGCAGCAGTGATCCAACCATCCTTCCTCCTTGCTGGCATTCCTCTGGCTGATGCTCTGTACTGAGGAGGGCACTGCAGGCCTCTGGTGGGGTTATCACCCACCATGGAGGGAGTGACTTCATCCCTCTCCACACAAATGAGGAAGATGAGCACCTGTCCTTTCCCACAGAGGCTTTCCCTATCCATATCTCCACTGGTGGCCTCCCTGTCACCAGCCAAATGGTGACATGGCAAAGCCCAGGCGTGAGCTGGAAGAGTTAATCCTCCAGTATTTAAGCAAGGATGGAGCCAGGGAAGACTTTCCTCCTTTAAAAGTGCAACTGTTGTTCTGTTTTTCTCAGGTACAGATTCATTAGCTCTTGACTGGCTCTCCTGGCTTGCTGACTACTTGTGGAAAAAGCCATTTACCCCGGTGAATGTCAAGGTTAGTTCAAACCGTCCTTGTCATCAGTCTCTCTGGCAGAAGGTCAGGGAGAAGCTTTCCTCAAATGGGCAGCATCAAACAAAGCAGAGGCTGACTTAACTCATGTAAGGAAAGGAGACCTTCCCTGCTAGGCAATAAGGACAGGAGATTAACCCCTCTCTTTCCCCCAGCTACCTTCAGGCAGGCACCTCCACGCCCATGGGGCCGATCACATCTCATCTCCCCTTGCTGGCAAGAACCACCCGGGCACACCAAACCTTCCAGGGAAGGCTCATCCTCCAAAGATGTTATCCCAGCAACAGCTCGTGTCCCTTTTCTTTAATCATTACTATTTGTTTAGACTTTCAGTTTAATTCTTACACCTCCAGCACCACAAGCCTCCTCACTAGGTCAAATGGGAAGCATCACAGCACATCACTAAACAATAGTGATGTGGTATTTAATAATACCTGTTAGCTGGGGCTCCTACAGAACATCCTGGGATGATAATGACCCATTTAATAATACCTGTTAGCTGGGGCTCCTACAGAACATCCTGGGATGTCCTCAAGGTGGTGGGAAGCCCCTCTGTATATGCAAAGAGAGGCACATGCGGTTCTTACTGGAAAAGAAAAAAAAAAGGAAAAAACCCCAATCCTGCCAATCCTCTGTACCCTTTTGTGCACTGCAAGTAAGCCAGCTCAGCGGATAATTAACATTAAAAGGAAATATTTTTGGAGGTAACACTTTTGATAAGAATACCATGGGTAAACTACAGGAAAAGCTCTCTGGCACCTGGAGTGGGTTTCATCCACAGGGCTTCAGCATAAGAAAATGAATGGGAGAACAAGAGAGGAAACTTTTGGTGCTCCTTTCATGCTCTCCATTCACATGGGAAGATTTAGAGGAATTTTTCAGTGGGAGGGAATGGTGGTAAATTATAAATGGCCTCATCACAGAAAAATGCTGAGGTTTTGAACAGTCAATCTTGCAGCATTACCAGATTGCTCTTAGGGTTTCACTCTCTACCCTCTCCTAGGCCAGAAGGCGTGGGCCAGCTCTGAAGGTCCCATCCAGAGAGCCACCTCTGCCACCCTGATGCCCATCTGAGGGTGCTGGAGCCAAAGGGAAGCAGAAAGGATGGACATGTCCTCATTGCAAAAGGCAGAGCACACCCGTGGCAAACAGACACTGTGAGGAAGAATAAAGATTAAGGAAATAAAGTGTTTGCTGTCTTACAGCATTTCTCAGCCAGGAGAACCAGGGCCTTCTGTAAAAAGCTCATTAGGAATCTTAACACAGAAGGAAAAAGTGCTGCAGTTATGAAGATTCAACTCAAAATCTTTTTGGAGACTGTAGTAGCTTTTCAATTCTCTCATTCACCCATAAGGCACAAGAGAAGCTTGGTCTGAGAGTTCTGGTGCAGAAGAGCTCTCCTGTAAAGCAATACTCACCTACAGTCAATTAGACATTAGCTGGTGCTTTGAAGTTTAGAGACTCTGAGATTCTTCAAAGAAGGTCTATTTTGAACCAGTATTTCAGCCGAGGTCAAACACGGCACCCAGACCTCGCTTCAGACTTCTCTGCCCTCAACAACAAACATGGTTTGTGGTATTTCTAATTTGTGGAGGTTTCTGAGAGATGAGCAGATCAAAAATGTAAATGGCTTCAGCCCTCGGGTCAAGCAGGCAATCTGTGCCAGCGTGTGAAGGAAATGAGTATGACAGTTCACAAAACGTTGCTTCCAGGAATAAGAGCTCTCAGTTTCCTAATAAGCTAATGGTGGGCTAAAAGAGGACGCTCTGAATCCCAGTCTCCCTCTGAATCTCCCCTGGGTTGCAGCTGGAGAGCAGACCTGGGCCTGTCAGAAGACAGATCTGTCTACTTGGAGGGCCCAGGGCTGCACCTAACTTTTGGTTCCCGCATGTTTCAGCATCTGCCTGGCTCGCTGGGTCGGGATTCAAAGGGGCCTGTGCTTTTTACCCCTGTGCAAATGAGTCCTGCAAAAAACCCTTCCCTGCTTTTATTGTCTGCAAGACTCCTTTCCACACTAATTCTGCACTTGTAAAACACTCCTGCAAAATGAAGCCAGAGATGTACAAGGCCTGTCCTGTCTGCTTCCATTAGGGACGGGGAGCATTCCTATCAGTTTGAAAGTAGGTCGAGGCCTTTTCATGTTCATTCAGTTTTCAGGTTTCATTTTTACACACATGCACATATTCTAGGTGGGGCTGATGGCACTGTCTATTACTAAGGTTGTATGACACTTCCCATTATAAGGGACTGTTTCATTTGCTTATAACTTTGCCAAACTCAAACCAGACTTTTTCTGCAATTGCAGCTTCCAGCTGCTAGAAGAGGGACCTTGGAGAGAACAACGGGAATCATTTTTCCCTGGGTATCTCCAGGTCTCAGAGACACAGAAAAGGAAACAACTTCATTTAATGGGGGGAGAAGAGGACACGTGAGGAAGACTGTGAGGGTGGAAAGAAATCCATGGCGTAACAGGTCAAGCAAAATTGAAATATGGGATGGGAAAGATGGGTTACAGCTGGCCTTGCTTGGGTGGACACAGGCTCTGCAGAGAGGAGCCAGTGCTAAATGAAGAGGGGAAGAGTAAGACTGTTTGGGCTAAGTCATGAGATAAAAACACTTGTAGGAATAAAAATAATATTTTTTTAAAAAATAGACCCTGTGCCTGGGCAAGCAGTGAGACTGGGAGTCAGCTGATGGCAGCAAAACAGTGGAGCTGGACAAGGACAGGATGGTGGGGCAGGCTGGGTGAGGAAGCAGGAACAGAATCCAACTGAAGGGTCGGTGCAGAAGGTCACTGAATCACACCAGTTGGTCTGTGTCAATGGGAAAATGTCAGGGATGTCCCACAGTAAAGGAAGAACTTTGAATGAACTTCCCAACCTATCCTGGAAAAATGAAAGCAGCACAAAGCTGAGTTCAACAGACACGGAGTCTCCTTTGCTTAGAAACAGGCACTACTTGTGCTCATCGGCAAGGGGAAGGAGAGGTCTTTCAGCCCCCTTATCCCAAAACAGCATCAACTTCTACCACTGCTTCCAGCACAAACACTGGGTATGAGGGAAAAAATCATAAAATGATCACTAAGATTAAAAAAAACACACTGACAAACATTACCTGAGTGGTGAGAGGAAAGAGCTACAGAGGGAAGCCAGCCAAGCATTCATGGGCAAGTGCTCCCTTTGAGTCTCCCTGTGACCCTGAAAAGATGAGAACTGAGGTGCCCCAAACCCCTAGTGAGTTCTGTAAATATAAGTTATATCTTCCCTATTGCTGTATTTCCTGACATAATTCTTAGGACCTATTTGCATATCCAGGGATCCACCAGAAAAAAAAAAAAAAAAAAATTAGGTGAGATCATGAGGTAAAATTAGACTGGGTGCAGATGGGAGAAGGTTAAAACGACTCTTTTGCCTCCGTGCTTGGAGCTGGGAGGCGCGAGAGCATCTCGCAGTAGGAACGCAGCACTGCGGAGATAATTTGTGTCAAATTGAAGCTCTGCATTGACAGATAGCTAAGTACAATAACAATTATAATAATAAAAGCCAGGCCCCAGCACATGCTGCGTGCACGGACATCTCTTGCCCTTGAAAATAGCAAGGGAACGGCGGAGCTCTGTGTAACTATCACTTAAGTGAGGTAAAAAACGCGTGAGCTAAAAGCGCGTGTGTTTCCAGACTAATTGAAGAGTTTGCGGATGCAAAGTCTTAAATACAGGTTTGAAATGGCAAATTCACTGCTGTAATGCCTTGGAAGGTGCCACAGTGGTTTTGTAAAGGGAACAAAATGGAAGGTGTTATTTGGAAGGATCCATGCATTGTAGAGGACTGGACATCACCCTAAAGTTTCCCTTAACCAAGTGTACTAATAATGCTGCAGGTCTGAGGTTCTGCTTCTCCTGCTGGTGGCTGCTGACAATTGCTCTGGACCACACTTGTGCCCCAGAGCTTGAGGCAGACCTCAGGAGCACTGAGTCACCACATTCCTCTGGCACACTGGGTTGTGGAAATGGTGAAAGGCTGGAATCTAAATCCAAAAACCACTGCCAGAAAAAAAAAATAAATAAAGTAGGGTTTGGAAGGGAAATAAAAGTTATTCCTGAGGGTTTAAAACAACCTCTAACTACAAATGGCTTGGGTGAATTCTTCCTGTGGACAGACTGTTCTACATCTCCACACTTACTCTTGCATCCTTCTTTGGTGCATCTGGTGCAGACTAAATTCAGTGCCCATCTGACGCAGCGTGGCAAACTGTACACAATAACAAACCCAAAAGTCACATTGTTCCTTCAGCTGTCGCTCCCCAAAGGGCAGCAGATGAAAGTTGCACCCTCTGTCCCAGTGGTGGGCGTTTGGGAATCTGGGAGTCTACAGCTCCTGTGCTGAAACTTGGATTGTGGCTAGAGGTGAGAATGGCTACAACATACCAATACACCATAAATTTTCTAGGAGAAAAAAACCTAAGATTGCATCCAAAAGAAGAAATAATTAAAGAAAGTCAATTTAAATCAAGTTTTTAGAACTTAGGAAATGCCAAACTGAAAGTTGCCTGGTCAACTTTAATTTAGGCTCCTTCCTGGTACAATGGAATTTTGATTCAGTCTTTAATTACACGATCACTTAATGTTTGTTTCACAAGATCATTTCCTCATTCAGTGCAAAGCAGTTGCCCAGGCAACCTTCATCTTTGCATTTTCAAATTTTGAGTGCTCAATTCAACAGTCTTTAGGAGGAAAAAAATAAAAAAAAAGGGAACATTTGTACAGAGTAACTGTGGACCTGGTCTAGGTGGTTTCCTTGGGGACGTGTGGTGCTTCTCCAAGAGGAATGAAGTTCTCTGAGAGAGTGAACACTTTTCCACAATAATTGTTCTGGCAGCAATCACGCCTTTCCTTCCCCAGCCAAAACAAGGCTGTGGGTGACAAGTGCTGCTCTCTGCCGACATCCAGCACGACAGGGAGCAATGTTGAGCTCCCAAAAGATGCTCAAGCCCTCTCCAAAGGCATGGAGACAGCCTCCAGCCACCAGATGAAGTTGTGGTTTAGGCTCTGGGGTGATTCCCAGCTGCCAGCACTCACATCCAGCACGGGCAGGATGGCAGAAAGTGAGATATGCTTTTGGCTATCACGGCACTCTGTTAGTTACTGTTCCACCCTGGCCCCCAATTAACTCCCTGCTCCAGCCTCAAATCAATTAGGTTTATGCCCCTGCCCAGTTCTCAGTGTGCTCCAGTCTCACATCAATTCTGCCTGCAGTGATTTAACAGTGATTTAGCCCCTGTCTCAAACGTACCACTTACCCCCCATGACATTGCAATCGTTCTACATTTATTTTCTCCTCTTTTCTATGCTTCTCCCCGCCCCTCCTCAATATGGGAAATTTGTCAAAGCACACCCTTTGCCTGGAGTTGTTTTGCTTTCACAAATTAGCACTTTCCAGTAACAAAATGGTTTGCCTAAAAAGAAAAAAAAAAAAACAGGAAAAAAAAGTATCTCCCACAGCCTCTGGTGAGAGCTCTGTGGCCTCAGCTGATGGCTTCCTTCTCTGGCAACCTTTTGCTTCTACACTTCTCTTTAGCTCTCCTGGCTTTCTTCTGGGGATTTCAATATCAGTGAAGCCAGCAGCCACTGTGTTTTCTTATGATGCCCATTCCATATTTTTAATTTGGGGAATTCCTTTGCAAGGCTTCATTCTTCCACGTTTGCTCCTCTTATGCACGCCAAGTGGACTTTCCTTTCCCAAGTGGACAGGAATTCAAGTCTGAATTACTATGGCCATAAAAGTCTCATTTTCAGTCCACCAGGACAAGGAAAAATGAGGCTCCAGCATTGTTGGAAGGAACAGCACCGGGACTCTGCCCTGAGGGGGACTTTGGTATGTTGGGAAGGTGGAAACATTAGTGATGGCATTTGGGATGGGTCTTATAGTTTAAAATGGGAGCTCATTCCCATTCCTCATACACACAACCAAAATCCAACAAACAAAACAAACCCCCAAAAAAAGGCAAAACCAAACTTTTCTATTCTAAGCCTTGTTTCAGCACAAATTAATATGTCCACCTCCTCATGCCCAGTAGAGAAGGCAAACAGGGATTATTCCTTTTCCCCATTACACAGCCAAACCATCCAAGCTCCTCGCAGCCCTCGGGGAGTTCCAGCTTTGGCCTGCAGTGAGCTGCCCCTCAGCGATGTGGGACACCCAGAAATGAGGGCTGGGGGCGAGGTGGCAGCTCGAGGCGCTGCCTGGCTGGAGGTGACACAGGCAGTGTCACCTGCTGCCTGGCGAGGGACAGGTGCCAGCCTGGCACTGCCGGCTCCGCTCCTTCGCAGTTGCACAGATTTAGCCTCAGCTCAGCTCCCCTGGTCCTCCCAGCCCGCCTGCTTCCGGAAACTGGAGATATTATATTTCAGGGTGCTAAAGCGTTTGTATATCCCTGCCTTATAAAACATGCAAAAATGCCATCTGCAGTTAGCATGACTAACTCCAAGCACACAGTCCTACTACAGATCCCCTCGCAGCTTTCTTCCTTTCATTGCTAAACACTTTTCAAGAAAGAAAGAAAAATCCATTTTTAGTGCTAATGCCACCTGCAGGTTGAAGAAAAACAGTTGCAAGATCCCTGAAAACTGAACAAACATGCCTTTTTGTCCCCCCCCCACCTTCCCTATCTAACCACAAGGAATGTTCCTGTGCAACTGCACCTTTTTTCTGAACGGAAATGACTTTGTCCGTTGGAAAAGTGACCTTTTCTCACTCTCAGATAACACAGCTTGTCTTATCTGCTGGTGGAAACTTCCACCTGGCTGGTCGCTAGTGGTTTGTGGGGAGCCTAAAATTAAATCAGCAATTTTCTCTCATGTTGCTTCTGTAACTGCTCCTGGCTCCCCTGCCCCGTTGGGATGTAGGGATCTCAGTTGCCAATGACCCATCTCCAAGAAGTCTAATTCACGTGAGCACTCAAATGTGTATTTATCCACCTGCCAAAAACCGTCTGGAGATGCTTCGTGCTGTATTTGAACACTAAATGCAAACACTGCTGTTGGATGCACAGCCCCCATCCCTGACTGACACGGCTGGATGCTCCAACACTAACCTGGGAGCTGCAAACTCCTTATTTTGGCACAGAATCCCTTCACCATGGTGCTTTCGAGCCTCATCTCAGTTCTTTAAAGTGGGATTAGTGACCCCAGACAGATTTCCATGAGGATGAACCACCTTGTTGTGAAAAAGAAACTAACTCTAAACACACCTGGCCAGGCTCTGTTATTTAGCTCCCCCCCAGTGCCACCAGCAGGACCGCCCGTGGCTGCTACCTGCCGAGATCAGTCATGCCACACATTTTTCCCTCCATAGAGACCCATCCACGTGTTCTCCTCCCAGGCCCAGGCAGCACAGCTCTCACACCAGCTCTTCCCCTCCAAATGCCGCTGCTGGGAACGTCACTGGTTCACCGTTCTCCTTGGCGTTACGCTTTCAGTCACGTCACGGACCCTGCTCTCAGTCTCACAGTGATTTTTCCTGCTGTGTGAATTCTATCTGGGAGGCACTGAGCAGAGCTGGAACAGTCAAGTGTGTTTGACTTTGCCCTCGCCCCGAAAAGGGCATCTTGGACCTACATTTTGTAACCATTGGACTTAAGTACAGGAGACTGTGCAACCTCTGACACGAAGTAACGCAGAATACGATGACATAATGTTATAAGAACAGACAGAAATAATGTGGAAAAGCCCTTTCTGGCTCTAATAGGCAGCTGGTGACACAGGTGAAACACCTACAGTACCACTTAATAAAATTATTTTAATTTAGAATGGGAATGAAGAAATGGAGCCAATTACCTTAGTGGATCTGACAGGCAACCCTAAATGGATCCTTGGTTTGGGCCATTTTTATCCCTATGAATAATGATAAAATGACTCAGAAGAGATGCCTGAGGAAACACTGCACGCTCCCAGCCCAGATAATATTAATAAGGCAGGCTCTCAGCTGCAGAGAAAGAAACCCGAACAAATCATCGTGTTTTCACTTGTGCCCCCTTTTCTTTGACCGAATTAGAGGAGAGGAGGGTGGGGAGGGAAGGGGAAGGGGAGAGGATGGTGGGGAGCACCTGCCCTCCCACACCTGAGCGGATGACAACGTTCCTGTCACCTCCAGGCACGCTCCAGAAGGAGTTTGCAGCGTTTCCGTGGGCAGAAATAATATTCGTGGCTGCACTTATCTGGGTTAAAAAAAAAAAGTTTCAGGGCAAAGAAATGCTGTAGCCGTGGGGTGTGGAGGGACTGACAGTCAGGAGCAAGGAGGAACACTGTCCCCCCCGCTGAGAAATAATGAGTATTTGTGGAGGGTGCAAGTACAGGAGGGATTTGGTACCCACATGGATGGGTCCAGACATTGGCCTGGGTGGACAAATGGTCTGTTCCAGTATGGCAACTCCTATTTTCCTGTGAAAATACAGATTTCATGGTGCAAGATCAGTTCTGTCAGATTAAATCAAAATGCAATAATCACTGAGCAATTGCCATCTGATATCTAAATACCCCCACCAGCCTTATCCTACTATTAATTTTAAAACAGACACCTCAGAAAAGGAGGATTTTTTTTTTTCCCAGGGAGAGGAATAAAAATCCTCTGAAGTGATAAAAATTAATCTCAATTCATGTTAGTTTCAGTGACAGCGATTGTACCAGGCACACAGGCTGTCCAGTGGTATTTCTGGGATGAATTCTGCATCTCAAAATAAGATAGAGGAGCCTGAGAGATGTTGTTTTGAAGGAAGAATTCCACCCCCCCCCACCCCCCTTCTCCAAAAAAAAAATCATCTTCCACTGCAACTTCTGGGCAGAGAGGCCACGGGAACCGCTGTGCCTTTAAGACCAGATGTAACCTGCAAATCAAAAGGCCACAGCATTCACCCATGTCATTGTCCCCTGAAAGATCAAAACCTCATTAAATACTTGGTGGAATATCTGTTCTTTTAAAGAAGTTTACATATTTCTCCTCTTTTTTTAAATTTATTTTATTTTTCTGAGAGCCCCCACCACTTCTTCTTTTCTCCATCTATTCTTATCACTTTCGAATTACAGAGATCTATTTTCAGATGAACGCACTGAACAAAACCTTCATCTGGGTATTTTTTTTCCCTCTCCTCTCTCTTTTTTTCCCCTCTTTTTTCCTTTTTTTTTTTTTTTTTATTTCCCAACATGGCGGTACGTGCTTATGCCCGCTATCTGCATAAGTCTTTTGTGTATTGCTAATGGAGTGCTGGAATTGTGGCAGCTCTGAGCAGGGAATACATGTGAGCAACAATATGCTGACAGACCCCTCAGTGGAATCTAATCTGTTCCAGCTCATGCACTCCTCAGAAACTATTTAACTTTCATTAAACTGTGTTTGATATCAGCTAAATAGAATGCATACGGCACCAATATAGCTCATATGGTCTCATTCATTCGATCACAGCAGTGCTTTTTTCTTATATTTTCCCCCCACTTGTGTCAGTACCCGGTATAGCTGGGTAAATAGGAGACCTTTGAAGATATAGTTAGTACTCAGATTTCTTTATTCTTTTGTGCTGGTTTCTTAGTGTTGAAACAGTGATTCATGTATGTCTCAGACAGCCTCCATTAATTTCATGTAATGTAGCTTTTATCTCGTAGCTGGGACAACTATCTCCAGCGCTGTCTCCCTATAGCATCTCTCGCGCAGCAGCCCCTCCGCCTGCCCACCTCCCCCCCAGCGCCCCTTTTTCTCTCACCAGCAGCTCATTTCTGGAGAATTTACTTTTGTTTTCTTACGTTGGGCGGGTGGGGGGGGGGAAATAAATAAAAGAGGGCTAAGATTGCAGAGGAGAAGTAAGGTAAAGATCTCCCCGTCCGCGTGGATGTCTTTATGTCTCGAGGAGGGAGGAAAAAAAGGCAGGGGGAGCGGGGAGGGGAGGGCTTTGGGGGGAGTGGGCTAAAATATCTTTCGTGGCAGCGGCTGGATAACAGTTTTTTTAACCTATTCACAGCGCACTAATTTGATTATGAATGCGGCACAGTAGGAGCATGCAGTTTCTGGGGAGCGGGAGGAGGGGGCGACGGGCACTGGATTTACAAGCTGGGGCTGTTCAAAAGTTTGAACGGTCAAATGCGCCTTGAAAAAAAAAATTTTTTTAAAAATTATCAAGACACAAATCTTCCTCCAACGGTCATGAACGTCCCAAAAATATTTTTAAAAATCCCCAACACCAAAGCGGCCAGCCCTTCAAACCACAAAGAGCTGCAGTGAGTGTGTTACCACCACAAATAAACATTGCGAGTCCATTTGTAAATAAAAAGAGAAAAAAGCTGGTTTGCTTCTTCTTCCCCCCCCTCTTTTTCTTTTTTTGCCTCTTGACTGATCCAAATGCATTAAAGACTTTTTCACCTTACAAGGAGGATGGAAGAGGGAAAGCAGCATCAACTTGATTGGGAAAAGTGAAAGCGATTACCTTACACTTTCTTTCAAGATTTTTTCCAATTACGTTTTATTAAGTCCAAAGGAATAATCACAATTTTTTTTATATATTGCTTAAGAGAAACAACATGGGGTCCTTTGGTAGAGGGAACCCAATTATTTGGGATATTATTTCGCGAAACCTTTTCATTTTATTAGTATACCAGAGGGTTTTCACATTCGCCAGGCTAAGTCCTAACTATTATTACTTTTTGGGAAGAAGTGTCTCACCGGGGCAATTAATTCTGTGCATTAACACCGGTCGCTGCTGTGTCGCACGTTTTAAACCGGAGGAGGAACGCGAGCTCCCCGCGCGATTTATCATCCAGTTCAGAACGGGGTCACCGACGCCAGCCCAGGTAATACAGAATGAGCTTTTTTTTAGAGGAGATTTTTGCTGTGCAGCAACTTTGCAAAGTCCCGAGCTGCACCGAGTTTGCTGGCGCTCTGAGCACAAGCCCTGGGTCTCCAGGCAGCGGCTGCCAAAGGGAGAACACAAACGTGCCCTATCTGCTCCCTGGAAATCAAATCCTACTGCAGCAACTTCGCTCCTGAGCCCGCAGAGGCTGCACAGGCAGGGAAGGGCTCGCTGCTAGCCAGCCAAAAGGCTGATCCAAAAAATTATGGAGATAAGCTTATTGACATTTTTACTGTACGTTATTAATCTTATTAATAGCGTTAACAAAGGCTAATTGAAAATGCATCATCTGTAATCACGTCAGTCTTCGGTTTAGGGCATTTTTGTCAAAGTAAACCGTAGAGGAGTAATTCACACTCTGCTGCTGTTTTGGGGAGGCAGGAAGGAGGACAGGCTGATTTCACTCAGCTCCACACAGCCCCGAGACAGAGGCAGTGAAATTAACGGCTGTGGTTTCCGGCACTGCGAGCCCAGAGATAAAACCAGCTTTAGGTTTAGCCCTGCAGGATGAGCGTGCACGGGGCCAGGGGTGGCAGAGGCAATGCTTGACCCCTTTGTGTTGCAGTCAACACAAGATCCTGGTCCTGGCACCTCAGCTACAGGTACCAGCAACAGGCATTGCCTGTCCTGATGCTTTTCCATTCCAAAAGCAGGCCATGACAAAAATATTCTTGTAGGACAAGGGATGAACAGGCACATGGGAAAGGCACTTGGGGAGCAAAGAGGTTTCACTCTCCAGCAAGCGAGAGGAAAACCCAAAGAGCAGCTTTTGCACCTCCTGACATGGTACAAAAAGCACTGTATAACCTCTCCCAAAGGGATGGTGCCAGCACAATCCCACAGCCACACAGAGCCCAAATGGCCACTGGAAGGCTCCATGGCAGAGATCCTTCAGCTCACCAGGAGGAAAAGAGCCACCATTGTCACTGCAGCATCTCCCCACTTACCATGTTGGAAGCCACCTCAACATTCTGTTGTCCCATTTCCTTGCAAATTACAGGCAGCACAGCCCTAACCTGTGCTGTGGCTACCCTGGGCATCCCCACAGCACAGGGAAGGGTGCTGGGTGTGGATTGTCCCCTGGCACAGGGAAGGGTGCTGGGTATGGACTGTCCCTGGCTCTGCTTGCCCAGGAGCTTGCACTGTTACTCCTCCTCTGGACTCCCCACATTATTTTCATCTCTGCTTTGGGACAGTTGGGGAAGCGCCACTGATCCCTCTGGCACAAAGTGACAGCTTTCACTTCATGGAAATTCAAGATCTCTGCAAAACCCACAAGCTGCTCACACATCCCCCGACCCCTCCCCGGGACGGGGGCAATGACAGCGCTGGCCACAACCACGCTTCACAACCCAGAAGAGCTCTCAAAGCCAAAACAGAGCACACAGCAATACACAAGCCCCCTCACACCCATTTTTTACAAAATTATTTCAAGTTTTCTGCAACATCCATGCTCCTGTGCACCGCTGCCAACGGCAAACAGAAGGATGGGGGAAGAGCTGAGGCTGGAGCGGCAGGGAATCGCTGGAACACCGGCGAGCAGCCGCCCGAGCACCGTGCAGCCAGGTAGAGCTGGGAGAGGCGTCTCTGATTCATAATTTCTACACAGCACTTCTCCTGTGCTGTAATGAAAACCGTGGCATATTGGTCGCTCTCGCTGCCAAGTGATATGGCCATGCCCTCTCCACAGTATCCAGCTACAAACACGCTTGATGGGCACTCTCCGGGGGGACTGCCTGCGCTGGTTTTACATTGCTAACATATGTAGGTACACCTGAAAGCTGCAGCCTGCCACTTCTCGTGGACCTCGCTGGGGTACCTTTGCTCTTTTGCCACCAAGGGTTAATTTTCTAATGGCTGCTTTGCTGCTGGAGCTGGCCAAGTTTTTCATCGCCTGCAGAGCACCACAAGCTGTGATTTGGAGCCAGAAAACACCATTAATTTTCTAAATAGGAAGGATCACATATGTAAACTGTCTGGGTCTATAACCAGTTGGGCAGGTAGAAGGCAAAGAGAAGGAAAGAGGATTTTTTTTTTTTTAAACACCAAAGCAAAATAAACCCAAGGCTGCTGGCTGCACTGAAGTTTCTTGGCAAAGCTGAGCTCCCCCTTGCCTTCCCCCATGCCCCCACCACACACACACACTCTCGGCATCACCCATAGCAGTGCTCATTTTTAGTGGAAAAGGTCAGCGGGATGATTTATTGAAGAGTTATTGAAGCTTTTTTACATGAGGCTGTATGGAAGAGTTACTGGAAAATTGAAGGAACCGGCTCGTGGTTCGTATCAGAACCAGGCCCACAGCCTTCCCAGGGCACCATGACCTAATCCTGCCCCAGGAGAGGCACTGTGAGCTCCCCTTTGTGCCCTTGGAGCTGGCAGGTGGCCTTGGAATTCTGCCGGAGCAGAGGGCTGACACGGTGGGATCTGGTGTTAGCTCCCCACAGCACCCTCCTCCCAAACACCCACGGCAGCCGATGCCACAGGGATGCTGGTTTCTTTCAGCCAGGCACACGACACAAGAGCAGCTTTCTGGTGGTGCAGAAGGAACAGATGATGCTCCAGGGGCTCTCCTGCCCTGGGTGCAGCTGCCCACATCCCCTCCTGACACTGGCCGTGCCTCAATTTCTCTCTGTACAAGCTGGTGTGCAGATAGTGACCACAGAGGGGTGCTCTGGGTCTTAATTAATTAATTAACACCTTCTGCAAGGCGCTTGAAAGGTCTTTGGTGGAAGGGACTACCAAAGTTCATATAATCAAGTGACTTAGGAGGCCAAAAAATTTTTTTTAATCTGCTTTTTTTGCAAGTCTTTCATGCAACATTTGGCACTGCACAATTCAGCTTTCCAGCTTTTTTGTGTCCCTCCACAAATACTTTGGAACTGCTTTCTCCTCCCTTTGTGAGCTGAGAAGGGCAGGACCAAGGGCTCCCTCGATGGCAAACACCAGAATGAGACCCAGCGCCACCCAAACCACAGGGGACACCCCAGCTCCCCAGGGCAGAGCAAACCCTCTAGCTGCAGACCAGCACAGCAAAATTAAATTTTTTCCAAGTTACTCAATACAGCAAAGACAAGGAAACACAAGGCTTTTTCTCTTTCAGGGGCTGTGTAAATACCAAGGCAATCATAGGCTGCTTGCAGCTGTGATTGCGCCGTGACCTCCCAAGGCCTGATCCTGCACTTATTCCCCACTGCAGCAGCCATCCCAAGCAGATACAAGAACCACGGCAGGATCAGGTCCTTAATTAGTTTAATATTCTCCCCCTACCCTCTGCCTTTCTCCACTTTCCCTCCCAAGGAAGAATATTATTCATTAAGGGCTGAGCAGAGCCCACTGGAGCTCGTTTTAGCTGAGCTCTCCCTATGATCTTCCCAAGCCTTTAGCAGGGAGCGAGCCTCGGACTCTTTCATGGGCTGCATTGTGACCTGGCTTCAAAGTGTGCAAAGAGGTTCCACGGCTCCCTTTGTGCAGCACAGTCTCTTAATTGCACTTTTAAACACAGTGTAATTTTTGTAATTAACATTATGGTTTCAGAGGGCAGAGAAGCCTGCACTATGCTAATTACAAACTGGAGTAGTCGGAGTAGAAATCCAAGGCTCTGGTTGCTGGGGCCGAATGCAGTTTTTATGAAGGATTTCAAAGCTCCTCCGTGGGCTCTGTGTTCTGAGTTATCATTAGCATTTGATAACATAAAGAATTTTTATAACATGTGACAGATTTCGATGTGAAGATCTCACCTGATAGCTGGAAAATTTACATAAAGATCTTCATTAGCTCTCTGCTCACATTACTGCGAGCGGAAGAACTACAGCGCGCTGTCTCCCTGCAAGATGGGGCTGGGGAGCCCAAGAATTTGTGCTTTATAATAAAATTTATGGTACCTTATGAGGGGAGGTTATAATAATCCTCGATGATGTTGGGAATCAGAGCAATTCAGAGTGGAAGGGAGCGCGAGAGGTGACGGGAAGGGATATTTCAGGATTGCCACGCAGCGGAGACCGCCGGCTGCGGCAAAAGCCATAAAACATCCCCAAGCAGCTGCTCAAACCCCCTCCAGATGCCCCAGCACGGGCCAGGACCCATCCAGGCTCCATGCCACGGCCATCACAACAGTCTGAGGTGGCTTTTTGGGTGGGGCAAATGAGGGTTTACATCATTCCTGGTGCCTCTCCTCTTGCTGCTGGGCAGAGGGCGGCTGCATCTCTGTGGGATGCATTGTCCTCCACAAGGAATACTTCCTTTGCTGTTATGGATACAGAGCTTCACATCACCACAAAATTCACACCACCCAGAAGCCATTAGTAAAAGTTGATCAGTGTCCCTCTCTTTTACAATCATAATGTCCCATGGCTTCTCCTAGGACAAAACACAGTATTTCCCAGGCATCTGCACTGCCCCAAGAATTTTCTATTGCCTGGTGGAAGCAGCCTGGCTGCTTCCTGGGGGCACTTAATTTTCTAAATGTTTCATACTCAATATAACCTTCAGTAAATAACTGAAATTGCAGCACAGTGTCACAAATTAAGAGCTGATGCCCACAGAGCTGCTCCATGGCACACTCCTGCCACACTGAACCAGCCAGGGATACTTCAGACAGGGATCTGAGCAATGACCAGACCTTTACAAACTCTTCACACCAACCTCAGCCTATCAGGCTTCCTCAGTGACTTTTGATGCCATCAGTGCCTGTTTCCTGAATTTCTTCTCAGGCTAAAAAGCCTCCCCAGCACATTCAACTTCAGCTAGAATAAACTCTCTCGCTCTTCCCACAGGAAAACCAAGCACTCTCACCAGCAGGTGCACCAGCTTCACTGCAAGTCTCCAATGGGACTGTTAAAACCACTGGGTGTCTCAGACAAGCCTCCTATCTCCTGCTGCATATGCAAGAGCCACACCGGGACTTCCAGAGTTGCCTCTGCAATGGAATCTCCCTTTCCTCTGCTTTTGCAAGCCCAGTGGTTGGAGAAACCAAAATGCAACCTTAGATCAATGATCAAACTTTCATAGTAGATGGCTTTTATTTTTACAAAATATTTGCTTCCAGCAGAGTATATCTTAATTTACGAAAGCAGAAATCTGTCATTAAGCTTTGACCCAGCTTCATGGCATTGTCAAATGCAATAATGTATCTTTTAATAGTTTTATATCAAGTAAGGACATAACATATCATTAGTTTAAATGTATTTGCAAGCAATTACCCCCACCAGGATATTTGTGAATGCTCATGCAAAATTGATGAAATTCTGACATGCTTAAACATTGTTCATTTAGCTCTATTCCTTATGTATAGAAAAAATAGAATAAATAATTCTGCTGCCACTTGCAAACTACTGCTCGGCATTTTCATTCTGTTCGTGGCTTCTGTCCTGCCTTTAAACTATAGCCCTTGGTGATCATTTGGAAAAACAGTTTCATATATGTTTAATTTTAAATAGATGTACTAGATTATTCATTCCTCTTATTATTGTTCAATGCAGTAATTTAAACATGGACTAGATTTAGTGCGTGTCAGCTGCCTTTCTTTTACAAAATGGGATAAATTATTAAATGAGTAGAGGTTGTTTGACAACGGGTTTTCCACTACTTCACAAAAGAAAGACCTTTGACATTCAGCTGTCTTTTGCAAAGAATAAAGAGCAAATCAATTAAGCCTCTATCCTGTGGTTCAAAACACACTGTTATGGCACATTCTTGCTTACCTCTAGGTTGATTTGGGAAGACTCAACCCATCTCAGTCGTACCATGAGGTAAATTATTGATGCCATCGTCAGGTTGCCGTGCAAGCTGCACTCTCTGGCTCAAGCACCTTCAATACAGTTCCTACAACCCCTCTACTCACTCCCAGACCTACAGAAAATTCCTATCAACCTCTGGCAACATTTGCCACCCACTTGGAAGATGTGTTTATTTTTGGCTGCTTCTTTCAGGGGCTCTGGCTTTCTAAGAAATGTCTTCATTGATGATGGTCAGGAACTTTTGTGTTTACAACTCCTATGAGAGAAGATGTCCAAGGAGGTGGAGGGGACATCAGGTGTGAGGTGATCAAAGCTAATTTTATAAAGTTTTTTGGCTCTGAAGAAACCAAAAGTGGAGGGTTTTTTCCTCTGCCTGAATTAAGATTTTTGCAATTTCACTAAGTGCAGTTGATCACCCGTCACATTTTTTCCATCGTGTTTTTCTACTTCCAATGACACAAACATTTTACAAGCTAAGGGCTGATCTGGAATAGAAATGTAAATCACTGGAAGTACTCTTGGAAAATGACTACCCAGCCTGGGAGTCTCCCAAGCCCCTTCCTCACCTGTGAGGGATGCTTCCCTGCTATCTTTAGGCTGGAATTTCATTCACTCCAGTTTCTACCATCCCAAGTGACGGGATTTGCATTTGCTCCCCTGGGGCACTGCTCCTGCCAGGAAGCTCTCTGTACTGCTCAGCTCCAGCTTTCTATTTCTCCCTTTTCCCTGCAGGACTGGAGCTTTTTGAGCAGTGTGACAGCTCACAGGAGGTCTTTGGGCCTGAGGACTGCCCCAAGGCCACCTGCACAGAGAGATATTGGGGCTGCAAGTGCCACCATTCAAGAGGGAGAGATACATATTTTTGAGCCAATGATTAATTTGGAAATTAAAAAAACATATATATAAAAAACAAAGTTATGTCTTCCCATAAATCTTTCCTAGGCTGCAATATTTTTCCTCACAGCAGAACGACAAAGACAACAGATGTGGGGTTTGTACCTACATTTTCTCTTGGGGTGAGCTTGTACACACCCTGCCCGGGAAGCCCCCGCAGAATTTTGCAACTCCTGCAATCCCACTTTAGAGCATTGCTTCCTGAGAAAAGGTTAAACGAGGTTTAAGTGCAACGTAATAAACCTTCACTGTTCATAAAGTCGCGTGATAAATGCACGTGTGGTTACTCTGGATAAAAGCACCGAGGTCAGCAGGCAGAGCTGGGAAGCAGCAGCCCCACGGAGCCAGATCCCAGCACAGGGCTGCCCATCCATCAGTGGGGTGGGATGTCCCAGCCCATTCCCAAGCAGCCCACCCCAAGCTGGAATAACTCCTCACCCACCACAGACACACCACCTGCACAAAATAAAGAACTTCTGGCACTTCCAAAAGGAGTGCAGCACTGATTGTGGTGCAGGTGAGCAGAATGGCATTTCAATTATTATTGTTATTTTAAAGTGAAACTCTGATTGCTAGGGGCATCCCAATTTTATCGAGCTCATTTTATTTTCCCTACATATATTTGAATAATATGTCCTTTGCTAGCAATAAAAAAATTGTCATATACCCCCTCACCACAAGTAGCAGTTTATATAAACATAGCATTGTCCTGATGAGCTCAGATATGAACCTCTTTGTTTATAGAATTCCTCCACAATCTGCAATATTTATGATTTAGAAAAGGAACCAAGGGGGAAATGGCCTGCAAGGAGCTATTGTGCCTGCAGATTTGATTCACCAGCTAGGGATGCGGTCACAGAATAATGATCTTGTTGAAAATAATAACAATAAAAGTAGTAGCAAAACAGTATGAACTTTCAATGTATTCTCCTTACTTTGGGAGGCTCAGTAAGATGGCAATTTTAGCCCTGAGGGGATAAAACTCAACACCAAGGTGGCCAGAACCCCTCTTTGCCAGAATTATCAGAGTGTTGAGCTGCTCCTGTGTGTGAGTGCAACCACCAAGGGCCTGGAGAGAGCAGGACAAGGACAGGCACCCCTGGTGACACATGGGAGCAGAGATTGATGAGCAGCACAGCAGGCAAGGCTCCTCCTGTGCAGCACAGGGACACTGGAGAGATGCTGTTGGTCTGAAGAAGCAGTAAAGTCTCCCAAAGAACGGAGTAAATGGGAGAAAGATTTCCATCCTCAGTTACGCCAAGCCCAGACAATCCAGCTGGCGAGAGGGAAGAGGGATGTTCCCCGTGGGACACCTAACAATAAGGACTTTACATCAGCGGCGCATCACGAGACAAAAATCACTCCAAGGAAAAAGAAAAACAGAACGAGAGCTGCTTTGGAGAGGCTTCTTCAGGGGTTGTATCCTCCAACCACCACGTGGCCACAGTGCACAAAAGTGAAATGCCACAGAGTGGAAGATCAGCCCCGTTCAGGAGGGCACTTCCTTCCCCCCACCACGCTGGTTTGGGGCAGATAATCCCCAAAGCCAACCCTTTGCACAACAACACTCAGTTGGAATCAGAGGTGCTCCACCAGCCAGGCACTTGTTACCCTGAGGGCCCAGCCAGAAACTGTGTTTTTTTACAACAATTTCCTCCAAATTGGATTTTCATCATGATCAGAGAGCCATTTACTGGAAGCAGTTGCTAATTACACACATGTCTCCTGTGAGGGAGGGAGGATGTACAGCAAAATGAGCATTTTGGTGGGAATTTCTCACACGTCGTACCTCCCACAATTTCACCCGTGGACATTTTCCAACAGGACAGGCTCAAAAGTTCTTCATCTGACTTCAGCAAGAGTTTTGGCACAGCACAGTCCTGTGAGAGTCTGCTGTATATGTTTTGGCCAATTAGGAAACAAAACATGAAAACAAGTACTCCTTGAATCACTCTGAAAATCCCACAGGGCACCTTGTCCATCCTGCTGACAACTACAATATTTTTCTTTAGTCTATTCCCACTGTGGTTTTCACTGGCCAGCATGGCATGGCTTTCCTAGATCTCTCAGGAGACCAGTCCACAGACCACTAGCCTGTATTATTTTTTCCATGGCTTGAAGTTTTCCTTAGCTCAGTTTCATGCCATTACTCTTTCCACTTAAAACATCCCAGATAATTCCCCTATGCATATACCAGCAGCTTTCCTGTCTATCCTTACAGGAGACATCTTGAATTTTTTTTGCTCCTAAAGAAGCCAGGAAGCCACATCTGCTGAGGATGGATTTCACCACTTTGGCAAGGAGCTGTCTGAAGATATTTACTTCCAATGTCAGATCCTGCATTTATGGCTGTGTGAGCCTCTCACATGGCAGAGGAGCCTTAGTGTAAGCCCAGCTTCGGGTGGAAACTCACCCTGAACCCAGGAGGTTCTGGTTCCTCTCTCCAACACCTTAGTGTCTGCATCCAGCACCAACATTTCTGGGTTAGAAACCAATAAGATTATGACTATTTATTTCCTCCTTCACGTATGACAAAACAAAACAAATTACCCCGATAATTGCAGCATCTCCCATCAGGACCTGCAGGAGCTGCCTGCAAGAACCATAAATCCTTTTATGGATTTATGGTCACACAGTTACCTTGTGATATCCAAATAAACCCACCTGGATGAAAACTGGGGAGTCAGATTTATTCCTAGAGCAACTCTGCTGAAGGCCCTGGAGTTCTGGACTTCAGAGCATGGGATTTTCCCTTTTCAGCTGCATGGAAGTCTTTCAATAAAGGTATAAGAGAAAGAGTAATGAATAACCTTGTTTTGTTTAGAGATTTGGGGACCACCTTTAGAGCTGGTCAAAGCAGCTGGGATAAAAGATTCTCCATCAGGAAACACCATTTTGTTGGATAGGAACTTTTTGCACGAGCCAGCATGTTCTGATAGAATTTCCTTTAGAACAAAAATTGAGCCATGGTGTTTTGGTGAGAATAAACCCTAAAATTAAATTTCATTGGAACAGAGCAAGTCAATTATTCATTGCCAAAGAAAAAGCTGTTCTGAACTGTTACTTTGCATTATATCCCTAATTATAAAAGAAATACTGAATTGGAATGAAACCTTTTGATTTATTGAACCAGAACATTTTGACTAATTCAAAAGAGCGTGTCCCAGAAATGTGTTTTTTACAGGCAATTTCAAACTTTGTGCCAGTTGTTCTGATTCAGAACAGATCTGTGTTTTGAAACCACAGATTTCCCAGTTAAATGGAAAGAGGATGCATGAGAAAACCCAGCAGTTTGCAGAAAACTGGTGGCAATATAACATGTAATATTGCTCCTTACATTCCCAGAGCTCACTGCCCACCCCTGTAATCGCCTGCAGTGGGGAGGAAAAGCAGTCACCAGGCTATTGAGTGGTTAACTACACAACTGGTACCTAATGGTCCTCATTTGCATGATTTTAATAATAATGAGCAAACCAAACAGTTAACTTGCACTTTCTACCTCAGCAAAACCGAGCTGTAATTGTGTAGAGAATAATTTTATGGGTGAAGTGTGCCCTATATTATAAGAGATTAGAATAAAGTGCTCTAATATTCAATGTCTTAGCAGGTGCAGGCACTTACCTGGGCAATTAAAATCTTTTTAATATACAAATCACAGCCAATGAGACTACCAGCACGACAAACTGGATCTTTGAGGACATACTGTGTTTGTCTAAAATAGATTTTTGTTTGCTAGCAATAATTTCTCTAACTTTTGTTTAAAAGAGCAAATGATGAACACAGACAAATTGGCAGGAGATTCTTAAAAAAAAAAAATTCTGTGAAAGCATTCATTGCATCTCTACCTTTGTGTAATACAGGCATTGATACCTTTTACCCAATATCTCTTTTAAAAATATATCTGTATGCAACAATTGATATTATATCTTAAAATTGTATCTGCTAGGGGATTCTGGGCTGAATAGAGTTTGGCCTTGAAATAAGAATCTGATCATGGAAAGCACATGAGTTTTCTTTAATTGATGGATTCATTAAGTTCATTAAATGCCCTGCTTTGTGCTCAGAGCATCCTGTGTATGTGAACAGGTAAGACAGGTGTAATGTTTCCTGTCAGAAAAAGCATTTCCCAGTTACTCCTGAGCAATTTTACAACTTAGAGAGGAAAAAAAAAAAAGAAAAAAAAAAAGAAAACTTGACTCTGCCACCACCGATCTCTGCACATAAAACCACACTGGGTTAGTGTTAACTTGTGAATCTCTGCTACCTTTTAAAAAGCAGGATTTTGCACACAATTATCAGCCAAAACAGTGAAGGACTATCAGTAATTTTAAGGAGTGAAGGCAGAGAAGTGAGGTTTGCCACCCAGGCCCATCACTTCTCCCACCTTCAGTCCAGCCCAGGGATGCAGTCCCATCCTACAGGAGCAGGGCAGGAGGTGCTGGGTCACCCACAAACCTGCTTCCCAGGGCCCAGAAAAACAATTTGGGCAAGGACAGAGAATTGGTGTTGGCAAAAAATGAATGTCCCTTTCTCCTTGTTGCCCGGTGGAAAAGAATCCTGGTGGTTTCCCAAGCAGGAAGCAAAGCCTGGCAGCTTCCTCACTCAATTCACACCTCTGCCTGCGCAGAGAGGTGCAAATTGCACCTCCCAGAGCTGCCTCTCCAGGAGGGTTTATCCTCAGGGAGGGCAAGCTTTGCTGCACAACCACCCCTTGAGCAAATCCTCTCCTGGAAGGCAGCTCTCGTCCAGGGACACTCCTGAGCTCAGCTCCACAGCAGGGACCCCTAGGTCTGAAGGAATTGCCACAGCTCCAGTATTTGCAGTTCTGGGGACATGCCAAGCCTGTTCTGGCTGCACCAAGAGGGATCACAGCCTTTCCCATCTGGGAAAGAGAGGTGCTGAGTGCCTGGAAGATGCTGGAATAATTCAATGCTGAAGGCAGACTGAGAAATGAGTTGTGTGAAGACCAGCAGGGAGGTACTAAACCAACCACAGATGGAGCCAAACCATGGACATGGTGTGGGATCACCCCGTTGGGAAGTGGCCTAAAGTCCCACAGGGCACAGAATGACATCAGTTTACACACAAACAGAGTGTGCTCAGCAACTGAATGAGTATTTGGCTGGAAATTGGGGCCACTTCAGACACTGTGCAGATAACCCCAGGAGTCCCAAGAGAGAGTTGCTCCTCCTTGGAAGAAGCTGTTGGTTTCCAGAGTTTTAGTTTTGTGAATAAGTGGAAAATACTCCTAGCATGGCCAGTTAAGACCACTTCACAATATATGAATAAATACAGGCTTTTCCACCTCAAGAGAGGTTTCAAGACTTGCTAAACCACACACCTTGAAAAAAGTTATGTTTCCAAACTAGGCTTCCCGTTCCAGCCTCACGGAGAGAGACAAGCAGATACTTGGCATGACCACCCCTGCCACAAACACCTTCTCCATGCCCCTGGTCTGTGACAGATCTTCCTGTGCAACTGGAAACAAGCAGCTTGGGCCCTTCCTCTCTTTCTGGGTGATTTTAAGTTTTTATCCCAGCAATGCCCAGATGTGGCATTGGTCTCTTGGAGACCCTTCCTGTGCTGAGCAGCAATGCTTGCCAGAAGCTCATGGAGAGCAAGCTAGAGAAGGCAGCAGCCCACCCTCTTTGCTGAGAGGGTCATTTGGCTGGCCCAAAATCCCCAAAGAGGTTTGCAAGTCCGGATCTCCCTCATCCTTCTATTTTCATGCTTATGTCATTAACCACAGCACACTTGGCTCCCTTCTTGTTAAACCATAAACATGGGAAAATCCCTGAAGTTACCAGTGCCTTAAAAAAAAAAATAAATAACGCAAGCTCTGAGCCTCTCTGCTTCTGCTGCGGAAACAATTTAAACCCGAGCTTTGGTTTGCACCCAAGCTACTTCTTAAAGGAGCTTAAAGCACTTTAATGTTCAGACATTCTTGCACGCCCAGTATCAACATTTTGCCTCGCGGTCTCTTCCAAGTTCGCTGGGAAATGCACATCTGCAACTGCTTTACATACTTTTTGCATTCTCATTTCCTAGGCCAAAAGTCTTCCACTATCAAGCCACAAATTAATCTAATTATTTGGATATTTAGGCCTTTTAGGCTCGAGTCAGCAGAGTTAGGCATGTGTCTAATATTGCCTCCGCAACGTGACTGCTGGGGGACTATTTAAAGATAAGCACATGGCTAAACACTGCTCTGAATTAAGCCTCAGCATCTTCAGAAGCTGGCTTGAAACAAACTGGGGTTTAGGCACGTAAAGAATTGCCTTGGAATAGAAAAGCAGAGGATGGGAAGATATTTAGCAGGTGTGCACAAACACCCTATGAAAGGGTGTTTCCCCTGGCTTGTTTTGGACAAAAATACTCAACACATGGCTGAGATATCTGCAATGAAATTAGAGGAGAAGGGAACTTCTAATTATTTTTTTTTTTAAAAAGAATTATTTTTGTAACTCATTGTATGGCAGCTTTGAGGAGACTTATTTCACCTTTAGCACTGTCTTTTAAGGCTGGTCAATGATAAATTTGAAGCTTTCTTCCACAGCACAAACATGAAGGTGTCGGGTTCTGCAAGGGGCCAGCCTTGCCTCGACCCTCTGGTCTGTGTGGCCTAAAGAAAAACAATTCCCAAGAAGGACTTGCCACCAAAAACCAAATGTGCATTATTGTAAGTAGTTAAATGAAAGGAAGTAAGAGTCAAAGCAAACTGTAGGAATCTCTGTCATGTTTCCAACCACAATTTGGGCATTTATATGCAATACTTACAAACATTTAAAGAAGCTAAATTATCCAAGGCCCATTATCCTGATGTTCAAATTCCACACATGACTCTGCTCTGGGGGAATGGCAGAAATGTGACATCCCTTCAGGGACCACCCTGGGACAGCCAGCAGAGGAGACACCCAGATTTGGAATGCCGGGGATGGAGTTTTTGTTTGTCCTGGGGAAGAACCATCCCTCAAAAGGCAAACTGCGAGGCCCTTGGGCAACAAACCTCCCAAAACACCAGCGGGGTGCCCAAAAGCACCCCAGCAACACCTGGGGAGGTGGGCTGCTGCCTTCCCATGGCCGAAGTCCTGCTCCCTGCAGGGCTGGGAGTCGCGCGGCACCTCCAGCCGCTGCCACCCACTGGCTGCGTGACCTCGGCGGCGCTCATGATCCATGGTCCCATCAGCCTCACCGTTTACAGCAGAAAAGCCATTTAGCCAGAGCCTGCAACCCTTCAGCCCGCGATGCCTTGACAGCAGAGGTTATAGGAGGGGGGGAAAAAAAGGAGGGGGGGAAAAAAAAAAAAAAAGAGAGAGGGAGAGAAAGAAAGAACAATGTGCAATCGGCACTGCATTAGAGATGGAAAAAGTACTTAAAGCCTGCAACATTCATCAAGGCTGAATACATAAATGCCACATTTTGAATAAGCCAAGCAAAAGACAATGACAAAGGAAAGGCGCGTTGCTTCAGGAATCTCTATCATTTTCATTTGCTGCTGTCAGGAACCTGTTTTTTGCCTCTCACTCTATCAGCCATTATAGCATTAATGAAGTAACCTCACATAGTTATTGACTGGCTTGTCAGAGTCCCTGCCTGATCCCTTAATAGAAACCATTGGTCTTCAGTTAAAAATGGGGTGAGCTGGGAGGTGCTGTGGGCATGTGCTGAATTTCAAGTGCACTCCTGAGGTTATCAAAAGCCATGAAATGCAAATTATTATATTTTTTAAACACACAGATTTCATGCAACTGAGCATATAAAATTGACTAATACTGTACTTTATGCATTCCTAATAATGTTTCCAAATATGCTCTGCATATGATCTTTCCCCAGAAAGTTGTGGGTGGTATTTGAATAAGCAGAAATGGGCCTAGTTTTATTTTGTGAATAAAGTAGTTTCCTGGACGTTGTGAGTCTCTGTTCCTTCTAATATAAGGTAATGTTTATGCACTGTCTGTTCAAACAACACGGGTAATCCTTTGTCTGAATTTCTGTCTCAGATCAAAATCATTTTCCCTTCTTCATTTTTCCCCCCCATCCTTTCATAAAACATCCTAAGTCCCAGAACAAGTATATTCTCATTTACTAGAAATTGAGGGTTGGCAGAGGGTCTAGAAATAACTTCTTTTCCCAGAAGGTAATAAATCCAGGGAGTAATCTAAAACACTGAGTTGTTAATTCCAGTACCACCACGCCACTGCCTGCACTGCGGGTACCTCACTGAATCAGCCCTGGTGACAAACACCCAGGGCCTGCACATCCTCCTGCAGCAGCTTCTGGAGGATGAGGCATCCAAAAAAGCCTTTTCCAGCTGGGAAAGCTGGAAAACTGGGGACTGCTCACCAGTGGGAAAAGCTACAGGTGACGTTTCGCAGGTGCCTCCAGGGAAGAGCAGATCACCAGGCCTGGGGTCTCAGGATGTTCATCAAGGCTCTGAATGCAGTGCCCAGATGTTTGCACATCTGTAATCAGCTACACCGTGGGCCAGGCAGCACCGAGTCCTCTCACACACAACACCCCCAAACCACACAGCCCTGCCCCCGTGAGACCCCGCTCAGCAAACCCAGCCAGCCTCCTGGGGTCAGCCTCTGCCTGCAGGGAAGATTTGGACAGGTAGCCCTGATAAATAAACTTCTGCACTTTGAGCTCGGGAGAGCCTCAGAGGTTAAACATGACACTGGTTTTGAAAACAGAAACGAGCAGCCTCACGTCACAGACAGCAGCAAGAGGAAGATCTCTACAGCCAGACCTGATTTGAGATTGTTCAGACCTCTTGGGTCTGCAAAACTGGGTTGGCATTCTCAGAAGAACAGACTCCCATAATAATTGTGGTCCTCTCTCATTTCTGATTGGGCTAAAAATTCCCTCAGAACAACTCTCACGGCACTTCCACATCCCTGGTCTGAAATTAAGCAAATTTCTCCTAATGAATACTCTGTTTGTTGATTTGGTGACACGTTTTCTGAGTCTGAAATATTATGAAATTCTTTAATTCTGCCCCCCTCCCACCCCGTTTTCTTCAATTAATTATTTGCAGGCTGTTTCCCTCCATAAAAGACATTCCTTCTCATTGGGACATTTGGTGGGTAGCACGTTAAGAATGCCTTTCATTTAACCTATTTCCAAAATACTCCCTTAGCCCTGTGTGTGCAGTGCTAGCAGCACATTTACCCATCCCCTCACGCTCTCATGGGAGGGGCACAGGGCATCACAAAGACTCAGCTGCTCCAAAATCAGGGCAGGGGGGATTCCAAGGGTCTTTGAGGGGGCCACAGCATCACCCAGTGCACAAACACCCTCCATCCCAGTGTTGGTTCCCTACGTTTGCCTGAACTCCCTGCAGCTGGTACACACCAGCACATATTTCCAGGGCTGTCCCTGCAAGGGAGTAGGACTTGGATGCAACATTTCAGATTAGTGTGAGCCGTGCAGCTCTCACAGCCCAGGGTCTGGGAGACCATCTTCTATTAAAGTTATTTATCACGGCCTGAAACCCACAGTTCCTCCCCAAATCTCAGTGTCACCAGGGCTCTTGGGTGACAGTTCAATCATTGCGCAGGACAAGCTTATCCTTGGCTGAAAATAAACAAGTTTGCTCTTTGCATATGAGGAAAAAAAATAAAAATCCACGACATGACAACACTTTCTAATCCAGGAGAGAATAAATGGGGCAACAAGCCCTGTGCTCTCCCCCACATCTCAGGAAAGTTTCAGAGCATTGAGTTTTGGTCCAGTGCAAAGCCCAAGTAGCCAACAAGCAGCTTTTTGTGTGAGCTTGCACACTGACAGCTCTGAAATGGGCACAGCAGAGGATCTAAATTTTCTTTAGAGTCTCACTTTCCAGAGGGATTTGTCCATCCCTACTCATAAGCTCCATCACCTTTAAGTTTTTCTCTTTTTGGGACATTTTTTCTTTCCCTTCAGGGCACCCTGACACCACATCTGTAGCCTGAACCCCACAAACAGCCACTCTTGCCCACAGCTGCTTGCTCTGCAGCAGTGACACAAGGAGTGGCCCCCACAAACAACATCACTGCCAGGAGCTCATCAGGGCTGATCTCCTAATTGTGCTTAACAATTGCTAAAAGGAACCAAAAAATCATCAGTGAACTTCGACTTCCCCGGTAATTAATATTGTTATTACAGCATTGTTAATAATTATTAGACTCTGGCAAACTCAGCATCAAAGATTTTGAGCATCTCCAGGAAGACAGAGCCTGCTGGACTCTGCTTCCATGGGTTACAGCTTTGCCCTTATTTTGGCTGTTCCTTTCTTGCCTGCAAGAAGCCCTGCTTGATTCAGACATAAATAAACTCAGTCTCAAGACCATCTTTGTTTTGGGGACACACTCCAAGGTCCTCAGAGAAACCTGCCTGGATTTTGTGCATCCCAGCTGCCACCAGGGCAGGCACTGCTCAGCCTTGAGGATTTTCACACGAGCAGCGAAAAACTGAAATTATTCTTCAAGGCTACTAAACCCAGCAAATTCACAATGGCATTGGCTGTATGCAAACAGGCCCACTGTTCCCTGTGTTTTGTTGAGTGCAATATATTTGGCATGCAAAAGCTGTGTCTTCAGGGATTTTTTTTTTTTTTTTACTTTTTTTTTTTTTAAATAAGTAGTCTGGACGTATTGTAAGAGACAAAGTAATTAGCATTCACTCAGCCCAGCAGGGCAGCAATTTAAACTTTTACAAGGAGTCAAAGTTCAGGATGCTGCCCTGCCATCAACTTTCTACATACAGATGGGATACAGACTGGAATATCCAAATGTTTCAAGCTACTCTGGGTTATTTGAAACTCCAATAGACACGTTACTGTGGGGAAATTGCTTAATCTGCTGCAGGATTTATTGCTATTGTATGTTCAGTTTGGAGGTCCTGGAGGGTCAGAAAGAGCTGCTCTCAGTGCAACTATTTCATACCATGCTAAAAAAGTTTCTGACCATACCTTTAATCCTCAACATCATTACATCCTATTTTTATGCAGGCAGGCACATAAAAACACTCCACAAAATGAATGGGTGTTCACACCCTACTCCCAGCAATCCCACAGCATGGGGAAAGGAGAGAGGCACAGCACTCTGCTGCTCGCTTCGGTCCAGGAAAAGGCAACTCTGTTGTCATATAAAGCAAATAAATAGAAAAGTCAGGAGGAAAAAAAAAAAAAAAAAAAAGGGCCCTACTGCGTTGGATTGATTTAAGAGTAAGTTTGTGCTGCTGGAGAAATAGATTTTTTCACCTCTTAGGCAGTCATTTTTACAAATGTATGAGGTGAGCACCGATTAAAGCTCGCCAAGACAGAAGCATTTTGTTCCTGCCCCTCTTTTTTGTGTTCCTCCCACCCTTCTCTTCCCCATCCCCACTCTGCCAGGCAGACCCTGATCTGTTTGGTGGGGAGGACAGGAATCCCTGCCCACCTTGGGGACCAAAATCCTGTGCCCCAGGGCTCACAGGGGTTCAGGAGGGGAGGGAGAGCTGCAGCCACTCACAGGAGAGAAAAATACTCTGCCCCACTCCACATAATTATTTGGGGCTTTCAGAGGGAAAACAGTAAGAATTAATTTTTTTGCTTGTTTCCCACCCCCAGGCTTTCACTTGTATGAGCAGGTAAAACTGACTAGAAAGAGGAGATAAATGTATGAAAGCATTCCTTTCGTACACAATTCACACTCAGCAAAAGCAAAACAACTCCAGCAGGAAGGAAACCCGGGTACAACAAACATAAATATAACGACGTGGGTGAAAAACAGTCTTGTCTAATTGCCCTGAAACGTATTGCCATTATTCTGATGGCTTCACCAGTTAAAAAAAAAAAAAAAAAAAAAAAAAAAAAGTTGGGAAACTTCACTCTGAGTTTTGGCAGCATCTCTGCGCCTCAGAAAAATAAATTCAAAGGCAAAAAGCAAGAGCAGAAGGAATCAGCACATCAAGATTTTAGGCCTCATGCAGGGATGAGCATTGATTCTGTACATGCCCCACTTTATGCAAGTTTCAGATTCAGAGCGAAGCACTTGCCTTGTTTGCACATAAAGCATAATCTCCCAGGTTCTCACTACTTCTGTTTTGCTTGGCAAAGAGAACTTGGAACAAGAACAGTTCAGCTCTTTCCCTTTTCCAGAAAACCTAATAAAGGCTAACACCTTGTATATGGTGTGTATAAAACCAGGGGGAAACAACCCTGCACCTCCCCACCTCCCTTCAAGGACAGAGGGAATATTTGCCTTCTTAAAAAGGCAGCACAGGACATGAAGGAACTTCTCTGAGTCAGTAATTCAGGTTGTCCTGTGAGTGCTGGAGGAGATGGGGATGGCTGATTGTGCTTTGATTCAGAAATAAACCCCACATCACTTCCTCTCAAACGAGACTGACTCCTTCCCCCCAGCCCCAATGCAAATTTGCACTGGCTCAAGTAATTAAAAGGTCTAAAAAGTTTATTTCCTTTTCTTTGTTTTAAGCCTGCCATATTTCTTCTCACAGGTGAAATACCACAGGAAAAGCAAGATAAGGTTTCCTAAATATTTACAGATTTGCCCAAACTCAGCAGAGGAAAAAAAATTAATAAAAACTGCTACTCACATAAGGTTTCCAGACTTCTTGCCCCCAAGAGGCCTGAGAAGTTTGGGTACCTGTCTGACTGCTGGTCCCCATTACTTTTGGAATTCATACAAGACCAACAGGATCTTGTCCAATGAGGTCAACACCACACCTGCTAGGACCCATCACAGCACCCTTAATCCCAGAGCCAAGCTTAGCTAAAACTCAAATAAAGCTATTTTTCTTGCCTTCATTAAGGCCCATTCCTACCATGCACTCAGACAAACTCTTACTGCTAAATTTTCTTATGCCAAAAATACCTCTTTTCAATTAGAAAATGCAACTTGTTTTAGTGTCAGAGGCTTTAATTAAGCATAGTTTGTCTAGAAGAGCTCCAGGGTTTATTTATTATTTATTAAAGAAAGGTTAGTTATTTATTGGGGAGGGGGAAGACACATCTGTTAGTTGCAACTCCACGGAATGAACCAGACAGCCCATCACTCAAACCGCTGTAGGATATGAGTGGATCACTATCAGGGTCAGGAAAAAATACTTCTTTTCCTGATGTGTTACATAATGAGGACATTTCTGATACTTTCAAGTCTTCCTTGAAGCTGTGGCTGTTTCTGGTCACTATTCAAGGACAAGACATTGGGTTTAAGGGGAGGGGGCTCAGTTTGGGCTCGGCTGCAGGAGCGCTCCCACATCACTGGGACAGGCACTGCGAAAGGGGCTGGGGGCACAGCAGGGACAGGCTGCTCAGGGGCCCCTCGCTGGCACTTTTCCTTCCCTCTGGCACATCCAGCAGCAGAAGTGAGGATCAGTCCTGGTGCAAACAGACCAGTGTGCAGGCAGGATCCTCTGGGAAGTGGCAGGACACGCTGCAGACCAGTTCCTGCTGCAGGGACAAGCTCCTCTCTTTTACAGCTCTTTGAGGGCAGGAGCCTATAAACCCAATGAGGGGCCTAAAAAGCCATGCTAAGTTATATTTTTGCCCTTTTTTTTTAATTAAGAAAGCTTTAACTTTCCCCCTCACCACTTCTGGGCTGAATTGGTTTGATCCAGAGAGGTAGTTATGCATAAGAGCAACCACTTTATATTGAATTAGGGGATTTCTCATGCAACACATCTCACCAATTACAAGGCAGGGATGCAATTCTATGATTTATAATACATTATACTGTTAAATAATATAACATTATAGATACAATTTGTACCTATCTCTCCGTGGATTAGAGAGGTGGCACATGAAGAGTGGATCATTAAACAGCAGTGCAAGGCCAGGGGCCAAGCACTTCTGTTTAACAAGCTGCTCCAAGTACCACCCCTCTAATCCATGGAGAGAGAATAAATTGTTCCTGTGTCTTGTTCTAAATCAGGTTCTTTGGGTGTGTTTTGGGGGCTGCTCATATAATAATAGTAGTAATAATAATTATTATTATTTCTGTTTAGGGGTATTGCTTTCCAGGACTGAACTAGTTTAAGTTGAAGGAGCTTCTGTTCCAGAAAGGATCTGGAATTTAGGATCTGGACAGATTTGAGGGGAGAGGGGAATGACTCTCAGGCCATTCCAGCAGAAGCTCAAAGGCACACCTGGAGAGCACAGCCAGGTCCCAGCTGCCCTGAATGAACAGGCTGCAAATGGCAGGGATAGCCCAGGGCAGGAGCTTGGCTACATCCTTGCTCCATCAGGCAGGAATGCCCCGGGAGCACCCAGCTTGCAGAGCTCACACCACCAGCAAAGCTCTGGGTGACACCTGAGCCTTCCTGGGTGGGGACAGCACGTTTCCAGCACAGCATTCCCCATCCCTGGACAATTCCCAGGTGAACATCAGGGAGCAGCTGTGGTGCAGCACGCCGAGGTCCTTGGGAGGACAGAGGTGACACGGTGCTATTTCAAGGCACCGGTGGGCACGTGTAGCAGCTGAAGGTGAGCTCTCTGACCTCCATCTCTCGTGTTTGTATTATTACCTCTCCAGGGTCAATAAATGCAGCTAGGAGCACCAGGCTCGACAGACAACGTGCTGCTTTATAACGCTGGCACTGGGATTAGGCTCCATGCCTTGGCTGCCAGGTTTATTAAACTCCATTGCTGTCCCCTTAACGATGACAACACCTTTCCATAACAGCACAGTTGCTTGGCTCCCGAGGAGGGCAGCACAATGAGGGAGCCTGAAGATATAGGGACACTGTTAGGCTGTCTTATGGCCCCTAACTCATCATCTGACAAGGCATTGATTTCTATTGACAATTTCATTGTAATGTCAGAACGTAACCTGAATTCATCTTTCATCCACTTCAGAAGTAAACAATGGCTCTTGGAACAGGGAATGAAAAGAAAAATATAACAAAAATAATAAAAATAATTTTTATTCCAGCTTTTCCTCAAAAAAAAAACTGAGAGAACCAAGACTGCTCAGCAGCTACATGGAGCAGGGCAAACTATTAATAGAAAACACATTATTTGACAAATTTTATCACTGCTTCAATTTGCAAATTATTCACAAATCTACTGTCACTCATTCAATTCTGTTCAATTTATGAAGCTGTATTAAATTAGCATTATTCCACAGAAACTATTTCCAGCCTCCAAAAAAATTTCCAGGTGATATTTACAGCATTAGCTGACAATTCACCGTCACCTCAGCCATGGTAAGGTGCCATTACTGTCCCTCAGCTTAACAAGCTGTGAAACAAACAGGGATTGGGGGATCCTCCGATCAGGCTTTCCACGCTGTCTATGTTTCAAAGAGGAGATAAAAAGGAAAGGCTGGCAGGGCTTGGCGTTGGCACCACATCACATTTCTATTAATAAAGAACGGCAATCAGCTCTGAAATTAATGTGGATCTGTTATCTCCTCACACACACAAAGAATTCACGTCTGATGCGCTCGCACGGACCACGGTGCAAACCATGGGGACAAGCCACTCGTTTTTCTGTTTCACTACCCCTGTGCCTTGGCTCTGGTCGGATTTTGTGGGTTTTTTCCTCAGAAAAGCATGTGCAGACATGTAGGATAAAGATCTGTCTGCATGGTCCCTCTCTGTGTTTCTAGAGACTACACAGATGTATTTCATACGCCTCCAAAATGCAAATTGAAATTTGCTAATTTCTAGGGTTTGGCCACCTGTTGCACTTTACCACTCCTCTTTAATAGACACATGGTGCAGATTAAAAGTTTTACTGGACTGGAGGCTAAGACACTTCCAAAGTCCTCCACAAATATCAGACACACTTGGCAGACAGGAGCACTGAGGTACAAATTTCCACACCGTGGTGAAAGAGACCCTGGAGCCTTAAGAAAAGTGAAATAAAATAATGAAAACACACCTCTTCATTTCAGTTTCACGGGATTCAAATGATGTACAAAAATTCCCTAAGCAATTTTCCTGCAGCACAGCTCCCTAATGAGGCTGGGGAAGCAGCTTTTCTCCACACTCCCACAAATAGCTAGTCAGGACGAGCAGAAAAGGTAAATTCAGTCTTTCAGGGTGGAAACCATGCTAGGGATGGCAAGCTGCTGGTCATGGCCCAACTAAACCATCCCATGGCAAAATCCTAATTTTGAGACATTTGTTTGGGGTATTTGCTTTTTCACCAATGGTTACTTGGGGTATTGTTTCAAGTTATGTCTGAGTAGTCCCACACTGAATAAAGAGTAAGGAAAACATCTAAAATTACCTCTTGTCCTATAAAGTTTTGGCATAAATAGCATCTCAAGATAATTCATTATATTGTCTTGGGCAACAAGAAAGCACAAAATAGCAATACTCTAAGTCTAGAGAAAAATAAAGTAAAATGAACAATTATGACAAAAGGAGGCAACAAACCAGCACCTGAGGAGGTGTGCACTGATGGGGAATTTGCATTCCTTTGAAAACATTATCCCATGCATCGTGTCTGTTGTGTGTTCCAGGGACACTGTCTCTCCAGCTGTGACCCATCAAGCTACTCCCGAGGAAAAGATAGAGTCATCCTGGGATATTGTCACATCCATCTCCCACGGGAGAAGAGACCTGACAGTGCCTGGGACATCTTGGCAAAAAGAAGCGACAAAGAGCAGCCAAGAAGGGAAGAGCTGCACCTCCCAGGAGGGAAGAGACGAATCTGAGAGACTCCCCCTCACACTCTGCTCCAGCCTCCAGGCCCAGCTGCACTCAGCATCCCAAGTGCTGTCCCCAGGAGGACAGGGGACGTGGGAAGTGCGGCTGGCAGCACACCCACCAGGCTCCCAGGGATCCCAGAACACCCCGGGGTCCGCAGCACCCGGAGCTTGCCAAATCATCTCAGCTCATCTCTAATTGTCAGCCATCTCTATTAGCTCCGTAGTGGGGCTTTGACATAAGGATGAACAGAAGGGTTGTTACTGGCTAGTGAGAGGAGAGGAGCTTCTGGTCCAAGGAAGAAAAGCATCTTCCATGGCAGAAGGGAAAAAAAATCTTTTTTTCCTTCCCACATAGGCTAAACTATACAAAAGACAAAGGGACTACGCAATGGATGTCCATCAGCCTAAACTTCCCCTAACAGCACACTAAAAAAAAAAAAACCAAAAAAAGGAAAATAAGGTTTTGTGGCTTGCCTCTTAGTATTAAGCAGTAAGTGATCTCTTTGATAATTGTGTCCAAGAGGGAAAAAAAAAAAAGAAAACAGCACTACATGCACCAATCCCAGTGCAGCATGACTCCATTTGAGTGCTCAGCTCCAGGAGGTGGATGGTTTGGCAGCGGCAGCTCCTTCCCCAGAGCACTTCCCATCAAATGACTGCTCCTTGACACCCATAGCCACGGTGCAACTCTCCCCATGCCAGCTGAAGCTAAAAATTCACGTAGATGGAAAGTAAGGGGAGAAGAAAAAGAAGAGTCTTGACTACAACGAGACCACGTTTTCTCAAATTACGCCAAAATTCTGATCCTTCCATATTATTTCCCAGAACAACAGCCCAAGTTAATAGGCCCTAAAAATACCCCAAACACATTTTTGGTTTTGCAAGCAGTGTTTCATTCATGCATGTCTGCCTGGTGATGCATCGTCACAATTGTAATGAGAGAGCTGCCAGCCCTGGAAGGGTGCATTGCTCCTTGCACTTGGAATGCTAAAGAGGGACTGAAGCCACGCAGGAGGTTAAAATGAGTTTCACTACATAGAAATGATAAGGGAATTAAGTCAGGCCTGGAGCTAGAAGTTACCTGAGCCTCCCTGAGTCCAGGGCCACAACTACCTCTGCTTTAGAATTAAGCTTTTGCTCAACACAAACAGCAAAAGCATCACTGACATCCCAGGAGCAGGCTCAGCTAGGTGTTGGATCCTGGGATGGAGTCAGGCACTCAGGTGGCACCTGCACCCCCTCACAGTGCCTGGGGATGAGATGTGCCACAAACAGGGAACATAAAGCAGCCCTAAATTAAAGCGCTTCCAACACAAGGCAATTACACTACATAATGTTTACTTATCTTATATACACTCAGAGGGAAGATAAATGTCTAGTAAAAACCACAATCCACTATTAAACAGCTATAAAATACTTCGCTGTCTTCCCATTTCAAAAGCTCCCATAGTATAAATAGTGGTCAAAAGTTCAGTGAACTGTCTTGTAGTCTGGTGCTCCATTCAAACCATGCTATTTCCAGAGAGTCTCCTGACACCGTATCTAATTTCCAAAATGAATATGCTTTAATTTTCCTTCTTCATGCATTGTGCTTTTTCCTCATTTAAAACAGCAACAGCCTCTGGCAGTAAAGGACATCACATTTCCGTGTGAGATGAAGCTTTTTTCCCCCGATATGCAGGAGAATGGCATGGGTCAAGGGAGAAAAAATGTATGCAAAAAACATCACACCCCACTGACCCCAGTATATTTCACATTACAATTTTGCCATTTCCAATATAGGTTCATTTTGCAGTGGACCATATCAGCCATATTTCAGGATTTACACAAAAAAAAAAAAAAAAAAAAAAAAAAAAAGAAGAAAAATCAGTACCTGGAGCATTGTCTGCATAGGGTCTGTCCTAATGCAATATATGGATTGTCTTATTAATGTGTAGTGTAGCTTGCAGGGAACACACAGGCATGCAGGGAATACTTATGCGTGCCAGGGAGGCAGCACAGGTGTTCTGCTGGGGATGTGCATATACATTCAATTATCTCTGCAGGTAACACTCAAGTGTATTTTGATGGTTTAAAACCCAGCCTGCCACACGCTGCAGGTGAACCCCCTGGAATCAGGGGGGGTTTTCCATGTAGGAGTTTCTCCTCCTCCCCCGAGCCATTAAAGTCCCCAAAATGGGGCGTGTGACACAGGTTCACCCATTTAAGCTGAGGCTGCCATGCTTTCAGTGGGCAGCAAAAGAAGCCTCATCCCCTGGCAGACATTAAAAGGCTTCTTTCCACCTCTAGCAGAAGGCAGAGATAATTAATTAATCCATAAAGCCTGATTGGAAAAGCCCAGAAGGTTCTGGAAGCTCCTCATGGCTTCACCCTTTAGCCTTACGTGTTTAAAGGAGGCCCAGCTGTGCCTCATTAACACTGCCCAGGCTCTCTCAAACTCCAGCAGCTGAGGAGAAAGATGCACCTTTTGTTCCCCCAACCCTCCTCCAAGACCAGGAAAGGGATGAAGTGGAAGCTTGGGGCAATCCCTATTTTAGCCAGGGGTAAAACCCCCACACTCAACAGGAGCATTGCCTAAAGGCCAGAACAATTCTGACTCACATAATGCTTACAGAGCTGACCATTACCAACAAAATAATCATCTGTAATTTGACAGAAAATCAAAGAAGTCTGACTTAAGAAGTACCAATTCCCATAAAATCCTGTTGAATTCCCATAAAATCCTCATCCTCTCCACAGATGACCAGCTAGGTGAAGGCCCACAAGAGAAGAAATGCACGTATACAGGTGTCTAAATACGCCACCAAAGCAGAACCAGGGAGCTGGGGGTAAATATAGATGGGGAGAGGGCTTAAAAGAGAAAAAAAAATAACAATTTCACCACAGAAAATCATCACCTGTCACATCTCAAGCAGCTACACCACCTTACAACAGCCATAGCAAGGAGCAACTTCATGTCCTACAACCGTCAAGCTTTCTTTGCACATCACCTCAAAGAAACCTGGAGCATTGTCATGCTACAAATCTGTAAAACTTTAGTAATAACAGAAAAACTCACCCAAAGCTCAGGGTAGCCCAAGGAGCTGGAGGGAGCTGCTCTGAGGGAACGTGAAGTAGCACACACCAAAAGTGACTGTAGGCAGAGCCAGCTGAGGCTGAAAGCATGCTCCACAGGTGTTTGGGATAACACACTAATTAACTCCCTGGAGCTCATTGGAAAGTGCTCTGCATCCACACCCTGCCAGGAGCCCTGCCTCAGCACACCCTAAATTATGGTGTGGAGCTGCTTTTGGGGTAGATAAAGCTGCTTTGGGGTATTTCAAAGCCCTGGCCAGGGTGCTAATAGAGAAGGTTTCCTTTAATCAGAGCTGGGAGCCCTTAGATCCTGGGGACAGAGGTAGGGACAGCCTGCTGAAAATGCCCCTTAATGCAATTGCAAGAGCAGCACTTTTTCATGTTATTTTAAGCAGAAAGGGTAAAACATGCAATATTTTCTTCAGGTGTTAGCACTCTTAAATGTCACAGAGAAGCATCCTGTTGCCTGGCAAGTTGTGGACTCGAGGCTCAACAGGTTTGCTTGCTTATTGTCAGCATTTACCTGAACTGGTTTTTTATTAAAAGCCTTTGAAGCAGGAAAATCTCCTGGCTGAGACGAGGAGTTGGGAGCCAAGTGGAGGCCCCTGAGAGTTGCTGAGCTACTTAGTGGCAGCCAGTTGCATCCCTGATATATCCCATTCCTTCATAATTGCAAATCCCCTCGGTGCTGCTCTGCACAGGACCAGCTTTCCTGTCAGCAGTTATTGGATGGGAACTGATGCTGGTGTTTACACATCCACGGTCACAACAATTTCAGTGTCTGCCTGGCAAACATTGCTGCGTTTCAAGTGGCCAGTTTGAGCCAGCAAGATGTGCTGGAGGGCAGAACTTGAGCCTTTCTATATTCACCCAGGGCTCTGAACTTATCAAAATGAACCTTGATTCCAAATAATAATAATAATAATAATGATAATAATAATAATGTTCTCTTTGGCTTCAGAGCACCAGTTTTCATCAAAGTACTGACTATTGAAAGTTCAACTGCTAATGGCAAGCTATTTTGAAAAGGGAAAAGTCTGGAGGCAAATTATGAAGGAAAGAATAGATATTAATCATTTTTAAAGTCATTCTGTCTCAGGCATTATTTTCCTTTCTTTCATTATTCATGATGAGTTTTTTTGCTTCAAGGCCAAGCGAATTCATAGGGCCTGACCCATCCAAACACAACCAAGACTCTGAACAATGCAGCCCAGCTGAGTCTGTAGATAAAAGAGCCCAAATGGAAAGAAAGAATGAAAAAGAAGATAATTTTAAACAGTGGATTTAAACACACATATGAAAGTATAACCTTCCTGCTGATGAGTTCTTTTCTCAGTACCCTGTTCACTCTGTTGCCATCCCATCCACCCTGGTGAGGGATCTGTGGAATGGGAGTGCCAACAAGGAACTCATCCTATTTCTCTGCCCCTACCTCCCTGGCCTTTAAAGCCAAGGAAAGACCTCTCACCTTTTCTTTTTTAGCTTAATTCCAGAGCTAGTGAAAACTCAGTAGTTTCAACTTGGATAACATGCACAGCATTTTGTTGCTGTGGGGCATGAGCAGACCCTGGGAAGAAGTGAGCCTGGAGCTTTTTACAGTTCTCTCTGTTGAGAAATTGAAGAGCTCAGAGGGAAAATCTCAATCCAGAGGAGGGTTTTTTCCCCCCAAAGCTCCCAAGAGGAAGGTTTTCCCACACTGGGTGTGCAGAGCCCTGGGGCTGCTGCGGGGAGACTCATGCATTTGGACACAGAGGGACACCACGTTTGTGGCAGCTTCCTCTTGCCAGGGATGAGGGGGTCAGAAGGAAGAATTCAGGGCAGAAGCAAGGACAATTCCTAGACCTGTGTTCTCCCCCTCCAGTAATTCTCAGCATCCCCAAGTAGCCTCATGTATTGAAGAAAAACAGCAATTCAGAATTCCCTTTGCTTCAGGGCAAAATAACCCAACAACATTACTTTGGTTTATCTGTATTTGTAACCATGTTCCTTGGAAGACAGGAGTTTGCTGTGGAATATCTCTGGAAACCTTGAAGGCAACTGATGTACTTTTCCCACTCTGGAATAAACTCAGCAACATGAATCCTGCCTCAGACTCAACAGATGTGTGCATCTGCAGAAGAGGCTGTTAATAATTAATATAATTGTACAACCCCCTAGATATAAAAATACACAGACGGAGCCTCACATTTCGCCTGCTTCTCTGTAACAAATACCCAAACTGAAACAAATTTAACAAGATACATTACACAAGTCTGCAGACAGAAGTTGTATGAAAATTTTAACTCTCTGCAGCAAGAAAGCACTTCTATTTCCAGTAACGCTGGCAGCATATACTGTAGCTAGGCAGCCACATTTATTTTCAATTATCATTTTTGCCTTTTTATACAGCATAATGAAATGCCTGGTAAATTATACATTTTTGTAAAACACAAACTTGTCTCTTTATTTGCAGCTCAAGTCTTGCAATATCGTTTTGTCTGCATTAGTTCTAGCTCTTTACGAGAGGCCAATTACTTTTCTTAGCTGTAACATGCAGAGTGTGATATGTGACTCTCCAGTCCTGGCTGAGACACAGCCTGCTGCAAAATGACCATGGCTGAGGCTCAGACCTTTGGAGAAAAGGGGGAAAATTCCTAATTCTGCTTGCTAAAACATTGTCCACACTCACTTGCTCCAGCTTCGATACCTAAGATTTTCAATCCACACCTCCTGCTAAACAAAAGCATGTTTTTTAGGAGGAAAAAAAAAAAAAAAACCAGCATAGAGTTGCTTCCCCCAGTCTCCCTTTAGAAAGACACTCTCCTGGCAGATGGATTTCAATATGCCGTCTCCCAAATCTTAAGCAACTCTGAAAATATAAAGTTCACTTATACCAATGGGCCATATATATATCTACACCTCTCGATGCCCTGTCTCTTTAACTGGCACTTTGAACTAGTGAGCACCTCTTTAATCTTGCCCCATTATCATCCTAATAGCACCTCCCGATATTCATAAATGTCTAGCAAGACTTTCAGCTATTTGGTATGAAGAAGAAATATCCAGCTAAATTGAGAAGATTACCACATCACCACATAAATCAGTGACAGGCCGCGTGTTATTACAGTTGATTTTTGTTGACAGTTGGCTGTAGGCAGTTGTGTTTCAAATGCCTTTTTTCTCTGGGAAATTAAACAAAATTCCATGCAAAATGCAGCCCTCCAGTTCAAAAACTGCAAATCCAAAATTAGCATTTCATACTTTAAAAGGTAGCACAGCACAATTTTCCATTGAAAGGTCTGTACAGTTGTCACAAATGGGTGCTTCACACATGACACTAATGCTACCGATGCCTTTTAAGAAAGCCACCTTTCTCTGATATTATTTTCTTCTCCTAATAATCTGCATACACTATAGTTCATCCCTACGGAAAAGAAAGAGAGCTCACTTACTTATCTCTCATATGGGAGCATTATGCTTTCAGCAATTCAGACAGATAGGCTGGCTGGGAGGGGGGCGTGCTGCCGAAGCCTCCGCGATAAGAGGGAAGGAATCGTGGCCAGCGAAAGGTTAATCTTCCCTCTCCAAGTCCCTCCTTCTGTCTTGGCATAACCTGGAGACCAAAGAAAATGCCAGACTTACAAAGTGAAAAGACACACACACCGGCACTAAAGCGTTCCCGCTGCGTCGTGCGGCGCTTCGCGCGCAGGGCCGCGCGTGACCTAATTAACAAAAAGCCGTCGCTGGAAGTCAGGGAAGCAGCTTGGGTGACACCAGAGAGGACCAGAACTTGCGAAGGAGTGTCTGCTTCCAGCAGCTGCTGCTCTGCCAGTTCTGGCTCAGAGAGCGCCCGCAGCTAAGCCAATTTTTAGGGACTGTGGTGTCAGCAAGTTGATTGAGCAGCAGTAGTCGAGACGGAGCGCCTTCCCCTTCTCCAGACAGATCCTGGGGGCATTGGCTTTGTCTTGGGCAGGAGCTTGGAGAAATCACCACCACAAGAAGTTCACATTTTTGGCTATGGATATACATACATATATATAACACAGGGAATTGAAGCAGAGAACTGCTCTGCCTGCTCCTGGGCATGGGGACAGACGTGTAATGCAGTTTGTCAGCCAAAAGATGCTATATGTGTCTTCACACAAACACTCTGCTGGCAGCTCACTGGCTTCTGGTCGCACAGTCCAACGGCCCCTGGTCAGAAGTGCTGGGCTGAAAACCAGATCACCAGCCAATTGCATCTGCTTCATTCTCCCCCGTGTTCAAGGGCAGGGGTGTGGTGGCCTGTGTTAGGGATCATCCCTTCTCCCAGCCCTGTCCTCAGAGGGGAGCCAAGGATGGAGAGCCCACCTGCTGACCTCTGAGCTGGGTAATCCTGCTGCTTGTCACTGAGAGGGAAGTGTGTTCGCAGTAGCCAGTGCCAATAAAATTAAGCATTTCAGTCAATATTGAAATGGTTTAATCTGAATTCACCATCAGGCATTTTAAACAGCTGCCTCGCTCTCATTTGCTCGTGGCTGGGTCAAGGTTTAGTTTTTACAGCCTGTGCCAGACCTTTCCCTGGTGTAACTCTGCTGACAGAACAGGACAAGATGCCCATGGGAGCCTGGCCCCAGTCACACGTGGTGTGTCACCCACAGGAAAAAGCTCTTGACCCTCTGCTAGAGGTTGGATTTGCACCTGATTACAGGTGCAAATTACAGGCAAAGACAAAATCAATGAAGTCAAATAATCACAGTGAGATACTGGTTTCTTACCAGTTGCCCAGCTGGGGAAAAATTACTCAGCCAAGAAGGATGGAAAGTGGCAGCAGAAGAGAACACGGTGAATATGATGGAGTAATCCTGTGTTCCCTGTTGAGGAGAGGTTGGAAACAGGACAAAACTTTGCTGTTGAGTGAGCTGCAGCCCAAAGAGAGTGATTGAATGCTTTAAGGGAGCACTTGTTCAACACTGGAAATATTTATACTTGAGATCTGTAGGGAATATCCTAAAAAGGATTATGCCACTAATACTTTCTCTTCTAACTCTATGTGCACATTTAATATCTTAGTATCTGATTTCCAATGAATACTTCTTAGAAATTTTTGAAACACACAAGAGATGACCTCCCATTTCTGCTTGGGACCAGCTCCTCAGGAAAACCAGGCCGTGAGGAGACACAGACCAAACTGGCAATGTGAAAGAGCATGGTCCACAGGGAAAACAAGAGCCCCACCAAAAAGTGCCCAACATGAACACAAAGCAGCAAAAACCAAAGCAGGTTTTAAGTACAAACCTGCCCATTCTGAAAAAGAGGAGGAACCAGTACATGATCACTGGGGAGAGGATGCTGAGCTGAACCAGACAGTGTTGCCAAGAATGGTGCTTGTGTGAGGAGGGCTCTGATTGCAGGCAGAAGGTGACTCTGTGTGCACAGGCAGGTGTTTTGTGCCACATGATAAGCCTGAGAAGTGTGGCAGCTCCCTGTGCCCTCAGACATGAGACAGGCTGTTCACTCCATGCTACAGGAGACCCTCCCCAAGGCTGTGCTCATGCAAGGACAGGGAAAGGCTGATAAGGGGAGGGAGATTTGGGAGCCCAAGTATCACCTCACCCCCACCAGAGGAGGGGGTGAGGTGATACTTGGGTGGCATCAGGGTGCCAGGGGCTAATGAAGGATACACAAGGGCTTTGCTTGAGCAGGAGCCCAGCGACAAAGCCCAGCTGGGGCAAAGCTGATGTTGTGCCAAGGCCTTGCAGGACAACCAGCAAACTTGCCCAAAGAACATGCACGTCAACAGCAGAAATTGTCCTTCAACAGAGGAGATGAGGCAATCTGGGGTGGTGGCAGTGGGAGCAGCGGAAGCAAAGGAAGTGTGGGCAGCCTGACCCACAGCCATGGCAGAGCAGGCTGCTCCAGAGAGCCTACACAGTGCTGGAAATGGAAAGCCTTCTCGTGCTGTCCCCTGAGATGCAGTTCTTTGAGATGTTCGTATCTCCAAGGCTTCTGAGTTTGGCAGCACTACAGACATTGTGGAAAGGGGAGAGCCCCTGGGTTTGCTGTTTCAGTGAATGGAAAGAGTGCAAGCCACCCCTCTGCTCCCCTGGCATCCTCTTCTGCACAGCCCAGGTGTTTGCATCTCAACAGCAATTTTTGTACTGCACCCAGCAGGATGTGATGAAATCCCAGTGCTTGTTTTGCAGAGACATCCGACTTCGAGGGAAGGATCACACCCAGCTTTGGATTGAAAGCCCAGGCATGTCATAAGAACAAGTCAATTACTCCACAAATGAGGGGAAATACTCTACAAATTTTAGCTGAACTAAGTAGAGAAGAGAAATGAATCTGTAAATCATCAAATGGTGTGTCTGTTTATAATTATTAGCATGCAAGTAGTATAATGTTAGTTGAGCAAGATAATTTTTGTGTGTTTTGGGATTTCCTAGTTTGCATCTTTCTGCCTACAGATCTAGATCTCCAGGGCAGGTTTGGTTTTTTTGCCTTTTTTTTTTTTTTTTCCTGATGTCTCATAAAGAGAAAGAAATGTTGAATATAAAACCTGACAGGAAATTTTTCCTTTCAAAGTATAGTTCATGTGGTTGTTTAGAAAAACGCAGTTCAAATACTGTTCTTCACTTTGTTCTTACAAGTTGTGAGTAATACACACATTTGTTCACACGACAAAGGCTGTGCTCATGACAGTAGCCTTGGAACAAAGTCAGGTGGCTGCTGCTTAGAGGACAGGAGTCCTGTGGCCTCTCCCAACTCCAAGCTCATCTGTGTTAGGAGCTGAAGCTGGATTTAACTGCTGGCCAAATCACACAGGTGTGCAGCTCATGCACTGCCTTGACTTGGGGTGCCCAGAAAACTCTTCAGGAACAAATAAATTTATAAAATATCCTAGGGGATGTATGAGAATTGGAGCTGAAATTTAGTATTTTCTAACTGCTCTCACCCTTCCTCCTGGGACTGCTGCTGATCTTTGATCACTTCCCTCATTTACAAATGCTGTCATCTCGCCATTCTCCTTCCACTCCGTATCATTAATACAAATCTGGAAACAATGGCTTTCTCCCTGCTAAAACATTGCAACATCCCACTATTTGTTTCCTCTTCTAAAACGGATCATTCATTATAGCCCATATCCCCCAAAGAATTTTATCACTTGAAACCTGTTTGCAGTGAATCTAAAGTAGCTGGGAAATCATCTCCTCAGAAATTCCTGCGTACGCTTCTCCTGGAAGCCCAATAAAGTGTTGAGTCCCTCTGCAGGCAATATCCATTTTTCTTCTTTCTGATACAGTCTCCAGCAGTAACCCCTGCAGCTGTGCACGATCCATTTTTTTAGTTTTTTTTCTGCTGAAATTCACTGCTCAGCTCTGTTAGCTCTTGTACCCACTTCATCCCAGAGAGTTGGGATAATTGCCTCCTTGCTTCGGCGTTCCACCACCTCCATGCTTATCGCAGAGGTCAGCTTTTCTTTTATCTCTCCTATAACCAACTCGTTATTTGCTGCTTTCTCTTGCAAGGGACAGGCTGCTGCTCCCTGACTCCTGCCCCATTCCACTTTTCCTGGTGTTTGTGCACCTCGTTTGAATATTTCTCCCTAAAAGGACATCTCTACCTCTCAGCATTTGAATTTTGTATTTTACTTTGTAGTAGGTGGTCCCCAGCAGCAGCAGAGGCTTGGGTGAACACTGACCTGTGTGGTGAGGTATCACCAAAATGCTTACACCTGCAAGTTCAAGAGTCGTGTGAGCAGGGAATTTCCCCAAAAATCTGGGCAGCCATTAGGGCCACGGAAGGCTTTGTTTAATAAATTAAATAGGAGTAACATGCTCACTGTGTTTTTTACCTCAGAAAGGCTATGCAACCTAGTAATGTTAAAATACATTCAGGGTGAGGCTTGGGACTCAAATTGCTCAAATGTTGGTAGAAAAGAAAGGAGTGCTGAATATAAAACAAAATAATGCAGAATATGTTCTACACTGTTAAGGGTGAAGGCAGCTATGGCTGTGCAATATTTACCATCAGGGAGGCTTGCACCAAAGCTCCCTTTGAACTACTCACAGTCAAGAACAAACCCTAATGTCAGTATGTGAAAATTTGAAGTGCAGAAAGGGCAACCTTCCCTTTACAAGTCCCTGGACTATCTAAATACTATCAGAGACACTTTGAAACAGACGCAGATGATCAAACTCTAAGCTAACCCACAGAACTTTTTCTCAGGACATACAGTTTTTTAAAATAACAGCAAATTCTGGACAACTGAGGAGTGCGTAATAAGGTCTGGAAAGCACAGGCAGAGCCAGGCTTACTAAAATCAGCCTTGAAGTGTCGCTCACAAATTGTCACCAAAGCACTGTGAGAGGAGTGCAGACAGGGCAACTTTTGCAGAGATACCAATGGCACTCATACTTCCAGGGGCTTTCAGAACATGTTGTGTACCCATTTCCCTGTTTGAAAATGTGCCTCTTCACGCAAAACAAGAGAGCTTTGCATTTTTAAATAACACATGTCAAATCTCGCTCGTGTAAAACCTCTCCTCCAGCGCTCCGCCGAGCAGCAGTGGTGCTGTCTGAAAATACAGATGTTTTCTGGAAATTTAGGTGTCTCCAGCTTTTCAGTCCATGTCAATGCAATGCAGTTGAACTTCCTAATCAATGATAATTCACTGTAACATTGATGACGACATTCACCATGCATAAAGACATAAAACCCCAATTTTTTGCTGTTGCTTAATGCCATTGTGAAGTTCAGACAGGCTGGATTGCCCCACACTTGGCACACCAGGATGAAGCCACCAGAACAGCAGAAGAGTAGAGTGCAGTCCCACACCTGCCACCAGCCTGCGCAGCAACCCTGAGCCACTTTATTTGCTTTCTTCCCATTACAACATTTTCTGTTTAAATCTGAAGCTCTGTAAGATGAGAAATGTTTTCCTTCAATGGGGTGTGCACAGTTCCTGCCATGGTGGGACTCCTGTCTCAGCCAGGATCTTGGGGTAAGAAATCAAGCAGAAAGAGCTGGCAGGAGAGAAGCAGGAGCCTTTGGCCTCAGCAGAAACCTGATTTCAAGGGGGCTTGTTTTAATCCAAAAGAGCAAAATACGCTTGGGTATAGTTCAACTCTGAGCATTCCTTGCTACCTCTGTTTCCTCAGGTGAGTGAAAAGGCAGCCTGTGCTGCCACAGAGGGGAATTTAGGTCTTGCTGGTGACTCTGTTTCTTTGTCCAAGAGGCCAGGCTGGGGGCCATGGCTTCATGAAGGGTCTGTGAGCGTGGCCTCTCACTTCTCAATTTGCTTTCAGGAGCAAGCCGTAGGCCACGCAGTGCCACACAACACTGAGGCACAGAGCCTCCAGACCCTGCGGGGCCTCAGCCACGGCCATTTGAGCAGCAGACAGACACCAGGCACCTCTGAAGAGCCACTGGGGCCTGTTGGCCACTCCACACCCAACACCTCCCAGGATGGGCCCGGTGGAAAGCCCCATGGCCACCTCAAAGGCACAGCCAGCAGCCTCAGGTCTGCCGCCAGGCCACATCCCTGCTCATCCCCGGCACGGAGGGGACGCTCAGGGCCAGCTCTCAGGGACAAAACACTCCAAGCACAAACACCTCCCTGCACAGGTCCCACAGGGCGGCTCGTGCACTGGTGGCAGCAGGGACGTGACATCCTTGGTTCTTGCAGGCAGAGCCACCAGTCCCGTGCCCAGGGCAAGAGCACGGCCTGCTGATCTGCTGCCTGTGCCTGGGGACAGCTGAGCCCCAGCCTGGCCGGGGTGTCCCACAGAGTTCATCCTCCTGCACCTCACACCACCCACGTTTGTTTAGGGGCACCACCCCGACACATGGTGCATTTGATCACCATGGCTGAAGTGATCTTTTACGCTTCCCACGAGTGGACACGAGGAAGGCACACTTCCCTTCGTGTACTTGTTCCTTCAGACCTGTTCCCACCTCCGAAACACGTTGGTGCCGTTCAGCGCGGCCGGCCCTGCGGATGTGAGCAGGGCGTGTGTTCAGCTTCTCATCCGAAATATTTGCATGAGCTGCTGGTTTCCTCTCTCCCCACTGGGGACAGGAGGCTTTCTCTCACTTCTCTATTTCATCGTGATCTATAGAAGCAAGTTCAAAAGGGCAGGAGCCAGGGTCTCACATCCTGATGCTTTGCCTCACCCTGGTGAAAAGCTATTGGTGTCAGTAGGGCTACAGCTGCTCGCTTCCCCCCAGCTTCTTTAATTTCTGTCCCTTTGCCTCGCTTGATGACAAACAATAATGAGCTTTTGCATTCCCTCTCTAACTACTTTATTTCTCACACTCCCAGGAAAACTTACATACTCAAACATACCTATACACACACCCCTGCATGCCATCTGTTGGTTAACTCCTGCAAAAAAATGTATTTATCTGCTCTGAAGATATGGGTGGGTTGTGGCCTTCAGCCTTACTGGCCTTCAAAAAGCTACCAGTGATAATTTTTCTAATAGTTTTTAACAGATTAACATAAAAACTTTGGTCTGAACAGCGTTTTCTTTTTCCTTTGTGACAAAGACCATGGTTTGCACTGTGCATTTCTTAGCCCAGTAAAAGCTGTGCTATGTGGTACCTCCAATTCCCCGTTCTCCATCCCAGAGCAATCTGTCTCTGTGTATCACACTCCCGGTCTCCCCGTCTGAGTACCTATAAAGGGACTGCCAAATAAAATGTTGTGAATGCTGCTCTCAGTTCTCACTCACTAAAACTTTGTTGAATTTGCTTGGTTTGACACCTATTACAGCTCAAAGACTGTTTGCTTCTCCCCTGCAGGGTTGTGGAAGCGGCAAAAGTAGTGGGGAAGGAAAAATCTTCAAACCAGCTCACTGCATTCTCCCTTTAAACGGCTGAACAGAAGTGTTGAAGTCTCAAAGTTTTGCTTTTCTCTGAGTTTTGTTTTTCAGGGTTTTTTTTTTTTAATCATTGGCTGCCACAACTCAAAATGCCTCATTCTGTATCAGCAGAATTTAGTCACACTGATAATTCAGATTTCCAGGCAAGATACTTGGAGTGAGCTTTCCTTATGGTTTTCCTCTAATACCAAGAGTTCAGATAATTTTAATCTAACAATTGACTTCATTCTCTTGCTTGAGTTTTCCTCTTCCCCCAATGGCACAAGAAAAAGGGGAAAAAAAAAGGAAAAAAAAAGGAAAAAATAAAAGAAAAAGAAACACTATTTATGCTGCATGGAAAATGCCTGAGGGGAACAAACTAAATTCAGCACTAACTTGCAAAGGCAGATTTTAAAGTTGCAAAATCAGAGCATAATTTGGCCCAATATTCTGTTTCAGTGCTTGGCTCAGTGGAGAAACCAGGACGTGTTTTTTCCTGCCCAGGAATTATTGTTAAAATGAAAAATGAGTTTTCATAGACAGGGAAGTATCATTGCTGCAAGCAAGCATGAACAATGCTGAATCTCAGTCATGCGTAAAACCCAAGAAGTGGCCAAAAAAGTGCTTTTCTGAGGAAGTTGGCAATCCCTGCTTTGGAGAGTTGTGCCATAGCCCACGCCAACTCGCTCCACCAGCGCCGGCTGTAGAAATTGCTCTCCTTGAAACAACATCTACCTAATTTGTAGCAGTTAATAACTAACAGCATATAATTTTTAAAACCCAGCCACACTTTGCTGGTTCCTGCTTTTAATTAAACCTTACTCACAGCAGTGAACGCAGTGGGGATGGGGTAGGTGGGATGCTGGAGCTGCAGCCTGCGATGAGCGGGGCCAGCAGTGGTACCCCTGGCAGCCCTCTCCTTCTCTAAGTGTGCGTGCTAATTCAGAGTCCTGTCAGTCAGGGATGCTCACTGACAGTGGTGACCTAATGGCCACTCATCCCTCTCTGTGAGTAGGGACGAAGAAGCCCACAGTCAGAGCCCAGCCACAGAGCTCCTCTGGATCAAGACATGTGATGGGAAGTTAATGATGTATTAAAAATGCATGTTAATTAACGCAATTTTTAAAATTATAGCTTTTGCTCGCGCCATAACTGGTATGCAAGTGGCAGGAGGGCTGGAGCGAGCAGCTGCCACCTCCTCAGTGCCTGGCATGGCCACTACCACCCCTGCACGTCCTCCGTCGAGGCCAGGAAACAAAAAAGTGCTGCATATTCCAGGGCACCCTGGATAAACAGCAGTGTGGACATCACTCAAGCATTCAAGCAGAGCTTCTCCTGGGCCTGAAGCAGCTCGGTGCCCCTTGCCACCACTTGAGCCTTTGTGCAGGGAAATCCAGGGCGCTTGGGACCGAAGGTCCCCGGCCATCCAAGCTCCTCCGTCTTGCGGGAGGCGGCGGAGTTTTGGCACGCAGAGTCTGGAGGCGATTCTCTCTCTCTGCTGCTGAATTTGTTTTGCAGTTGCAGTATGTCTCTGTCCATGTGCCATTAAGAGCTCAATTCTTTTATTCGCCCCCCCCACCCCGCCTTTTTAAAACATCATGTTTATGCAAGCGGACAGGAGGCTCTCATATCTGGGTCACACGTTTGCTGGAGGTCATTGAAAGGCTACAAAATGGAGCATGCCTAATTCTGCTATTTCAGAAGTTTTCTCACATGTACTCAAGACAATTATGCCTATTAAATGAGTTCATTAAATTTCAGAAATCCTTTGAAATTCTGATGTACCAAAAAATATGCTGAACTCCTTCCATTTCTTCTGACACCTCCTACAAATGCTCTAATCCGAGGAGGTGCTGGACACTGGAGCTTGGCTGCCCGTGATGTGGCCAACATATTAAGCATGTCCTGTCTCCATTGCAAGCCAAATAAACTAAGTAAATAAAACAGGGCATCAAGGTCCATCAAGTGACCTTTTGCAGCATCACTGTCACTGGCCCAAGCACCACTCTCCTGAGAATAATTTAGACACAGAGGGTAAATGTCACCGGTGCTCTTGAAGACCTGTGGGGTTTGAGACAGGATGGGACACTCCAGGCTCTTCCAGGACTGAGAACTGGCTCGGTGCTGAGCTGCAAACTTCAGGGATTCAGGAGGAAAGCAAAGGCTCTGTGTCACCTCCTCTGTGCTGCCCTGGGGGCAGCTCTGTGGGACATCATGGTCCCCGCCCTCCCAAAGGGGCACAGGACTTGCAGAAGGACATTTTTTAGGCTAGGGCACACATGGAGAAAGAGGACATAACCAATTCATGGAGAACAGGCAGAACCATCCCGTTGGGAAGGGGCTTTTCCCACAATGAAACACCCTGATACTCAAAGGTGCTGAGCATCAGGAGCTGTGGGTGCCCAGTCACTGCAGTCACATCCCACAAATGCTGAGGTGCCATGCACTAACCACATATGAATACTTCTTGTTTTACAATACATGGAAACAGAATTTAATAGCTCATTGTTGCAATATTAGTCATGCACAGACATCAGGTCATGGGACTGGCTTGGCATCAGAAAGTTCTATGAGCCTACAAAGAAAGCAAAGTGTTGCTTAGGGGAGCATGCCTCTGAGCAGCACTGTCACTTCTGGGGAACTGTGTGAGGACTCAACAGCTATTTGGAAATTAAAATGTACACAAGCTGATCGCTCGTTAAGACGTGTTTCTTTGTGGTGTGTAAGAGAGCATTTATCATAGTTGGCCCACACCAACAATCAGCTTTGGACAGAAGCCACCTTTACTAATGAATGGGAGGGAAGAGTTTTTAATCTCTCTGAGATCTCTTATCAATTGATTTTGGATGATGTATGGGAGGTTTTGTTCTCCAAGAATTACGATACTCCTCAAGTGGCAGCAGAGACCCAATATTTTTGTTGTATGGCTTTGTCTCCTGACACGATGCCATTTGGTCTTGACAGTGTAGCAGCCTCCCTGCAGATTCTTTCCCATTGTCTCCCCTTATCCTTGTCTCCCGTGCATTGTCCAGCCTTCCCTGTGATTGCATTAACACAGTTCTAAACAAACAAGGGAGGGGGGAATAAACCAGCTGATACTTTTGATGAATTCTAGCTACAAAATATTAAAAGGATGGTTTTAAAACTCTGTGCTTGTGGATACGGTGAGAATAAACCTGCCTGGGAGTCATGTCAAGCCCCGGAATGGTACCTGTGAATGAAGGTGGCCAGAAGGCACTAAACTGGCACTGAAGAGAGAGCCTTTGATCAGGTCCTCAGGAAACACTTCCTCTGTCTTCCTGAAGTGTAACTTTAGACCAGGCTCTACCAAGGCCACTTCACTCTTTTGTGCATCCCCTTGAGCTCCGTGGTGAATGAGCTGAAACCTGCTCTGTTTCCTTTGCTAGGTGGCACGTGTCAAGGATCCCTGCGATCACTTTTGTTCCTTGCTTTATCTAAAGAGCTCCTTGCAGGAGCCCGGGGTGTCAGTGGCCGTGAAAAGAGCACAGCTGGAATATTGCAGTATTTTATATCCTCTGGGCAGACAATTAACTCAGCCCCATTAGTGGCTGGAGTCTCAGGTCTGCATCCAAACAATAGCAAGGAGGTGTCAGATCTCCCTCAGGAAAGCGGGAGCACCAGTCTCCCCATGGGAGATTCCAAAGGTGCGGGAAGCCTGGTGGCTCTGCCCCATGTGTTCAGAAGGACAGAAGTGGGTGCTTGAAGGGTGTGGGTGGACAGAAGATCTCTGCAGCAGCTCTAAATACCCCCAGATTGCTCACATAGCTCCAGTGAGGGGTCGGTGTGGCTCCTTCCTAAGTCAAGAGGAATTTTGTGCTCGGTGCCACTGGGCAGATCCTTAGTCCTTGAACCCCTCCACCAGCTCTTGCAGGATCATCCCTGAGGATGTGGTCCCAGGTGAAAGCAAAGAAATAGGGGGACAGCAGAAAAATGGGGCAAGAAAGGAAAGCAGTACAGTTTCTTTTGGTCAGCTGCTATGGATTTCAGGATCTCAGCCTGCTACAGGAAGAAGGAGCACAGTGACCAACCCTTCTAAGAGAAATTCCCTCAGCTCCTCTCGATAAACACACACGTGGAGCGGAGTTTCTGCTCCCGTACATGGATTTCCACGTCTCCTCATGACGATCAGCTCCAGGAGAATAATGTCATACAGGATGTCAAAAACAAGAAGCAGCATGCCAGAAGAGTGCCACTTGGAAATGAAGCCCTGCTTTTATTGGATAGCTGATCTGCTAAAAGCAGTTATTTGAGATATCTGCAGATCGTTGGGATCTGTGAATAATTGCTATCTGCACATCTCAAATTCTTTACAGTTTTTGCTGTTACATAGCTCTGCATGTCTATAAATAGTAGAGCAATGTCGCTCACTGCATAATACAGTCTCTGTGTTTTTACAACTCATCATGAACTTCTATGTAATTTATTTTTTATTGAAGAATTCCAATTAATGGCTTCCTGGTGATTTTAAAGCCTCAAATTATCAGTCTCTGAAAACAAAGCAGAGAACATAATTATCATAAACCGAGAATTTTTCATTTTGAAGCTTATCTGTTTGTGCTAAGTATCTTGTCTGTAAGTAATTAGTGCCTTTATTTTTTTCAGTAAAAATAATGACCATTCTATGCTGCACATCCAAATTCCACTAACTGCTAGATGTACTGTATACATTATATTTGAAAATGCACCACCTTGGACCAGCTTTAAAGTATTTCATCAAATGATAATGGCAACAACAAAATACATCTGTTTGTTGGAATAAATTATGTGACATATTAAAAAAAAAAAAAAAAAAGCTATTATATCTTTTTCTCTTCTAAGAGTAAAAAGCCTTTAAAGAACATGCACATTTATTACCATGGTGGTGTAGGATGATGGTGAGCTGCTTTTAGGCTATTTATAATTCCCTATTGCTGATCAGGACTGATCAGGTGATGGTATAGATGGACAGAGCACCCTTTACGTGGATGTCTGTCTGTGCTGATGCATCTTTGCACAGTCCTTAGTGCACCAAACCTGAGGTAGGTAACAGGAGAAATCTGCAGCACCTCTCCCAAGCACTCCTTGTAAAGAGGGAATTTAAACACAACAGTGAGATCCTGCTCCTGAAAACCTGGGGAAGCAGGGTGGACTGGGATATTTAGAGTCACTCCAGTGCCAAGAGCAGATTTGTGGCACTGGTATTTTCATGAGGGACAGAACTTAGCATAAGTTTCCTGCACATCCTCCCTTGGATGCTCAGTGCCTGTCTGTGTTTGCAGGTGGGATGAGTTTTCCCAGCTCCAGGTAAATCAGTTTATAACCTGGATTGTGAGGGCTGGTCCTGCCTGCCATCACTGGAACTGAGAGATTTCTGAGCTATGAGTGCCCCGCAGATAAATCAGGAGTCCCCCACAGCAAGGGTGGAGGGAGACCTTGGCCAGATCTCTCATCCCACATTTGCTCTCCATGTCCAGAGCACTCTCCAAGCATCCACAGAGGAAGGGGGGGACCGAGCCCTAAAGGAGGAGGAGTATGCCCTGTACCAGCCCTACTCAGCATTACCACACGTCTAACACGCTGCTTTATTTCCCTGTCTTGTACAGTAATGCCTTTTCTATTGTGGCATCAAGCAAGGAAATCACATAGTCAATAATCCAGCAGCAATGCATGTTGGATAAAGTGGGGAGGAATGAATTAGGAAGACAGTGAGGATACTGCCCTGTAAGAATGTGTTCCTGGTGATCTGTGGACTCTCCTCAAGAACAAGCTCATTTCCAGATTGCCCCAGGCTGTTAATCAAATAACACTTCCAGCCTGAGATAGGCTGGTCTCTACTAGACACTGCACCTTCTGCAATGCCTGCAAACAGGTATGAAGCAACTCCCTGCTTTTACTTTTATAAGGGATTCTGCTGATTGTACTAGGAACTTCCTAAAGAGAGTGAATTTTGAAGTGAGCCCAAGGTAAAATGCTAACGCCATAATTTTAAACCATAAATAAACGTGCCTTAAATATCTCGAGTCAAGTTAGAGTAACATCAGCTCCCCTCTCTGGCTGGCTCCTCGCTCTGTAAGAAGTGGGATGGTGCACAGGGTTGGACAGTGAATGTCCCTCGACATCTGAAGGGGGTTCAAGGTCCCTTCCCAGCCTGACCATGGCACAGATCAGAGCTGGTGACTGTCCAGCCCCAGCTCACACCTCCTGCATCCTTGAACCAAGATCCGGGCTCCACTTCTGAGTTCCCTCTCGGTTTGGCAGACATCCAGGCCAGCTGCTAAAATAAATCTTTTTTTTTCCTTCCCCTGTGAACCCTGACGTTCTCCTACTGCAGAAAGGTAGCAATAGCAGTGGTGTTTCTTGGCTTTCATCCTGGCTGTGTGATCCACCCCGAGCCACCTCTCCCCACGTCTCCAGCCCACATTCCCAGGCTGCAGGATGAAGGGGAGCTCACCGTCTGCCTTGCAGTCTCTTTGCTCCCAGGCACTAAGTAAATGTCAGCTTTTTTCACTGTGTTACATACATTGTTAATTTTAAAAAGAAATCCAATATCATTGTTTTTCATGCTAGCTGAGATGATTCTGAAATTTAATAAAAATAGTGGAATTTTTCATTAATGGCAGCCAGGGTTTAAGCCAGCACTAACTTTCCATAGCAGCAAGAGCAGATGAAAGGAGGTCATCCTCATCTTGTTATATTGCAACTGTCCTCAGTCACAACTTCAATGGCAATGAATTCAAATGCAGCCCTTTTGCTTTACTGAATTTACATAAATAAGCTGGCACAAGGAAAAGGGACACCCCAAGCACCTAGAAACATTAGACCAAATAATATTTTCTGTAAGACAAAAATGCAAGAGCAAGGAAATTATGTGAGATACTTTTTCCTGGTCAGGCATTTCTCTCGCTGGCAGGGAGGGAAAAACTAGGGGTAATTAGGGTAGGAATGTGGCTAAAGCATCCAGACTCACCTTGCTTCTGTGGCAGCCAATCCTAAAGGAAATCCTTTTCCAGTGGGCACCCACCGAAATAGCAGGTAGGTGCACCACTCTTGGAGAAATTGCTACATCATCATCTGTAGTATCTGAATATCTTCAGAGCAGATACCAGCACGGACTTTGCCTTCCCTGACTGCAGCCCTGTGGTCTGCCACCACCACATGAAGGATGAAAACTAAGGGGAAGAATGTGAAAAAAATATTTTGCTTGCAAAGTATATTTTCTTTATGGTTGTTACTGGAAAAAAAAAAAAAAAGAACCAAACCGAAACTGTGCTGTGAGGCATTTTTTCTTTTAACTTTGTTGTTGTAAAAGGCTCCCCAGCTCTCACCCGTGTCTAAGGCCAAAGTAAGTAAGGCTTTTCCTCTCCCCCAACTCTTCCATTACTAAATCAGCAGTTTATCATCCCCTCTCCCAAGGCCACCATTGAGTGGCCACCTCACAGCACATTAACAGTCAGCAGAAAAATCAGGAATGTCAGCCAGTGGCCATCCACGCTGCACGTGGGACTCGGAGCAGGACCAGCAAGATGCTCATCCCTCTCCCAGGCAGGTCATCTACCAATCAAGGAAATGCTTTTCCTGAGCCTCTTCTTTGGGCAGAACCAGATTAATTCCAAAAGGAAAAACAATGTCTGCTCTCTCCACAGCAGTGCTACCCTTGGACATTTGGAGTCCCTTTTGTATGTAAAGATCCGTATTACTGCTCCTGAGTTGGTGGGAGGGAGGGTGCTGTGGAAAACAGAGAGCAAACAACCCTCCCCAGTGAACCCCCAAGGAGCCTGCCCAACTCCAGTGTCACACACACTTTTATTTCAGCATCTGTGTCTTCCCATCAGCAATGCCTTCGTTTAACAAGAAAAATACAACTTTTATTTTCCCCCTCTCCTTTGCTTCTGAGCCTGGCCTCTAGACATTCAAAAGCCAAAGAGATCCCAGAATCCACTTCCTCTGAGCAAGAACACAGACTGGAGTTTAGCCCCAGGTTCTGCCTCTGCCAGCACTGTGCTCTGATATTAGGAAATATCAGAGATTACAGAGAAACTGAGAGCAGCACTTCCGTGGGAAGACTGAAAAATATGAATGGCTCTTTGCAGAACAGCCCTTTCTTCCTGCAGACTTGCATTTCTAAGTTAAATTTGTCACATATTTCCCCAACTCGTCACTGCAAGCAAGGAACTTACTGCAGCAAGAAATTCACTGGGTTTCCACAAATTTTCCCCAAACAGGTTCTCTCCCTGAGCATCGTTTGTGTGACTCAGGGCAGAGCTTCCAGGCTGGCACACGGTGCTTTGTGCTGGACTGCCCCAGCCAGAGCAGCAGCAGAAATCGCTGCAAACTTTGGGACTGGAAATTGGCAGTAATGTGTGATAATGAGGAAGACGGCTCCTGTCTGTGCTGCAGAAACCTGACCTTTTAACAGAGCAAATGTCAGGCAGAGATACACAAATGTGTTTAGACCAATATCAGTTCCTTCGCCGCCGGGGTGCTCACGCAGGCCCGTGGACAGCCAGGGATTTGCAGCCACTGTTCTTGCAGAGGGGGACAGTGCTGCAGGTCACTCCTGGAGGAAAAATCTCTTGAAGTTGTGCTGTTGGGTACAAAGGGGCAGATCCTCACAACATACCTATCCCAGATTCAGTGTATCCATGCTTCCCAACCCCAGCTCACACAGAGCACATAACGCACTGTCTTTCCCTAGGCCTGGTTCTCCTTCTCATTCTGCTTCACCTGAAACACTTCTGGTTTCCAGGGCTGCCAGAAGGGACTGGGCTTGCAAATGAGTCCAGCTGTGAACCAGTCAAAAGAGCCAGAAGGGCAGCTGCCTTGGGTAGGGATGTAAGTCCATTGTTTGGGATTCAAGGCCTAGCTTGTGGACATCACCTGGAACGTCTGGGAGTCTCCAGGTGCTCTTCACAAATCTACTTTAGTTCCCCTGTCAATTAAGGAAGAGCTACCACTATTCTAGGAAAAAAAATAATAAAATAAAAACCTGCTTCTTCTCTTCCCACACTCATATGGGGACATCTGGCACAGTAACAACACAGAGCAGACCTGTGATCCCAAATACCCATCCTCTGCTCCTCAGTCCCAGAAGGTCTGACAGGACACACTTGTAAGAACCCCCCTATGGTACCCGAGAGAGCCCTGAAATCAAATCCAGTTAAATTCATCCGACTGCTTTCCTGAGAGGAGCTGCACCCACATAAAGAAGTCCAGGAGGACTGGCCCCTTATCACAGAGCCCATCAGGCCAGCACACCCAGCCAGTACAACCAAGAAGCTGCCAGCTCACACAGGGGACACCAGGCACCTTTTGGCACTGGGCCTGTCTAACATCTCAGCTGCAATGAGAGTGTATGTGCTAAAGCATGTGGGAGGGTGCAGCACCCTCCAGCTCCTTTTGAGCAGTGCCACAGCAAGGCAAGAACATTGGTACCAGAATCCAAACATTGGGAAATGCGTGGCTCCGGTGCCCAAAACGTGGCACGCCTACCCCGGAGCTCCCATGGCTGTGTTTCTTGCTGCATGGAGGAAAGCCAGGGTAGCAGAGATGCACATAATTGATCATTAGCTCTGCTTTAGCCCTGCAGCAGAGCTGCTCTCCTTGGGAGAGGCACAGCAGAGATCCACAGGGAGCATCCTGGTATCCCTGGGTGATGGCGTGTGGAGGACCCTCCGAGGGGCCCGGCTGGTCCGTGGGGGCCAGGGGAAGCAGCAGCAAGGGAAAAGTCCAAATTGTTGTGCTGCCTGAGTTAGCAATGCTGTTGGGGCATAGGAGAAGGTAATAAGCAGAATTTTCTAGGAAGCACGCTGAAAATAAGGTACTAAGAAAAGTCACTGAAAATGTCAGGCAAGCCAACAGGGAAAGGTCCAAGGAGCAAGCAAAAGCACAGCATATACTTTTTCATCTATTCAATCTGACCCTGGGCCCAGTGCCACAATCTTTTTAAGGTTAGTGGTGGGAAAGCTGCCTTTTGAATGTTTGCAGAGGCCTATTAACATCCTGTGCTGAGGAACCTTAAACCCCAGGTAGTATTTCAGAGGAAATGGACAGCACAAAACACAGACTGAAAATTAACCACAGCAGACCCCAGGCCTAAATAAGTTCCACTAGCCCTTTCTGAAATCACTTAAAGGCTTTCCTTCCAGTTGGACTCCTGCCCAACCACTTTAATAGGTGCAGCAGGCAGGGGGGAAGAAAAATGGAGGGGGGGAGAGAGAAAAAAGACAAAAATAAAAGGGAAAAAGAAACCTATTTGGCCCAGTAATTTAAACATTCTTTGCAAAATAATAATAAAGTAAAAAAAAAAAAAATAAAAGGCACTTTAACAAAAATTGCAAGTGTAGCAGGATCGGGAGGGTAACTTGGTGAAATTCTCTGTGGATGGCTGCAAACCTCTAATGGAAAGTTGTATAAGTGGCTGAGGCCAAAGTAGGCATTAATTACAATGAAAAATCAGTTTAGTGCAGGCCACAACTAAATTGGAAGCTGGTCCTCTAGGTAAAACAAAGAAAGTGAACAGAAGCTTTAGATTTGATTACATGGCAATACAAGAAAAATGTGCTGTATGTTGTCTATTATTAAAGCTGCTTTTGGGCCTTCTGTGTGCGCCTAAGGGATTTTAATAAAAAATTAGTAATAACCCTGCTGCCCTGGCTCGCCGCGGCTTTTGGCGTGTTTGTGGGTACAAGGCTACTCCTGCAGTACAAATTAAGTCACTTTAGACAAGCACAACCTTGAAAGCATTGTGTGGTAAGTTCAAGCAGCACACTTTGACTCCAAAGGACACAGTCCCTTACTGGAGGCCAGCTCTGGGTTTGGAAGCTGCAGTAGGATTTCATCAGGAAAGAAACCCTGCAACTGCTATATTTGTCTTTGATTATTCTTGGCAACACTAGAAGTACATACCCAGGTTCATAAACACTGCATAAAATACTGCAAAAGAGTGAGTTAATGGCAAAAAGTCACCATTAACAGATTTTTTTTTAACAAATGCTAACTCTATAACCTTCTTTACATTGATGTAATGCTACTAATAACATTGTCTTTATTGCTAATATCAGCACTTGGTCCTTGGCATGGCTGGATAAAACTAAGCCAGGAAAGTTTACCAGGATTCATTTAAAAAAACAAAAACCCCCACTCTCCAAACTTTATAAAGGTAACTTTTCAAATCCCTGTCCTCAAGATATTTATTTTAAAGTTGTATATATTCTATTCTTTTTACTCCAGAATATCCATAGCTCAGTGGATCAAAATCTGCTACTGAGTCCCTGTTTACAGTTTCCTATAAACTAAAGGCAAAATTTGCTGTATGCAGAATTTTCTAACCTCCAGGGAAATAGGGGAAAAATGAAAAAAAACATTTTAGGGTCCAGCCCTCAAATCCTGCCTGGGTAGGAGTGTGTCTGTACTCCTCTGTTATCAGTGTTCACTATTTCACTGAATTGCATCAGGTTTCTGTGATCTCTACTAAAGAGCCTCCCTACTCTTGGGTTATTTTCTGCCCCTTCAAACCCATGTTCACCACTCTTTTTCCTTGTAGAGGAAAACATGGAGAAAGCATCCAAGTCCTTTCTAGAGTTACCAAGCAAGAAGGATGGGGGGAAACAAAACAAAACAAGAAAAAGAAACAGCAAAAGATCTGCCACCAGTTTAATTCCAGGATTTTTAAAGCCACCTCACTTGCTCGTTTTTCAAATCTGACTCACAGCTGGGTGTGTTAGGTTGACAATCTGGCAATTCTCCTCCTAAGCCAGGTGGCTCCATGAGCTGTTCCTGGGGTGAGCAGGGCAAACAGGCTGTGCAGACCTGGGCTCCTCCTGCCCATCAAGGTGACATGGACAGCGATGTCCCCAAGTGATGTGACATGGAAAAGGGGCTCCCCTCTGCAATGTGACCTAGATGTGACCTAGAAGAGCCCTGGAAAAGAAACAACTTTGGCTTTCAGTGCTTTGTACCACGGGTGAGTTGGGCTTCAAAATCCTTTTATCCCTGTCACATGTGGCTGCACGTCAGGATCCATGTCACCGTGTGCCATGTTCTCCCTTCCCTCCCACCTTCCCTCCTGCCAGCTGCACTTGTCCAGTCTTGTGGCGTCAGGCAAGGTTGTCACAAGAAGGACTACCCCAGTTTACTGCTCTGATGGCCAGCAGAGCTGTTATACAGCACAGAATCCAATTACTTAGAAGAAGTTGGGACATGAGCACTGAAAGAAAGGTTCCTTCCGAAAATGAAGCAAAACCAACATCATAAACCTCTAAGTTCCTCCTCCAGAGCAGTGGAGCACTAGGGGTGGGTGGCTCATCCCCATTATTCACAGACTACCCTTATTGCAGCCTCCTCTCCATGAAAGCATGAGGAGGAGCAGAAGGGATTTCCTGGGGAGAATCAGCACAGCCAAGGCAGCTCATGCCCTGACTGCTGAGGTGGTACAGCTCTAACGGAGGAGATTGGGAAAACCAAACTGTGGTGCTGAACATTTCCCAGCAGCTCTCCCTTGAACCCATGACGAGCAATGGGCTCACTCACACACCATTCCAACAGATAAACTCCATGGCTGGCAGGCAAGGAACCAGTGGGCATTGGTGGGGAATAACCTGGTGTAGCTGGAATAGTAAAAAACCCCAGAGGCAAACAGTCCACTTTGCATCCACATATAAACCTATAGATACACACATTTTGCAATGTGTCTGAGTTTGAAATGTGTTAGCACATCAGGGCTTCCAGACGTGCCTGGAAGGTGCATCTGAGTCCCTTCTCTTTCTTTCCAAAAGTGTTTGCTTTTCCTCATGGAAAGCTGCAGCCTTGGAGGCTGCCTGGCACCACATCTGCTCAGCGGGTGCAGGAGTGGTCTCCAGAATCAAGCCTCTTTCTCCAGCTAAGATCCCTTATGCTAAGATCTGCAAAAAAAATAATGTGGGGAGGGAAAAAAACACCCAAGAAAAAGGAAAAAAAAAAAAGAAAACAACTAAAAACTTTTGTCCGTAGATTCAAAAGAGCCCTCTTCATGCCAGATTCATCTACATTAAATTGGTCATGACCTTCCAGGTGTCTTTAAGGTTGAAGTGCTTGCTGGACCATTTAAAGCTCCTCTCCTGGGCTCCTGCGACCCTCCTGACATGGAGAGCTGGGCTTTTAAGAGTGTAGCCACCTTGTCAATGCTCAGAGGTCACTAATAGCCTGCCTTGGGCCTTCCAGCGGGTCGCGTTCGGCTTGCTAGCCCAACACAAAGGAAAAGGAGAGGAAAGCTGGGGAGGGGGGATAATTATCATTCTTCCTCTCCACCCCCCCTCTCCAGGCTGAGAGTTATGCTCCATGTCACTGTGTTAATGCGCTTGCATCCAGGGAGACACATAATGCTCCTCTCAGCCCTGTTTATTAGTGAGATCCATTTGCGAAAGGCCCTTCTTTTGTACCACAATATGAATGTGCTTTGATGGCAAATAATTACGCTAGTCCTTTTGACATGAGGATCCACAGGCTGCCCTAGTTAAGCCAGTAATTAGCCTGTCCTCCTTCTTTTTTTTTTTTTTTTTTATTTTTTTTATTATTATTGAGAAACTACAAATTATCCTCATATGAGCGCTGGCCATTGCTTTTTCTCTTTTCTATTCTGCCTCTCACTCTCTCCCTCTCCCTTGTATCTCTCGGCACTTTGGATAAGGGGAATGCAGCTGCACTAGAGCAAGATAAAGCTCCGCCATCAAGATGATGAACAATTTGGATGAAGAGGCTTCGAGATGAACACAAAAGCTGAAGAAGTGCGGCTGATGCAGCCCCGGACAGCTGAAGAATGCTGCAGTCTGCAGATGAATAGCCCTCATTTGCGAATATACAGATTTTCCATGATGAATAAAAACTGAGTGTAGGTCACAATAAATAAACTTTTTTTTCCCCCCTTCTTCTCAAATAATAATTCAGGTTCCCGGCACCAAACAGCTGTAAATTGAAGGTTGTGCTTAGTTTTCTCAACTCTCAAAGGGGATAATTAAGCTAAGCTCATATTGTTTGATATATTAGCGTAATGATGAGCTACTATATTCTGGCTTGTTTCGAGTTATTTTAGGGGTTTTTTTTTTTCCATTATCTTTTTTCTTAAATTACATTTCAAATACATTTTAAATCTAGAAACAGCATTTCAGAAACACAGTTGCCCTGTGTTTGGGTCTATCTGGAATGTATTCATATAACATTTAATTAAAGATGCTACAGCCCCCTTTTTTGGGGAAAAAGCATGGAGGTAAAAAATACTGGCATTATTTGACTAGTCCTGACATAATCTCACTCAGCTGCCAAACCTTTATCCTTATTGGTGCAAGACAGCTAAACATGTCTGTATTCTTCATCATGCAGTCACTGCCTTTCTGGAACTTCAGGGCTTGTAGACCTTGGCAACCATAAAAGCACTTCAGCCCTCCTAATTTTTCCATAATTTCATTGGAAGGTCATCAGAGGACAAATATAATTTCTGATTTTACCTGTAAGCTCAGGGTTCTGTGCACAGACTGGTGGATGTCATCTTTTTTAGGAGAGCTGACCAGATTTGGGGCCTCCAAGAAGTTTAAAATACCTGCAAATTGAAGAGGTGTCTTGAGAAGCAGAGTAAAAGTGAAGGAAGCTGATGAACCTGAGTGCAGGTGGAGAGCAAGGGTCCAAAACATGCTCATAAAAGTAGGACACACAGTAGTAGTAGTAGTAGTAGTAGTAATGAGTAGGACTACTCAATGAAGTCATTTGTTATCTTGTCATTTTCCAAGCTAGAAGAACACATGGAGCTTTTTCTCCATGATCACAACCCACAAAAATTGAACAATGACTATATTAGAAAAGAAGGAAATCAGGGAGCAGCACACTGATCTGGCTTTAGTTTCAGTATTGTGTAGAAAGTTCTGCTAGCCCAAGTCAAACAGACTTTTCCTTTTACCCATATTTTGAGAATTAAATCCCACAGCGCACTCATTTGTTTATATTCTAAGGCTATGGCACAGCTTCATAACATGGTGAGAAGAGACAGTTCAAATATTTCAGGAAAAAAGTAAGATTATCCTACATCTTGACCTGTTTCTGGAACCAATGTCAAGCCACATGTTTTTTATGGTTCAAAAATGTGTGTGAATTGTTCCTTTCATCTCTAGTTTGGGATCAAAGGGAGAACAGCCCCTGTGATATTTACAGCATGCCTAGAAAGAAACCCCAGGAATCTTCCACCAAAGCCTGTTCCTATGAGTTTTCAGAGTTGCTCTGCGTGGCCAAGACTCTGACATGGGGTGGGTGAGCATAGGGGTGTCAGTGCCAAGCTTTTCCAGCTCTCCCAGCCTCAGTGGTGATGCCTCATCCTGACTTCCCAATGAGGATTACAAATCCCACTGTCACTTGCTTGACCTATTGTCATACTGCAAGGAGGCAGCCCAAACTCTGAGGATTTCAGTGGGTTCAGGGCACATTCCCTGTCTTTTTTCCAAGCTCATGGCGGTCTGCTCTAAAGCTTTGCCCATAATCCACCATCCTTGTGTTCATCCCATCAAACACCAACGGGAGGTCACCACGGATGAGGTGAGGCCCAACTTTTTCCTCCTGGCAACATCCACAGTACACTAACCACAAGTGTGTTAAGAAGACCAGTTAATCAGAAATTGCAAAGCTGGGAGGGCAAAGGGGGAAGCAAAAAAAGAAAAAGAATTTAATTTTTTTCCCCACACCTGGGAGAAAATTCCCACTGGTTGTTCACTTCAGGAAAACACTTCCACAATCCTGATCCAAAGGCCATTAGAGACTGCCAGCCTTCCCAATGTCTTCAAGGGAGTTTCAAGCAGGTCATTACTAAACACAGAGAAAAATAAAACCAGGGGCTTTGCAGTGCTGTGCATCCCAGAAAAGCAGGGAGCCAGGCACATCCCTAAGGATCACAGCTCCAGGGCCCTGCAGGTTTCTTCCCAGTGGCACTGACGGTGGTCAGCAGGCTTGGGTTATCATCCAGAGCCCATCCAGTACTTGAACTGATGATGGATTTCCATTCATGCTTTCAGTAATGGCTGAACATTTATTAACTCTTTTCTCACCCATTATCTCCCTCCTTAAAAGGTTGCTCACAGCAAATCCAGGATCAATAGTTAGGAAAAGGGATTTTTCATTTGACAGCTGTGTAAAAGCACACCTTTAATTTGTATATAGGCCCCTATAGACTCTGCTCACCAATTAAAGATTCTATTTATTTTTTAACAGCCATGAAATCATTATTAATATTTTTGTTAGGACCCCAGGTTCCTCATCAGAGCTGTGCTAGGACCTGTTCATATTTGTAATGAGAGAGAGGGAGGGGGCAGCTCCTGCTCTAAAGAGGTTGCAATTTTAGCAGGTAAGAGACAAAGAAGTGCAGATAAACCATCCAGGAGGCAGGAGGGGTTGAGGACAAGGAAAAGGTCAAAAAACCAAACAACCAACCCTGTTGTGTTTAACAAGTTCAGCCTCAGTTTATGCTATTATAGGATTTCAATATATTTCAGATTATGCAATCTGATTTAATAATCAGTTGCTCAATACAAGTCTTGTTCTTCCTCTTCTCTGCTGTAAGAGCTGATGGAGGCAAAAGGCCCTCGTGCCCTGGTGGGGAGCACCACTCTCACATTCAAAACTTAAGAAAGACCCAAGGGAACATCAATCAGTAGCTCACTTTAAAATTCTCTTTAAAATGTTTTACTAGCTCACTTTACTTGGCATTTTTATCACTATCTATATCTCTGAAGCAGTGATATAATTAGTAAAGTTATTCATGTTTCTTATGTTTAGTCTTACAAAAGTTACAAATATCTATAAATCTGGCTTACAGCAGAATAAATAATGACAATAATTCTGTCAAGCATCAATATAATTTGCTGGACAGCATTGTGTAAACCAAGCAAATATCTGAACCATTAATGAGCTTAATCTGTGCCATTTAACCGCCCCCTCAGTAAATTGTTCTGCAGGCCAGAGAGAGGTGTCCAGCTCAGTTACTCTGCAGATTTCCCAGTGTTTGCTTTCCCACAAAAGTGACCAGCCTGACTTAACCTAATTCTGCATCACACCCTCACAACTTGAGACAATCTCTTATCAAATATGTAGGAAAGGGAGTTTTTTATCCCATCCTTGTAAAACTTTGGGTTTTCAGAGAAGTTATGTTCTGCATGGATCCACATTCCTTTAGAGAAAAACCCAAATGAATCAAACCAAGGAGCCTGCCACCAGAAAATAACTCCTCTTTCCTTTTTTTTCCCTGACAATATTCACTTTTTAGTGGTGAGGGCGTTCACTTAGGACAAGATGCAGTTGGGTGTAAGACTCTGCTCTGTGTGGTTCAAACCAGTAACAGGAATCTGGGGGCCAGCATCTTTGCCTTAGGGTTAGGCTCTCTCATTCAAGCCAAAATTTATGCCTCAGGCAGGAGAAACTTTTCATCTCTAAAACATCAAACCAGGATACTGCAGACTCCTGCTTTTTGTCATATCGTCTGCTCCCAATGCAGGGATTTTTGTGAAAACTCCTGGACAGCTCACGCCCCCCAGACTTTGAACCACAGCATGGGCCACCCTTTATTCTGCTATCACTTGATTTTCTTTAAAAATGAGTGGGTATCAACATATGCACACACAAAAAAAAAAAAAAAAAAAAAAAAAAGGAAACCAACAGAAAGGGCAGACCAGGCCTTCTTGGCAAAATAATACAAACCCACCACCCCTGGCATCACCATTTCAATAACAAAATAAATGTCTGCTCTCATGGGCCCCGAGTAAAAGCCCCTTTAAGTAAAAGTATTAGAGGAATACATCAGCCATAAGATATAATACCAGTGAATAATACCACAGGATGAGCATTTTTAACTTTCACTTTGAAATGACTGGATGATAAGAGAGTACAATATATATTTTGAATTCAGGGTGAGATCTTTTTAATATAAGTGTTTTATGATGTAGCCATACATCATTTCTAACTAAAATGCTAAACAAAACACCATCCTTTTCTGAAACATAGATAATGATGGATTTTTGTTATTCCATTTTATTCCATAAGATAATTTTTCAACCCAAACTTTTATTTTATTGATGGCATAAGAAGGCCCCAGTAGATCTTCTTTCATATATGAGACAATTTCATGAAAACTGTGAGCTAAAACTCGAATGCCATCGCAGAGAAAGAATTTTTGGATACGTGATCATTTATTGGGAGAGTCCCACAAGATGGGATTAAAGGAGATTAAAAGGACCAGGTATGTTTTGTTGATTGCTTTGGCACTTGAAAACCCCTCTGATCTCAGATCAGGAGTTTTGTGGGTATTATTATAATAATAATGGGGATCTTGGAGGACGGGAGGTGGATAAGCAGAAGCGAACTAAATCCAATAATGTTTGTACTGTCACAAAGCCAGGATGGTTTGGGATATGATTTAATCCTATGGAGCCGACCTACCCAACACTCCTAAGCAAGAGATAGACAAATAAATACACCCAGTAAAATAGAGGCATATCTGCAAAGTGAAATCCCTCACCCTTCTCTGGGCAAAATATTTTATTCCCTCAACACCAAAACTCGCCAATAATTTGGCTCTGTGTGTGCTGAGCAAGAATCCCAAAAAATCTCTGCCTCTTCCACTTCATAGCCTCAGCAAAACACAACATCCAAGGATTTGCCTGTGCTTTCTGTCTCTTTCCTTGTTTGTTTTCATGTGTACCACCAAAACAGACTGTGTCACTACCTATAAGGAACCAAAATATTTCAAGTACTGACTACTGCAAAAATATGAAACACCTTTTTTAGTACTTGGTTCAAACACAGGGATCAAGGGGGAAGGAAAATGGCATTTCCACGGCTCTGGTGTTGAGGATGGATGGCTGCTCACTGCACCATTGCCTTTCCAAATACCTTGCTGTGTCTATCACAAGATAATTTCCTCTCCCAGTCTCTTGTTCCAGGGACTCCCATGCTTGGCTGTGTTTTTAAAAAAGAACTTTCCTGGAAAGGCTGATGTAAGAATGGTGGTGTGAAGTTGTACAAATTTTACCACTTCTGTGCTTCGAGAAAATCTGAATTAAACCCTCAACTTGTAACACTTTAATCCATTCTTCTCATGAAGTCAAGGGAGCAACACTGAGTTGGACCAAGCCATGAGCCAGCCCACAGCAGACACATCTGCAGCAGAGACACAGGGCCTGCTTTTACAGCAGTTAAATAATAAGTTAGAAAACCTCCTGTAGTTCTTGTTTTGAGTTCTTACACTGACTACTTTGCCTCTATACCTCCTGAAGATTTTGGCCATGGTGCCTCATCAGAACAATAGCCCAGAAGAAGCCAGCAGTCCTGGTTACAATTAGTTGAGGCTATTTTAACTACCTGTTGGGTTGTTACAGATTTAAGAACTGGCTGATGAGAAGAAGGTTCTGGCAAAAACATCTCTGCTGAGTTAGGAAGACTTAGGGATTTTTTTAGTTTTTATTTTTTAAGTTCTGCAGCATGGTTTGGAAATACTCTGTAAAAAACCTGAGATATAGTCTTCCCTGTTTTTCATATCCATTCCTGACTCTTAGCTCTCTAAGGAATTCCATATTCCTTATTTACACACAGTGGCCAGCACAGCACCCTCCTGTCCCCAGCTGGCCTTGGAGCTCAGTCAGAACAGAAATATAAACAACAATAAAAACAATAAATAACCAATCTGAATAAAAGCAATCTGAAGAACAAGTGAATCACACAACCAGTGTGATCTTCCCCTAAATCCTGGAAGAAAAACCTCATGAAATGCACAAGGGAAAGCCTGAATGCATTAACCAGAAAAAAATAAAATAAAATTAAGAGATCTGTGAAAGAAGTTCCACATAAAATAAAAGGCATCAGAGACCAAACTCTAAGAATCCAGGTTTTGAATGAGCTTTCATTATTCATTGACCCAGGTTTCTTCTTCATACTATGCAGAAAGCAAAAGATTAAACCAGTGTGATGGGAGCAGGGACAGTGGTGGACAGCTTGGCCCTGTGGAGCTGGGGAGGGGGTGCTTTGACTGTGCACTCAGAACTTCCCAGCACAAGGGTGCAGCAACTCAGCTAATTGGGGAAGATAAAAGGCAGGTTTTTACAAGACAGGCACCATCATTATCAGAAATGAAGGATAAAAACTTGAGCAGCTACGTCTTATTTTATCGCTGGGAAGTCTCAGAAGGAAAAAAGAGTTATCAAAGTTTTTGATAGTTCCATTTAACCACAAGAAAACTATGTTAATGTAACCTTAAAGGTTTGACTAAAACCTGTGAAATCAAGTCAACTCTCAGTCCAGGCCTCAGCTTCTTCCCTAAGCCACTTGTGGTGCTGGGACCATGTGAGACACAAACGCTGCCTGCTTGGGGACAGTGTCATTTGTAGGGGCAGACCACACTGCTGCCTCCTGAACCCCAAAATCAACACCCAGCACAGCCCCTAGAGCTGCACCTAAAGTGGGATTCTGTTTTCTATGCTTTTCCTTTGTTTCTTGTAGGGAAAACACAAAGACATTGAGCAGTTTCATCACCAACCAGTCCAACACAAAACTTCCCTCTCCGAAGTGCAGCCAGGCAGCGAGAAGCAAATGTTTTAATGGCCAAGTTTAAAAAGCCCTGAAAGTCTGGGTTTCTAATGAAAATACTGACAGACCTTTAGCCACCCGGCAGGGTGAGCAGGCGCCACCATAATGACCATTTAAGCCCTCTCTTCTGAGAAAGGCTTGGCCCAGCAGCTCGGGAGGAGTAAACAGGGCTGGTAACTTAATGACCTTTGAGCATTAGCAGATGGCCTTTTTATGAGCACAGATTAGCAGAACATGGGAGTTTTTAATGGCCACTAACAGGTGCCAAGGCTGCTTTTCCCTTCTCTACCTACCCACAGCCCCTAAAGCACCAATCTGCTCCATTGGTGCTCCATAAAGCCCCATCCTTTATTCATCTCTGTGCCCCAACATCTTGGATGACACAGCAAGATGTGTCCTGCAGCATCCTGGCAAAGCTGTAGGTCCCCCAAAAGCATGAGCACATCACCTTTGGGTGACGGCATTGTCAGCTGAGTCCTCATCACAATATCACTTCGGAGGTACAGCCAGTTCAGTGGGGGTGGTCAAAATAGCTGCCCCCTTCTTTCTGGTTCAAGAGAGATGTAGGAAACCCCAAGAGCAGGCTCTAGAGCTGTTTGAAAGCAAGAGGGAGTCTAAGCAGAGCCACAACAGGGATTTCTTTTTTATAGCATCATGGTGTTCACCTATGACACCCCTGGCTCTGCCCCATTAAAGACACCCTGGTATCTTTATGAGCTGGGGCCACAGTGAGTGCTCCATTCATGTCTCTGCAAATATTCCCTCACCCAACCTTATCCTGGCCCGGGAACAACTCAGAAGCACACCAGGACTCAAGGCAATTACCAAATTGGCTCCTCTGCATTTATCTCTGTGGGTGGGTAGAGGAAAGCCCTCACAATTAATCTCAGATGCTGCCTGATTAGACACAACTCAGGGGTTATGATCCTCTCGGAGCCAAGGGGCCTGCCTGAAGTCTGGAGCTGCAGTGAGCGGGCTGAGGCAGCTCCTGCCCTCACCTCGGGTGTGGGGGGTCACACACAAGTGCAGGTCTGCAGCCACCGGGTGGGAAACTGAGGAAATGTAGGGAATAAAACAGCAAGAGCATGGCCAGGGAGCAGATTGTGGTGTCCTTCAGCCTGCATTCTTCGGGCTTCCCACTTTTGGCTTCTCTCAGCTCCCATTACTGGCCTCCAAATCTCTTACCCTCCTCTTTCTTGGCCTCCCACTCTCAGCCTCCACTCTCTTGAGAGATGCCATATGCCAGTGCCTTATTTTTCCATGGAAAAAGATAACACGGTGCAAACTCCAGATTTCGTAATGTGTGGTGGCAGTGCCAATCTTGCAACTGTCAGGTTGGAATCCCTTATTAGAAGGAACATATTATGGCTGGGATTTGAGGCAAAACACCAGGGAAAGAGGTTGGAAAACTCCGGGAAAAAAAAAAAATCCTTGATAAAACAATTAAAATTTGCCATGCAGAGGAATTCATCGTGTCCAGAACAGAATTCCTGGAAAGCAGCACTGTGAGAAGCTTCATTCAAAGTACTGCAAGAAATCAGCCCCCAGCCTGGGCCAGCATGAGGAGTGAAACTGGGAGTCTGCAGAAAATGGTGCATTGAAGTGTCCACTGTGGGAAATGACACCGGAGAGGGGATGTGGAGTGTGGGGGAAGCAAAATGCTGGCACCAACCGTGCTGGCCCTGAGCCCTCCTGGCACCACTGCTGGTGCCTCTGGCTGTGGGTGGACTCATCCCTGGGAACAAAAGGAGAGTTTGTGGCTATGAGTCCAGCAGTGGTGCACAAGTCAGCGTGGGGCCAACTCCGGTGGTATTATGGAAAAGAAAAATACCCCAGGTACAACAAGGAAGCGGAAAAAAGTTAAAGATGGAAGCTCCCAGCAGAGCAGGGCTGAAGGAGCTGATGCAGGCCTCATCCTGTCATGCAGGTGTTCACATAGATGGGAAGTAAGAGAACATTTTCCATTATCTAACAGAGAGGTGCACTCGGAGGCTGGGCTAATGCCCAGTGTGCTGGACATGTCCAGAGGGTCCCTTTCCTTCATGATCATGATTCACTTTGGGGACTCTGTTGCAGTGCCATCAGGATTGTGTCACAGGAAAATGCAATTTCTTGTAGAGACACTGGGTCTGCACAGACGCTGGCTGAACTTGAAGACAGGAGGGATAAAATATAGAATCGGAGCTTCAAAAAACTTTGGGAAGAGTGTGCTGCTGTGCAAAAGCCAAATGAAACATGAATTAAAGTTAAGAGAAAGATGTGCTAAAAGGCCTGATGGTCTGGTGACATCAAATTTCAGAAGAAACAGGAGTAACTTACACAGATGCCAGATCTGGCAGGAAGCACTGATGTCTGCTGACCTCCCCAAAGAGAGAACCAAGACACACTCTTGAAACTACATGGTCTAAAGATAGACCTGGGCTTTAGGTGACAGATATGGGAACCCTCACGCTGCAACCCAAGCAGGCAGGCTTGGTCCTAATGCCCAGGAAGGGGCATGGGGTAGCGCCCTGCTGAGCCCTGACCTCACACAGCCCTGCAGAGCCCTGGTAAATGCATTACAGAGGAGGACCCCGCCTTTCATCAGCTTCCAGCAGGAAAAGGGAGAAAGTCCTCTGAAGTGGGTGTTCTTCCTAGGAGCATGAGGCCAGAGGGGGAGCACGGTGAGGCAGCTGAGCGTGCGGACAAGACACAACCAGAACTCATTAACTCACCGTTGTGGTGCTGGGGGTGCCTCCAGGGAGACCACACAGCAGCACAGAAAACCCCGGAGACTAATTGAACATGGTTAATTATTAGGTGGCTTAAGATACATTTGAATTTCTTTATTGTGCTCATGTTGTTTGTTGTAGTTATTTTTGGCTAGGGAAATGATACCTTGCAGGAACTTTGAGAAGAGCCATTTGGAAGGGACTCGTGTCCCTCAGGGTTGGGGTGACACATGGATAAGCTTCCTCAGCCTCCTCCCAAGCCTCTCTAGTGCCTGCCAGCATCAGATGCCAACCTGCCCCAGCATATCCTCTCGTAAAAGGACATGGCAAAGCAAACACCTCGACTGGTGGCAGGCAGATTTCTGCTGGAATCCAGAACATTTGAAAAATGATTTGTGAAAGCCAGCAGTGGGATCACAACCCTCCCAAACACCACGATATAACCATGGACCTGGGGGTCTAGGCTTTACCTGGCCTAAGACTTTATGAGCTGGAGATCTGCACAGAAACTTCACCTTGGTAAACGTGGATCGATTTACATCCCTGCATCAAAGCCTGGTTAACGCTGTGCGTTTCTGTGCATGAGCTGAAGAGCAAGGCCAGCTCAGTGCAGTGGCATAACCAGCGTAACCACATCAAAGGCAGTGGGGAGACACTCTTTCCCAGCGGAGGGTGCACTCATGTGACTGCTCCGTGCCGGAGATCATGAGATTATATGAGCACTGAAATTTAAAGCGAAATCGGGTGTGAATTAAGCTGGCTGAGGCCAAGGGAAATGCGAGCAGGAGTTTCTGGGAGGCCAACGCGCAGAAGAGTTTTGTTCCAAACTGTGTCGAGTCTTTGAGCCATTTCTGCTGAGTGTTCAACTCACATTTCAGCTCTCCTGGCTTGAGCTCTGAACACTGAGACACAAGGATCTGCTCTGCAGAGAGTTAACTCCTGGCAGCCACATTCAAGCCTCCAGACACAAGGGGTGTTACCCCCAGGGACAAATTTGGCCACAGGCATCTGTATTCAGTCCTGGATGAGCAGGAATGGCTTCCTGGACTTGCAGAGCTGATTTATGCCAGCTCCGAATTTGGCCCTGTGTCTTTCTCTTTGTTCCATGTACAGTTAAATAGACAAGATGAAAAAAACCATGACTAATTAGACTGTTAAATTAAACTGCTTTAAATTTATTTTATGTGATGCATAAAGTTCATAAAAAGAGGTATCCAGAGTAGTATCAGTGACCTTTCTCTAGGAGCTGCAGTCCACCCGGATGCTTTTTTGAACCAATTGGCTGAAAACTCCTGGATTTCTTAACACCTTTTATTCCCTCTCTGCCACTTTCAAACCTGAAGGATTTATTTTTATCAGTCCCTCACCCACATAATGACTTTAAAATTCCTTAGGTTCATACCTTAAAATATAGCTGGGAATTAGAAGTAATGCCAATTAACAAGTCAAGGCTCAAAGGCACTGATGGAGTTAGCTTGCACTTCTCCCTGGAAAACTGTCATAAGTATATATAAGGATCTGCACACCTCAGGATTTCTGTTCAGGGCACTCTGTTGGAAAGCACCTTTTCCATGGAATTTGCAGCCTCACCACCATCGTGGTGTCTGTGGACTAGTCTGCCCTGAGCCAAAAGGAGCAGTGGTAAACAAGCACTGCCCCACAAATGCCTCCCCAGGCATTTGCCTCCCTCCAGGCTCTGGACTCACAGCAGATCCCTGTTTGGACAGGCTTGGCTGGCAGGTCTGTGTTTGGACCCGCAGGTCTGTCCTCACCACACCAAAAAGGCAGTTTATATGCTCCAGGTGTCAGTTGGTTCCTGGATCTGAAAACCTGGAATTTCGAGACGGACAAAACCCCCTGATTTGATATGCAGACGTTCCTCCCACTCCCATTTACCAGGCACAAAGATAAAAGGCAATTTGGTTAGACCTCGTGAGCCTCTGCTCCAGGATTTGGCACATGAAGGAGGCCAGAGTTTAGTTCCCAGGTCTGTCGGTGGCTTCAGGCAAGTTATTTCACTTTTCCCTGATTCAGTTTCCTCCTCAGTGGCAAAGTGGTGCCTGCAATATCAAATAATATGTTTTCCCTCTGGCCTCTGCACATGCTTCATTTTTCTGGAATAGCTGCTTTTGCCCCCCAGGGTCCCTCACAGGGTGGGGGTGGCTGCAGAGACACATCCAGACACCGGGGGAGAGGGGCTCGCTTGGGAAATTCGGGAAGGGAACAAGTTTTTTCTTTTGTTACCAAGAGCTCCTTACATCCTCTTACTGCTGTTAAAATAACCATTCCTATTTCACGTTTCATTGGGAGTCATATTGGTCATTCACCTCCTAATTCTGGCTTCAATCTTTCATCCCGTGTGTTGTCACCACCGTGAGAGCCCAGAGGCCAACCCAGCCCAGGTCAAATTCTGCCTGCATCAGCTGCTGGCAGAAAGTTTAGTCCCCTCTGAAAGAAAAAGGCCACGAGACCTCCTTGTACTGTCCAAGCTCACAGGACAGCACCGGCACTGGGACGAGGCGCTTCGTCTTTCCACGCCCGAGGAAGACAACTGAGGAGGGCAGATGGCTTTTTGGAAGCCTAGAGCTGTCTACTGAGGCTGTGGCATCCCCTGCTCCTGCTGAGGCTGCACTTCCCTGCCTTGTGCTGCTCTGTTTGGGGAGGATGTGTTCTCAGCTAAGGTGTGAATATCGCTCCCCTCGCAGCTAATCCTGACACGCCAGTGGCCCACGAGCACGATGTATTGCTAAGCAACACTTGGCAAAATCCATGCCAGGTTGTGTCGGCCCCTTTTGATGTTTCACAGAAGCATTGTCATTTCCATCTCTGGCATTGTTTCCAGCATTTTGGGTGTCAGTGTTCCTGAAAACCATCACAGAAAGGATGTTTATTGAACTGTCAGAGGGTGAATGATTGACACTAGGCACAAGTACTTTTCATGTTCAGGTTTTGGCATGCCACAATTGGATTATTTCCTGATAAATGCCATCCAATTCTACCAGATGGACCACTGAGAGATATGCCAACCTGTGTGAGAAATGGAGTAGATGCTCAGTGCCACTTATTGGTAGATGTGTGCTTCTCCAGTCTATCCTTTTGTGTAGCTGCAGGGTATTTCACTGAAGCAGTGACTTTTGTGATGCTCACAATTAGAAGAGCAAGGCAATTTTCATTGTGAAGAAGGGTAGGTTTCAATGCCCAAATCGGATTTCATTCACCTCAATGTGGAAAAGCAATAGCTGTTCCTCTCCTCTTAGATTTAATGTGTTCTCTGTGACTTGAGCATTAAAGAGCCATGAATTTTGAAAGTCAGGTATTTCTCATATATAAATAATTTCCATAAACCGATCCTCTGCCTTCCCCTTCGTCTTTTCCTAATGGCTCATTTACAGATCCAAATGCAATAGAAGGATTGTGAAACATCTAAGGCAGAATGTGTTACGTGTACCACCCAAAGTTTATTAAACAGCTGAATTCATTTCACTGACACACAGCTGGAGAGGTATCTGTGGCCTCAGGATGGCAGAGGGACAAGTGGCAGCACGAGGGGACAGGCATGGATGTCAGTCACAGAGAAGGTCAGGGGCTGTCAAATTGCCCCTGGAGCCATGTGGGGAAGTGGGATTAAGCAGGAAGGGCTTTTTCATGGACACTGGTGCCTACACTGCGCAGAGGGGAGAAGATGGGAACCATCCCACACACCCTCACACAGGCACTGGGTGAGGAATTGTCACAGGGAACAGGAGCTTTGTTTGCTGGGTTTCAAGAAGGAGGGGAGTTGTCTTTTTCTGTTTGTTAGAGGTGATGCAGGAGGAAATCCCTAATTCTGCAGGATGGAAAGTTGCATGTCTGTGAAAACACAATTTTTCTGTCTGGACTGACCCGCTAGAGAGACAAAAGAATCATGAAGTTATCTATTCCTGTAGTCCTCAGCACTTTAATATATACATAAAAAGCAGGGCCTTTGTACTACACCTAATGAGCAGAAGTGAATAATGTGGTATAATTAGCTTCCCTTTCTCAGCCTGCTCTCTCCGATATCTCAACACACTTCTGACAACAGCATGGTACAAGTGGTGACTGGTGCCTACATCTCAGATTTACCATCACTTCATTGTTCTCTGCTAACACATTTTTCATCTCTGCCATTATGAGGGCCTCTCTGTGCCGCTCTCATTTCTGTGTTTCAGTCGTTGGCTCAGTCCCTGCCAGCCAAAATGAGACACAGCTCAGGCAGAGGCTTCGGGGAGCAGCGGCTGTTATTGCACCGTCCCCTCTCCAGAGAGCTGCGGTCAAACCCTTGGGTGCACACGTGCACACAGCACCCCTCAGAAACGTGTCTGACTGGCAGCCCAGCCCTGCCAGCACCTAAAAATAACCAGTAGAAAAACGTACAGTGCCCCCTCGATTAACTAAGGCCTTGGATTTGTGATGTTTTGTGCATCAGCCGATTTCTGTGTCTCGCCAGGACTCGGGGATCTCAGAGCTGTGAATTTTCAAAGTTCACAAAGCACTGAGAAAAAGAAATTTATACAAAATAACATAGCTCTGTGCAACCTCCTACTATTCCAGAGGAAAATGCAGAATAATAGCCTTTTTTGTTTTGCTGTCCTTTCAAAAGGGAACTGAGAGGCAAACTGATGATGCAGGACTTGCAAAAACCAGAGTTCAAAAAATCCTGCTCCCAAAACAACCCCCTGTAAAATGACATTACTGGGGTTACTTCCAGGAAAGAAGCTACAATTTTGATTGCAGATTTGTGAGTAAGCTTATAAATCAATTCAAAACCAAGCCTGTTTAAAAACCTGTTATGCAGAGATGCAGTAAAATGAAACGCACGCAGGTAATACCGCTGGTCTTGAGAACTTCAAAATTTCCTCAAAGTAATAACTTTAATTCAGTTCTTTCTGGCATAAACTTTTTCATCCCATTATGTCAAAAACTGTATTATCCATCCATTTGTCTGTCAGAACGATTCCCCCTGGGCCCATATACCACTGGTTCTTCTATTCTAAACCTCCCCATTACATCCTGCTATCAAGAGTCACAATTTTCAGTGAAAGTCTCTTGTGACTTTTGACAATGTTTTACAGTGAACTAGACCAGGAAGCTCAGAGTTAAAGGAAATCTTCCATTCTGGCAATGAATATGTAATAGGCATTACACTGTGCAGTATACCAAAAATGTAAGGTTCATTAAGTCTTTCAAAGGCAAGAACTTCCATGTAGCTTTGAATGAACCTGTCTCTGCGATGGCATTAGCAAATGATATTTTGGGGCAGGAGATATTAATACTACACATTAAGGAACAAATTTGTTTAAATGCTATATAGCTCTGCGTGGATGCAGATGATCCAGGAATAAATAAAAAGTGAATAGTCGTCCAACTTTATATGTAAATTGTCTTTGGCTTATATACATAAGAATGCTCTTTGCTACTAAATTCCTTCATATTAACAAGCAGGAGTGTAACTAATATATAAAATAAAGTCATTCTCTTTAATGAGAATGCTAAATATTTTAAAGAAATGCACAGCTATGAAATATTGTCAAGGGCATTTTTATACTTAAGTTTAAGAACACTTATGACTTAACTGTTGAATAATTTAACACATTCAGCCTTGAAGTACTATTTATGTATGTTTTTTAATGTTCATACTTATGTAGGCTTTTCTTTGCTCAGGATTTAGGACCTTTGATTTCTGTTTATAAAATTTACATCTTTAATCTCCCAGCTCTGTGCATTTCCCCATTTGACTCCTGCAACAATATAGGCAAAAAATGCTGAGAGGAAAAAAGGAGCTAAAAGCCTCGCGCAGCTTGGAACAGGGACTGTGTGGATTTTAGCAAACATAAGGACAGATTTTAAGGAAATGAGCTCCAAGTAGAAAACCTCGATAAACATGAGCCACCTGTACATCTCAAACGGAGGATTTGCAAATGGGTTTATGAGAGGCAAAGAAAGCCCCAGGAAGGGCCCCAGCCCATCGTGGGAACCCTGAGTCATCCCGCACAGCTCCTTTGGGGGAGCCCCGTGCGTGGCCACGCGTTTGCTGGGAGACAGGGGGGGAATTCCCCATGCAGCACATGCGTGGGTGCTGGGACACAGCTGAGGCTGGGGGAAATGCCACCCCAGCATTCCTGACCCCTCAGGGGTCCCTGGGGTTGCCGAGCACAGACTCACCACCACGCGTGCTGGGGCAGGGGCGGTGATCCTGAGAACGCTCGGCTTGAAGGCTGACCGACCTCCACACCCAAAATGTTCAGGGTCACCAAAATGTTCAGAGCACCACAGGCAAAAGTTTTGCTGAGTGATGGAGCAGAAGGTGAATTCTCCCCACGATCGTGATATTGCATGAAATTTGCTCTGGGATAAATAAAAACATCGACCGAAACTGTTTACAGCGTGTCTTGTCACCTTTCATTATGGTCTTTCACAACACGCTGATGTTTCGTGACACAGCAGATGTAACTTGACATGTCACACACTGAGCAGCGACTTTCAGGAATTTCTAAGACATGTTTCTTTCCAAAAGCAGCATCTCGACCAGACAGTTGGTCCACGAGTGCATTTAAAACTGAGGCTGGAAGAGCCGGGCTGAGATGAGACGAGCGTCGCTCGTAGAATATTTGGTCTGACTTTTCCTCTGTATTTTATGTGCTACAAGCCATAGGCAGGGAGATGGACAGATCATCCAGCACGATGGATGAGCTGCTGCCAAGCTGATGTTACTGTATAACTATGGGCCCCTCAGTACCCATTCTGCCTCTGATAGTCATCACTTGCCAGTGTCCAAATGGATTATATATATCTGGCATGTTTATGGTATAAAGGAAGATGAATCTGAATATCTGTGAACCTTGGGCTTGCAGGATGATGCATTAGGAAGGGAAAGCAAGTTTTTCAAGGGCAAAAAAAAGTTAGTAGGGTTTCATCAAAGGGAGTTAACCTAACACCTCCTTGCATCAGGCTGCACTACCACACATTGAGAGATCGCTTACCTGGGGAGGCAGAAGGAGAGCATTAGGATTAAGAGCAAGGACCACCACATATTTTAGCTCAGGGATGTCTTTCTAACTGGAAATTCTATGTGGTGGTCACTGACACACCGAGCTGAGTAATTTCTTTAGTGCTGATGTCTGTTCAGACAAGCAAATCAGCAGAAAGAGTCACAAGGACCGGCTCTGTGAGGTTCATCAAGTCAGGTCGTGGCTAAGCAGGAGAACCTGCAGGGAGCAGAACAGGGGTCCCTGGCGTGCCCTGCAAGAGACACCCTGCTGGATCAAGCCACTGAGCAAAAGCTGGGCTGCATCAGCCTTCCCTGGTGAGTGCTCTGGGAAGTGGCTGCTTTCTAGGTCATGGGCACTATCTTCTCAGGAGAGGCAAAACAGAGAAGCATGGAAGACTAGAAGAACTGTGAGATACAGAACGATGTAGGATTAAGACAAGAAAACTGCTCCCTTGCTGCAGTGGACCAGATCCTCTGGCAGTGGTGATTGGCTCTGAGCACAGAGCCCATTTGCACTGACTCAGCATCACTGAAATGTAAGTATCACCCCCTCTGGGGTCTTTAGCTCCACAGTGCTGTCAGCACGGGCTTTGCAGCCCAGGGAGCAGATACCTAATTTGCTCAGAATAACCGCTTGCACTCACTCTGCCTCTGCTTTCCAACAGACCTGAACTAGGAGGCAATTTGGTTCCACAAAGGCAGCCTTAAATGAAAATATGTAAATAAAGAGAGAACTGGAGAGTGAAAGCACTCATCGTCTTCCCAAAATGAGGTGACTCGAGGTATGTCCTTGGGATGTCGGCAAAGGGACCCAGAAATCTCAACAGGAAGTCAAAGTTTACAACAGGAATTCAAGACAAAATGAATGTAGCAGCTGCAATACACAAACTCACAACCTTGCCAGGCCTTACTCCCTTAATAAACACTGAAACCTCTATATCTCATAGCTTCAAGGACCTCTCTTCCAAGAGTGCCTCCTGTAAAGCTTTATTTCCTTTTGAAGTCTGCTTTCTGCTTTACTCTGTTTTTTTGCTAGGAATATATTTAGGTAGGAGCTGGCCTTTGCAGGCAGCTGTGGCTATCAGTCAATCTATCAGCAAACCACTCATGAAGTTCACTAGACAAAGGGTTAGTGCAGCTAGTACCACAATAATGTAGAAACAGAAATATTACAAAGTAAAGGCTTATAAAATAATAAAAATTCTACTTAGTTCAGATACCTCCCAGTGCCTTTGGCAAAATACCTTAAGCATTCCACATAAGGCGGGCATTGTCTTTATAAGATGGCACCTCATAAAATGGTATTAAATATCACCAACGGGGCTTCATATTTCATCCAGCAGGGTTTAGGCCAGACATGTTCTATATCACACATTATTAGAATGACATCTGCTTTGCAAGTTGTGTACCCAGGAGCATACCTTGATAACTCATTTCAGCACTCATTCTCGAGGCTTCTGTGGCTTCGTAATACCTAATATGTTTAACTCATTTTGAACAGAAGTCTAAAGCCTGTCGTGGCCCTCTGGCCAAAACTGTAGCTGTCAGGCAACGGAGCCAGCTATCAAACATTACTCATTTATCATTAGTGGTGATGCAGCTGTACAGAGAAATGTACCCACTGAAGTGAAGGGCTGTCAATTGTTCCCTGTATAATACTCCTCTCCTCAACAGGGCATTTCTCCATGGAGGTACAGCTAGAGCACTCTGCTGCTTCCCCATAGCACGGAATTTATGATAGCAAGGGAACAGGGAATGTATTTTCATTTAAATGGGTCTGCCACGAGATGAATAAAGCAATCATCGATGGGATCTAGAAGCAGAGAGGGGTGGGGCACTGTTTATAAACATCACACATAGGTGTGCATCCTGTGCCTGTGTGCCCATACACACATGGGGTGTTTGGAAATAAACTCTCTGGATCTGTATTGGTATTTAAAAACTGGCACATGATCAGTACCAAAGGCTCTGCTTCCTCTTTCCTTGCCATTTCCATAAGAAGGCTGGAATGTGCAATTTAGGCTTCAAATTTCCATGTCTATTCTGCTTGCAAAACTCAAACACACGCTACCTTGAACTTCGCTATCCTCAACTCTGCTCCCTAGGGAGGAAAACAGCCAGATTAAATCTATATGAGAGATCTCCTGACTGCAGACACTACTGCCTTTATTCACAAAGGCAAAGCACAGCAATGGTCTGGGAAAGCACCACAGTTAAGATACTATCTCCAGGCTCCTTTGAACCGCTGCTGCATGCAAATATTTGTACACATGCATTATGAAGAGAGTGTGGCACAAGTCCCTGAATTTTGATTTGTCTCTGTACAAGCGAGATACAGAGGAGTGAGACGGGCTCTGGTGGTGAAGAGCAGAGATCTGGCTCCCACATCTGTCTTTCCTCTATCTCAGTGTGGTTTCTCCTCTGGAGCCCACCGAGGCCAAAGACAATTTGCTCATTGCTTTCAAGGCAGTCACACTATAGCAAAAATGTCAAAAATGGATACTTGAAATCAGGAATCCGAATCCACCCCTAGCAAGAAACTGGAATATAACTGTTGCTTCCATATTCGTCCATCTGTGCCCGAGTTTCTGGAAAATGGAGATGGTCTGTGCCTAGAAAATGGTTTCAGCTCTCTAAGTGAGCAGCAAGCACAGCCCTGATGTGACTTTGAGCAGATGTTACACAAACCCTCAAATTTATACCTGCATCTCCAGCCATCCCAGATTCACCCCAAACAAGTTTGCTGAAAAATGAACTTTCTTCAAAGAACTTCAAGAAAGCCTTTTGTCAAACATGGTCCAAGAGAGATTGTAGCAAAACCATGGTCAAAAGGACTTTTGTCCCCCCCTTTGGCCTTGTACAAAGTAGCCATGAATTCTGCCATGGATACTTCTGCCACCTTGTCAACAGAACAGCAATTAAACAACTTTATATGTATTAATACCTATTTCTGGCACTCTTCCACTATGGCTATGGAAATCCAGTGGCCAAAATACAGGTGCTTCAGTTCTGTCCCAGGTTTAAACACAGTGGCTCACACCGACACAATTCTCATCCATAACAAGATGAGTAACAGGGAAATGGAGGAACAGTGCAACCCTGAAAGTCGCAAATATGGAATTTCTCCTGGGGAAATGTTCCTCTCCACAAGAACAAACCAGGAGTGGACACAGGTAAACTTGGAGGTGCCTGGGGCAGCCACCTCTTGAAGGGATGTCACTGAGAAGGGGAGTGGAAGTCCCACAGCCTACTTTGTGTGTGCTGGGGATCTCCTTTTCCCTCCTCTTCCCCACTTGTGAACACCACTTATATCCAGTGGTGTAAGGAATACGCTCCCTCTATCCCTCCTGCTCTGGCCACCAAGCCAGGAGGCTTTGCTTTGCTTCAGAAGCACAAGGGCATTTTGGACCCAGCTGGAAATGAACATGGCAGAGAGGAGGACAATGAATGACAGAGCTTTCCTGGCAGATGCAGGCTATAAAAAGAGATCACGATGTGGCGAAACAAGTCTAACCAAAGGGGTTTGCCAGAAACACGGTGAAACAGGCTTCCAGTGTGGAAATGACACTGTCAGCTTCAGAAAGAGAAAACCAAACAGCCTGAAGCTTAGCAAGCACGCAGCAACTTGGGGATACTGATGAAAGTGGAAATCACTTCACTTTTACTTGATTTCCCTCCTGGTCTCTCAGGGAAAGGACCCAGCCCCTCACTGGAATGGTGCAGAGCTGAAGAGAGGCCAGCGGCACCTGCTCCTGGCAGGCTGGGCTGCGGCTCACCACGCTCCACACAGCAGGACCATGGCTGCCAGGCTCCCTCTCTGACCTGATCTGATCTTATCTGCACTTCCAGGTGCCTCTGGAGCCCAAGGCTCTCTTATTACCATGGGTCTGCCCACAACTAACTTGGATACTTTTGCGTTCACTCCTTATTTTCCTTACTTAATGTTGGAATGGGCAGAGGAGCACTGCAAGGAGGGTGGTGAATGGCGGTTTCATTAACCACATTTTATTTCTAAACCAGCAAAACTCATCCTTTGAAGGGGGCCCCTCCTTTCTCTTTTTTTTTTTTTTTTTTTTTTTTTTTTTTTTTTTTTTTTTGCCAAACCCTGGACAGAAGCCATCTTTCCGAGTCAGAAGGGATGTTCATGACTGTGTAAAATCCCAGGAGCCTCTCCTCAAAACAGCCACAGGGGTTTGCAAACAAGTCACAGAAACACCCTCTTCATCCATTCCCCCAGGGCTAAGCAAGCTCCCTCTGAAACACTCCCAGCTGCTTTCTGCTCACAGAGTAGCAAGGCCTGAGCACAGGCTTTAAAATTGTGTTGCAACTAGACCATGCAGGGAAATTCTTGACTTTTTAAACGTCCTTTTTGTAATATTACATGTTAGCAGAAAAAATGGGTTTGGTTATGACTGTGAAGTTAAGCAGGGGCTGGAGAGAAGCAAGTTGTCAGCTTTCCTCATAGGAAACAGCCACAGCTGAGCTCTGTGTTAAATATGCCTGGACAGGGAAAAGCTTAATTCTAACTGCTTCGGGTGTCTAAAATGAACCCTATCTTATCATGGCACCATGACTTTTGGGCCTTACTTTATCTTCTGCAGGAGACTCACCCTTCCTGCTGCTGTTCGATCTCCTTGTAGGGATGTCACTGGAGACACCCCAGTTTCCTAAGAGAGGTGTCTTCCTCTCTTCAGACTGGGCTCCTACCACCTCCTCCCATTCCCTGCTGAATCACCACCACCACCACTTTGCTCCATGAGGTTTCCTCAAAATCCCTGCAGCGCTGCTTTGTGCAGAGACGCTGGGAAGCCAGCAGCAATGACGGGTTGGTAGCTGGCAGCCTGGGGGGCTGATGGAAGTGGCTGGGCAGGGGACAGCAGCAGGGTTGGGGACCATGCTGTGGCTGTGCCCCCGCTGCCCCAGCCCTGCAGGAACCATCTGGAGTTTCTGCGAGAGCCCCGCTGGCTGCTGCGAGGGGTCAGCGCTGGCCTCAGCCACGCCTCAGCGCACCGCGGATTCCCACAGCTGCTCCAGGCCCGGCTGGCCTACGGCTGGTGAGTCACGCACAGGTTAGTCATGGAGGGCATTTATTCCATTTATTCTCGTCTGCAGAAAGCCCGGCGTGAGTAAACACAACGTAACTGTGGCAGAGGCTTGTTCCGGGTCTGGCCAGTGCCACAGCTGAGCTGTGTGTCATCCCCAGGTGAGTGGGGAGGCAGACCGGGCCGCACATCCTTTTCCAGGCCTTTCTGCCCACGCCAGGACTTTTGAGTCAATGCAGGCACTGAGAATGGGACCAACTCATCTCACAAGCTCCTCTTCAGGCTAAAGACACTTCTGCTAATCACTGACTTTCACCAGACCACGCTGCCGGGAAAGGCTCCAAGTCCGCATGAATCTCCCAAGTCTCTCACTGAAGCTTACCTGTCACTTGGATGAGATCTTGGCTTCACCCAGGCTGGTAGCAAAACACTCATGCAAGCCTAGCATTTTACTCCTTTGTGATCAAATTATGCAGGAATCTAATTTCCCTGTATATCTCCCAGTCCCAGAGCAACAACTGCCTAAACTACTCCTTTTTAACTGTAAAAACTGCCTTTTTTCATTTCTCAGGAACAATAAGATACCCCAACTGCCTAAACTACTCCTGGAGACTTTTTAACTGTAAAAACTGCCTTTTTTCATTTCTCAGGAACAATAAGATACCCAGGAATAACGACACATTTCTGACCAGGAAGCTGTCTGGTCATGGTGCTGCCACAATATTAAGTTCCAGGTAATTCTTCTTGGATGAGTTTATGCAGAGAGTGTAAAATCCTACCTGCTGACTGCGGCAGGAGTCACGGGTCTGTGGGACACTCCTTCAGAACTTGGGCTTCTGAAACGAGAAAATGTTTTCATTCATATTTTAAAATTCCATTCATTAACAGGTGTATAAGGTTTGACTTCTTCAAAGTATGCTGCAGACACAGCCTAATAAATCTCCATGACACCTCACTGCATCTCCATTTTATAGATGTGGTGATTCGAATATATCCAAGTGAAATGACTTGCCCAAGGCTAATGAAGGAATCAATGTCAGAGACAGGATTAAAAGTAGAAAAATTCCTGGCCCTCAGTCTCATAACCTAACTGTGGTCTGCATTTCCCTCATATGAAAACAGAAAAGGGAAACACATCTATTTTGAATATTGTGAAAAGTAGTTCAGAGCAGATGGGCGGCCTGATGTTTTAAAAATTGCTTTACTTTGTCATAAAATATCAATAATACACAGGATGTGGTTCTTGTCCAAGAGTATACCAAGGTGTGAACAGCACGATATGTGTCACTGGTAGCTTTCAGAGCAGCTGAGATGGCACTACAGAATAAAATAAGGACAGTCTTTGAGATGTCTCTCCTGCCCTGTTCCTTAAAACAGATTTCTTCCCGTGTGCTAGAGCCAGTAAAAGCAGCTTTGAAGATGATGAATTCCTGTTGGGTAATGAGTCTGCAGTAAGACACCTATTGTCACACCTCAGAGGCAGCGCAGGAGGTCTGTAATGCCCATTGCTCAAAATTTTGGGTGGCTCTAACCCACCTCTTCCTTAGATGCTAACACAGAGCGAGGCAGCATCCTCTCTGTCGCCAGAACGTAACAGGAAGACAATGCACCTGTCTAGCTGTGTAGAAGAATAATTTAAAGGGGGGAAAAAAAAGGAAGGTACACTTGGGTCATTAAATATTGATGAGTAAGATTCATTGACTGAGTGGGAGACAGTAGGATATGGCTTGAAATAAAACCCCATGAGGGCCACACCCCCTAGTATGCCCAGGGCCATCCCTTTAAAGGTAGGACAATTATAATTAATTGAGCAATCTGACAGAAAGCATACATCCATACACTGGAGCAGAAAGTGACACTGTGCACGGAGCCATCATGGACACTTGAAGGGTTAATACTGGTTCACTAGACCAAGGACAGTAAATTCTGCCTGTGGCTACCACCAGTCTATTGTATTATTATTGCAGGCTTTAGAAACAGCTTTTAATTTTAACCCTTTCCAGCCCTTTCTTCTATTTTCTCTTTATAAGTAATTGTCATCGAATAAAACGGCATGAAATCTTCCTTGTCCTACCTTTCAATAATTTCTTTTCACTTTCAGCATTCGGAACACCATGCAAAAACAAAGAAAGAACCCAAAGAACATGGGCTTCCTTTTCCTATAACTTTTAAAGTTGCCACAAAACTGGGGCCCTTTCATTTTGTTGCGATCAGTCCCCACTCTTTGCTGCAAGGATGAAGAATCCCATCCACCACTCGCTGGGAACTGTGATGTGAGTATTCAGAGCTGTGACAAACACACAGAGGGAATGCAGATAGCCCTGTACCCCCTCCAGCCTTGCTGACACCTGCGTTCATCCACCTGACGATGATTTTAAGATGACGCGCTGGGAATTGCTCGCGCCTGTAAGAGCTGACAAATCAAACGCGCGGGAGCCGCTGCTTACCCGTAACGCACAAATCCCACTCTGGATAACCATTCCAGCAATATGCTGAGCACATCCTCAGCCTTAGACAGGCTAAAGAGAAACAACCAGTGGAGAAGGGATGTGCAGGGCACAGCAGAGGACTGACTCAGTGACCCAGGAGGTCCTTTCCAATCCTGTATTTCTATGTTCATCTGTTCATATTGAAGTTCATGGGAGACATTTCCACCGACTTCAAAGGGATTTTATCCGGCCCCAGTTTCATTTATTTTCAATATATAGATGCAAGAGTAATGTCACGCATGATTTTCATGAGACATGCTAATATGCAATCAGTTCTGGGAGCAGCAGAATGAACCCAGGTAGATAAATTGTTCATCCCAAAATGCTAAACATGCCAAGACCTGAAAAACGTATCTCCTCGTATCTGACCTGCAGACAAGTCCAGCAGTGTCACAGCTGGATTTCCAGTCATCACTACCCATAATCAATCATGCCAAATAAACTGCCCCATTACCTGGTTGCATTTTTTGTGAAATACAAGGAATAAAGTGAACAAACATTTTTGATTGGGGGATCAGCTCACTACAAGGCTGGTCCATGTTCCCAGCAGCAAGGAGGAGTGTCCCATCATGAAACCTGTAGCTTCCTGTGGAAGGGTATTTACTGTAAATGGGACATCACCTGCCAGAGAGACAAGCCACAAAATGCTCTGGAAAGGAAAGAGGTGCAGAAGACTAATGTTGATGGAGAGAAAGGAGAAGGAGGAGAAGGAGAAGAAGAAGGAGAAGGAGAAGGAGAACGAGAAGGAGAAGGAGAAGGAGAAGGCGAAGGAGAAGGAGAAGAAGAGGAGAGGAGAGGAGAAAAGAAAGAAAGAAAGAAAAGAAAGAAAGAAAGAAAGAAAGAAAGAAAGAAAGAAAGAAAGAAAGAAAGAAAGTAGAACATGGTGGCTGTATGATTACACAGTGTTTTCTCCTCCCCTCTTTTTTTTCACTGAGCAGGCACTCAGCCTGCTGAGCAGAGTCACTCCAATATGTTATCTAATGGCTTCATCGTTACTTGTGAGATTCCCCATCTGTGGCCAGCCTGTGCCACTGCCTCGTTCCGCTGAGCAAGAGAACATTCGCTCGCTCACTCTGATCTGGGGGGACAGGTCTTGCTCTGGAGCAACAGAAAATGAGCTGCTCCTTAGTCAGGTCTGAACCCTTGCACTTAAGTCAGACTTTGATGAAAGTTTCCTCTGGATTTCAACACTGCTCCTTATAGCTGGACAATCTGCTGGCTCTCTCAGGCTCTTTGTTTTTTTTTTCTTCTTTACTCTGGCATCATTCTGATCTATGTGATGGTCTCATATTTTCCTCCAGAGCTTTCTGCATCAGCCTTGTTTTCAAAGCCATATAACACAAGCAATGATTTCTAACCTGCAGTTGCTTCAGAAGGATGGATGTTCAGACATAATCAGTCCATTTTGCTATTTTTCCACCTGTTATACAGTAGCTGCTCTTGCTGTTTGGATGCTTCTTTACTCACTTTCCTTTTCAATCTCTTTTGTCCTCATAATTTGCTGTAAAACTCTAAGTGATTTATAAAACATGAAAAAGTGTATAACATCCAGTTTAGTCTGCCTCAAAGCAGTCATTTCCTCCTGCTGGGTTCATGGTGCCTCTAATGAGGATGTTCCATGGAAGGATTCAGCCACCAGGGACACAGCTACTGATGACTCCTCAGATGTGGCAGGTCTTCCATGACCAGGACAGAAAAATGAGAGCACACCATGAGAAAAGAGATGCTCAGGGTGCTGAGATAACCCTGATGTGCATTCAGAGGTCTGAGTGCTTTGGGGCTGTACCTGGACCTCAAAACTACATCAGGAATCACACCTAGGATCCACAAGTGGATGGAAGAGCGATTCCCAGGTATTGAGAGTTCCAGCTCATATTTGAAGTCCATCAGTCCATACAGACCTGCAGAATTTTTCTGGTTGACGTCACAATTATCTATCTCATCACTGGCCACGTAGCACAAAGGAAAAGTTGTGGTTTGCTGTCACTTACAAGTGTCACCCCCTACAAACGGGAAGAGGAGCACGAGAACGGCAAAGCTCAACTGATTTGTTCAGGCACCAGTATTCCAGCATGGCAAGATATTTTACCTATGACTGTCACATCCAAATTTAGTAGATAGCATGCTTGCTTTTTATTTGATTTTTAGCAGGTCTCTCCACAATAAATATAAGAGCAGAATGCATAAACAAAGCACCTGGCACTTACAGTTTATCTTGGTGATGGAAAATTTGATTGATGATAAGTTCAGAAAGTGGCAAATTTTCAACATAGGGCTAAACAGCCTTTCATTGTTGATTTTAATTATTTTATTTTTTTTTTTAGTTCTTTTCCTCTTAGCTGCCTTGTTCCAGTGCTCCATCAGCTGCTGGGTGGGGAAAAAAAAAGCCCACCCTATTTGTTCCTTATGGATTTTCACTGATCAAGTTGCATATCACCAGGTTAAGAATTAAATTGAGAACTTTTGCATGTCACATTCCTTCTTCTTGTCTCTTTCCAGGACAGAGACCGTGAGACAGACCTTTCTGCTTGTAAAATGCTAATTTTTAACTTGTTACTGGAATACCAAAAGGGTGGAGGGGTGCAGGCACACAAGCAGAATGAGGTAGCTTAGAGGAGATGCCAGTCAGAGAAGCTCCATTCGTAAAGAAAAAAAGGAAAAATATTTTAAAGAGGGGGAAATTAAGGCACAGTCTTGCAGTGGTTTGTGTCCAGGAGCTTCTAGGAGGAGCATGGACAAAGGGCAGGCACAAGCTGGACCCCACGGCTGCTAATCTTGTGCCTTAGCAACAAGACCACTCTCCCTCTGCGCGCAGGCTCAGAGGGAAGAGGGCCAACCTTCTAGGAGGGAAATCCTTGTTGGATTAAGCACTTTGCTTGCCTTCCTCTTCTCACCCCTTCCCTCCTCCAGAGCATGGAGGATGGGGAGGGGGCCAGGCGGTGAAAGGGTGCCTGCTCCCCCTCATTCTCCAGCCCAGCCCATGTCCAGCAGGGTCCTGGGGCTCCCCAGCAGCCCCCGGATGCCCGTGCCCCTCGGCCGGGGAGGAGGGATATGATTTGTAATTGCAATATTTTCATTACCGTCTCTTAGTTCTTTGCACACTAATGTCAAGAGCTTTGTCTTTGTAGTGTTATTGGCATTTTTCATCATATTCATGAAGTGTGGGTCAATTTTCTTCAAAAGGCTCACTTCGCCAACTTGCCACAAAGACAGACAGTAATAAATTCTACTAGTGCACAGCGAAGGCTTCGTAGCTGCAAGCAACAATAAAAAGCAATGAGCTGGGTGTCACTAAGTAACTCCAGTTTACACTGCATTTTCTTCTTTTATTGAAAACTCAGAATATGAATTTATTAATGAACACACAGGCCTACTTTGAAGGGGTGGGGGGGGGGGGGCCCGGGTCAATTTATTTGGTATTCACACAGTGTGTGCCTACATTGTATTGTTTCATCATTTTATGGCCAGGCACAGCTTGTTAGGCTGTGGCCCTCCAGAAAAAAGCAGGCTCATATAGCAACACCTTGACGTAGATGTACAGCTGCTTTCACTGTGGCTGTCTCACCTTTAGCCCCGTCTGTCTACTGCCGGCTTTCATTTTCCGCATTCATACATCAATAAGCTTTGCATGCTGACACCTAATTTTGCAGGCTACTTTGGTTATGGAGGCCATGTTTTGCATATCACTACCCACCCCCTTCTGACATCTACTGCCTTTAAAGAGGGAGAGAATAGAGAGAGCACGAAAGAGGGATTCTTTTCTTCTCAGCCTAATCAGAGATTTCTTTATATTTGTCAAAAGCAGATCTGCCAAATCAACTTTAATTGATTCTTCCACAGTTCTCATGTATGATTTTTGAAGGACTGGGCTTGTGTTCCAAGACACAGTGTTGTGTTTCAAACAAATATGAGGTTTCTACAGTAAATCAAATTTGGATGCCAATTAGTTAGCATTTTCCATTCCAATTAAATTTGAGACCTTTCTGATTTTGAAAGACTTGTGTGTCTATGCCTATGTGCATGTACTGATGTGTGTGTGCCTATCTCTATCTATTTTGGAGCAGCAGAAAGATATATACATATAAAATATTTAATGTGCTCTCGGTGGTCTAATAAGCAGGGAGGGGTTAGAGCCACCCATTTAAATACACAATTTGGGGGATTTTTTTTTTTTTACCCTGTTTATTTCACAAGGGCTTACCAGCCCATTCTAACCTGTTATGTGACACCACAAAGGTTTTTACTTTCTCAGTCAGGTGGCTAATGTCATTATATCGTTGACAACTCATAAAATGTTATAATCTAATAGGGCTTTCCCTCCCCACACACACATAGTGAAAGCTCATTGTAGCAAAGAAAGGATTAGGGGCAAAAAGCAAGATTAATGTTTAAAAGAATGGAAGCAGGCTGAGTCCAGATAGAATACTGTAGCTTAAAAACAAATGTAATTTGTATATTAAAATGTGTCTTGATCTTCCTAGATTTACTCTAAATAAACCCAGCATACAATACAAGGGATTTCCTACTGGATATTGAATATTTCAAGCAAAGTCTATATATTTGGGTTGAATAAATTTTTAAATGAATTCCTCCTTTTATGACTAAAAATCAGTTTTTAGGCAGACTCGGAATAGAGAGACTAAGACTGAATCCCACACTACCAGGATGGGAAGGAAACAAAAGCTTGCTTAGATTAGCTGGAACTCTCATGTGCAATCACAGGCAACCATCAAACTATCCTGGACAATATCTGTGCTATGGACAAGGAATCTTCCCAGCACCCATGGGTCTGGCAGGCAGACAAGGGACAAACATCTCACCAATAAGTTTTACCCTCATGGGTCCCCAAAAGGACCTCAGGCCAGCCATCCAGCCAGCCCAGCTCCAGCAGACATCAGGAGCAGGCAAATCCATTTCCATTCATTTCCAAGGACTCTAAACCGCAGCAGTGAGGAATTCACCCTCAGCAAAATTCAGGTGGGAACAAGCACACGCCTGCATTTCTTCGGGAAAGAGATTAATTAGTTTCTTCCTCTTATAAAACATAAATAAAGGAACAAAGACCTGAGCTTGAAAAGGTGAGAAAATCCAGGCACACTTGGCCAGCAGGGAAAAGCAATAATCTTCAGGTAGTTTGGCGCTAGAACGGCGTGTTTTGTATTCTCTCCTACTACACACAACCACTGGCTACGCCACCAAAAGCAGTAAAACGAGGAATTATGATGGCTATTGAACACCATTCACATATTCACAGTGTCGCATCCGATGTCAATTAGCGAGCCTGTTTCCATAATTGTTATACAAGGGGAAAATCTACGGTGTTAAACAGCTCTCGAGTTCACGTTTCTGGATGGGCTTTGTTTGGTGGAGTGTTTAGCACACATGAGGTAAAATCCATGCGAAATGTGCCTGGCACGAGACCTCTGACAAATTTGTGTTGGGAGAGTTTTTATATTCAGTCTAATATGTGTGTTTTAGGCTACGTTTTTCAAGCCAGCTTCTCTTCCTACCTGGGTAAAACCAGGCCTTTTGGGTGAGGAAGCTGCAGATTTGCTGAGATTTTTATTGGACAGAATGGGCAGGTTAAGGAGGAAAATTGCAGAGGACTATGCAAACATTTTGCAATTCTCAAATGAAAAATGTCTCAATCCTTTTGTATAAAATCTCTTGGACTCTGACATTTAGTTGTCAGCTTGCATAAAAACAAAAGGATTCAATATTGAAATGGAACTAATGTCGAACGTCAAACTGGTCTTTTAAAGGTTTGGGGTTTTTAACTCTTTTTTTAATAAAAAGTCTAAAATTTAATGCTTTGCTCAGCTGATGATCAATTTTTCTTCTACATTTCAAGGTCTGCAATAACCCACCAAATCCTCTACTTATCTCCCATTGTGCTGACTTCTGTAAAAAATGTGGCCCTTCAAGCTACAAAATGATAGAGGAAAATCAGACAACACACAATAAAGTCTATAAAATCATGAACAGTATAGGGAAAGCAAACAGGAAAGAAGTAAGTAATTATTTCTCACAGCACAAGAACCAGGGCACACCCAGTTATGAGGCAGCAGGGTTAAAACAGCCCGTAAGAAACATTTTACTAAAGAATAACTAAATTATGCAACTTAGCGCACAGCAGGTAGAAGAGGCCAGGAACACAAATGGATTGTAAACACCATTAGACAAATTTATAGCGGAGTTCCACGGAGCACAATGACCCTGCATGTCCTGTGGATTGGGATCCTACCTGGATAGGGCTTGGGAAGGGAGAGGTCCCTGTCCAGGTACCTCCATCCTGACAACAAGATGGTGACACCGGGGGCTGTAACGTCACCCTCACAGTGTGAATTGCCCATGGCATGCCCTTCCCTGCCTGGAGACGGTAAAGGAAATGGCCACAAGAAGGCTGCTGGTCCGAGTTTGGAACCTCCAAATCCCAAGGGAATCACTGCACTGCTGAGTGCATGCCAAGCCCTTGATCCAGACCACACGTGCAGCAAAAACAATGGCCCTGATGAGCGATTATGTGTCTTTGTCTGGAAAGCCTCCCACCAAGGTGCACTCTTGTGTCTGGTGTGCAACAGGGCTGTGGATTAAGCTCTTTGTGTGTTTGTCACTTTGCGGGTATTTAATTGCAGGGTAAGTAGAAAAAAGGGAAAATTAAAAGAGGGCCACAGGCTGGTCTGACAGTGGTGTCAAGAAGTGCCCTGTTCAGCAATAGGAGCAGGCACAGGGAGTCAGGATGGGCACATAAATGTGGCTGACGTGAGCTGTCTTTAACGTGAGCTGGCAAAGACCAGAGCAGAAGTTTTCAACCATTTCTTGATTTATGGACCCTTACACTTCCAACGGAGAGGTGATCACCTGTAACAGTGAATTAAAGCCTCCTGACAACAGGATTTTTTCAACTGCCTTTCAGGCACCCTTTAGGGAGGTGGCTCAGAGACCCTCTGGGACATCCAGCCCCACTGGAAACCTACCAGCATAGGAATGAGCAAAGGGACAGGGATAGGCAGTGTCCAAGCCTGGGGGTTAGATTTGCCATCCCATCTCCATTTCCTGTCTAACTGTGGAAAAAGGAATAATTTTTTTAAGTCTTCATTTTCCTTCATAGTTTTAAGGCTAAAAAGGACTATTAGATCATTTACTCTGACCTTTTACATCTACAGGCCATCACACTTCCTCCAGTTTACGAGTACCTCCATAAAATAAGAGCCCATATTAATTTCAATCACCACTGAGGGAAATAAACCTGCTCCAGTCAGGAAAGGATCTCTCTGAGGTTTGCCACTGTTCACACTCTCACCATTCACATCCTTTCTAATTACTGTACTACTCTCCCTCTGTATATCCATGAATGCATTGTTAAAATACCGGGAACAGGAGTTTAAATTGCAGTGGCACCCCATTTTGGCCACATTTTACATAGTAAAAAGGATTCCCAATGGAAAGACTTGGACAGCCTAGCCAGACAAGGGAAATAAAAGCACCCACAAAAAAAAAATTTAAAAGGGAGAAATCCCTGTTCTCCCCAGGCTTCATAAGCCCAAGGAGATTAAACAACTGGTCAAAAGTCACCCCAAAGTTTGTGGCAGAGATGGAGCTGAAACCTACTTTCCCAAGTCAAATCCAGAGTTTTAATCACCAGAACACCCTTCCTCTCCCTTCATTGCTTTCATTTATCATTTCAGGCTAGGCAGACTACATCGAAATGATGGCTTTGTGAAGCATAGAAACACAGTTTTACGGGCAATAAACAATAAATATGAACCTGAGAGACATCTCCAGGAAACCTCCATATACCAAAAGAGAGTCCCTTTTTCCTTTTTTATTTTTATTTTCTTTTCTCCTACAGAAGATGGCAAAACCCCTTTCCCTTCCCATCCTGCCCGCACCTCTTTGCGGGGCTGAGCGCGGTGCCAGCGCGGCGGCCGCGCCAGGTCCCCTGCCCGGCGCGTTGGCTGCGGGATGGCAGCGAGCTGCCCTGCTCCCTGCCAAGATGACAAAGTCCTGGCTGGCTCAGCCACCGCCTCTGCCAGCCTGCCAGGGGATCGGCTGTGCCGTTCCATTTAAGCGCTGCTCACTAATTATTAACTGTGGGCTCGGCATTCAGGGCGCAGACAATGGGATCAGCCAGGCACCGCTCCACGGGCGGGGGCGCACCGCACTCGGCACGGGCTCCTTTTTAATTATTGTGCACTGGAATCGGTCCTGGAGAGGAGAATTGAAAAGTATATAAAATTCTGATTAATAACCATAAGGGTTTTTTATTTTTTCTTTTTTTTTATTTTTTTCGTTGGTGGTGCTCTGGGTTCCCTTCCACAGAATCTCAAATGTTCTTCCTGTAACACCAAAACCTGCACAAACTTTAAAAATCCCCAAGAGAACGTATTTTGGTTTACAGGACTACTCCACAATAACAATGAATTATGCAGAGTGGAGCCCAAAACCTATTTCTGGATCCAGATAGAGACTTTGAGAGATGATGGATGATCCTGTTTTATGGCACCCCTGAGAAAGACATAAACCTCTCCCCAGGGTGGAAGGGCTCTGTTCTGGACTGCTATCCAGGCTTCAAAGTTTCAGGCCTCTGCTTGGTACTACACTTTGTTTTGTGTAAAGCCTGAACTCCTGTGGTATCTGTGTTACCTCCCCTCCCAAAGGATTTGTGCAAGGAAGGGTTGTCTTTACGTCTCTGGCATTTGTGTCTCACTGGCTCTGTCGCTTTTGAACTGTCAAACTACACACTGGACAAGGATTGCTGTGAAAGTGGCTCCATGCTCATTCAGAAATTAGGTGCATCTTAGCAACACTTAAGGTGATTTTCCAAGATGTTTCCTTTTTTCTCTAACAGCATATTGATAAATGTATTCCCATTTCAGAGAGACATTGTGATGATTTTGTTCAAAATAGTAAGAGGAAGGGAAAAAAATTAATCAGGGTCAGCTGAAAATAATGTTTCATCCTGGAAAAGCTTTTTTCAACGTAACAGAATCCTTCATTAGGCTCTCTGAGGACACACCTCAGACAGGAGCTGGAGCCTCTCTTCCCATAGTTTTCCCAGCAGTGGGAACACATGATTTGCATTAGGGACAGGGGACAGCATCCTGTGGCCTCCCCAGGGGTTCAGTGTTGAGGAAGCAGCATCCTCACCATGGGCTGACCGGCACCCCAGGAGGCAGCAGCTCCTCTGTAACACAGAGCATGTCAGCAGGGGCTATCATGAGCAGGGATAAGGAAAAACATGTGCTGGAGCAGGTGCCAGGGCAAGGATTAGAGAAAATGTGCTGCTGTATCTCACAGAGCAAGAGCACGTCAGGGTCTGAAAGCGAGCGCAGCCCTTTGGTGTGGGAGCCTCGAGCTGCACCTGCAATGAAGCCTTTCCTGCAAATGGAGACATCAGAAGGAGATGACATTCCCCAGGGGATGGCAAAATGTTATGTGAATCACACCCGACTCCACTCAGAAACATCTCTCTTAGGTCTGAGTGGAATTCTATACCAAAGGCATATATTTTTACATTAGGATCTCTTTTTCTTTCACTTTCAATACCTTGGAAGTGCTTTTTCACTAAGCAGTTATTAAAAAAAAGAAGATGTAGTCTTGCACCTGAGTAATATTTCTTCCCCAATATTTCTCAATTTAACCAGATGACAATCCCTCCTCTTCTTCCTCAAGCCTTCCAGTTTTGAGCCTTGACACATTTTGACCGAGTTTCCAGTGCTTCTGACACTCCACTTTGCTCCCACATGGACCGGAGTGCAGCAGAGACCCCCAGTTCACACAGGCTCCCTGCTCACCTCTCTGCCAAGGCTGTGCTGGGAGGAGGAAAGAGCCCCCTAAAATGACAGTAGGAATTGTCGATTCCTTTTCAGGCTCCACCAGGCTCTTACAGCCACGATTCCTCACATCCATCTGTGGCAAGGCATTGTGGGGTATTGTGTTTGACTCTCAACAAACTGTGTTGCTAGGACGACGTTTATTATGATACATAATGTGAATAAAGGATGAAACTGTACACAGCGTGCTGATTTGCTATAACTGTCATCTGTGATGATAGTCTCTAGTTTATACCTCAAATGAATTTTGCATGGATGGTACCGATGCTACCGAGTGCTGCAGAGGTGTATTTTACAAAGCTGCCTGGGCCTGGCATGAAGATCATGCCACTTTAAACAGCGAATCTGTTATTGTGATGTTTGTGAGAGGAGAACAAGTGGGAAAGTCACTTTCAAGTGCAGCTCAGTGCTCTTTTAATGAGGAATGGGGTCTTCTTCAGAGTCAGCCAACTACTGAGGAGGAGCTGACACCCTTAGTAGTCAACATCCTCAAAACAGCTGACAGCTCCAGATAAATCAGTTTGTGTACTTCCTCCCCTTCTCATATCACCTGCGGTGACAGGAAAGCACTAATTTCCTTTGAGAGGGAGAGAGATGGATGCACGCGTGCATCCTGGGCATGTTGATCCTTCAGTGTAAAATTAACAAAAACAGAGGCCAGGGAGAGCTGGGAATAAGCACAGCACTTTGTCAAGAGGAAGACTCTGCTGCGGTATGGCCCCATATTCATCATTTGGTAATTTATAAATGTGCGCACGGCAGAGCCACGTTGCATCAGCCCCTGGAAGGAGCAGCTGTGACAAACAGAGCGGGTTTGGTCACCCGACTGCCCAGTTCACAGCCATAATCCTCCTCCACACAGCACACGACTGCGTGTCCAGAGTGTGTGTGACATCAGCCACGTGCACGAGTGGCACTTGGGCACAATGCTGGGTCCTGCAGCTGGACACAGCCCAGCCCTGCACGTGCAGCTGCCTTGGAGGAGTTCTCTGACATCCACTACCCTCGAAGAGGACCATCCTAGTGAGAGCAAAAGTAAATCCTGCTTAGCTGACCATTGCAAAGGAAAAGGTGCTGAAATGCTGCTGTTGCAGACGATAGCCCCAGTGCCACACCTGAAGAGCTGCGTGCCTGGGGCCTGCAGCACCAGCACCCTTTGGGCTGGATCAGGAGGCACTCACTTGTTTATCAGTCACTGGCAATCGATGGGGAGTTAAGTACTGCTGCACCCTCTTGCACAGACAATCCCCGCCGCACACTTCCTGAATTCATTACTCTGACGCTGCCACAAGGCTGAATGATGTTGTAAAAATTAGACACTCCGGGCTGTGAAAAGCAGTGCACCCTCCTTGGAAGGCAACACACCTGGAAAACCCCTCAGATAAAAGCACGGAGGGATTTCTCCCAGTAGGCAACGCAGCTCACAACTCTCCCTGGGCTCAGAAGCCTCTCGTGGCAGTTTGAGCAGGGCTGGCTGCCACTCGTTTTGTGCCATTACTTCTGAGAGTCAGCTCATCCCACCCTCTCCACTGAGCTGCCACGTTTCCAGAGACAGGCTCTGACACGAGCTCAAGCAAGGCAGAAACAAAAGACACCCAACCTGTTTGCGGGGAATGAACCACTCACTGTGACCCTGTTCCAGGGAGGATCTGCCCCAAAAACCAGGCATGCACTGTCCAGGCCTGAAGAGAGCCTCTCTCCCCTACCTGTGCTCAATACACATGGTATTTCAGCTAAATTTAAGAACCCCTCTCCTGCACAAGGACCTTTCAATGAAAATAAAAAAATAAGAAGGAAAAACCAGTCAAAGCAGACTTTAAAAATTTAGAGGAGGATCTGAGTTTCTAAGGTCTCAATTTCTGCCTTCCTAAGCCGACAGTGACCTCAGTGTTGCCTTGATGCATTAGGTTACGTTAGTTAAATCACTGACCATCCCATCATTCATGAAACGGGACGCGATTGGCGTGCTCAGATGAGACAAGTCACAGCAAAAATGTCTAAAAGGGGGGATTTGCCTGACAACCATTTTAAAAACACTTGTAGGTTTAGATTTTAAAACAAATACATATCACTGTATATGCAAACATAGAACCATAAATATATCTATACATGCATGCACGTGTGCACACACATATGTATAATCACATACATATGCTCCAGTGGTTTTCCAGCTAAACTGCTGCCATGTGTTGTATATTATCCCAGGGCACCGAGCAGCAAGGCTGAAACCTGCCTCTGGGGCAGGGGATTTTGGAGCCAATTTCTCCCGGACCAGAGATCCACAAAGTCACTCTGTGCACAGGCCCTGCTGCCCACAGCCCAAGCACAGGCAAGTTCAGCAGCACAGAGCCCCACCAAACCAACAAGGACATTTTGGTCACCCCTGAGGTTGCTCAAGAAGTGCTAATCCCTGCTTGGGTGATGCAGAAATGCACCTCTCTGAGCAGAAGGACTTGTTTCCATTGCAGTCTCACAGAATCTGGGTTGTTCCTCTCTTGCACCATTGAGTGTTTCAGTGGAAAAGCTCTTCTGTGTGTAAATAACTATTAGGTGCTATTTTTTTATAAGCAAAGAAAATTCATAAAATAAAGCAGACAGAATTCATTTATATGAAAAATAGAGGGATTAAACATAGCCAATAAATTACAATAAACTGTCCACAGTGAACAATGCTACCAGATGACCATAATGGAGATCCACTGCTCTTGTGCTTTTATTAAAAGAACAAAGCACTGCAATTAAATGTAAAATCCGGTAATATGTCATCGTACCTTAAGCATGCTTTTCTCATTCATTGAACACCGTCCTCTGATTTAATTGAAGCCCCTGGTCCCTTTGAGACAGCAATAGTCCTTACTCTAGGCCAAGTTTAGCATTTCATTATTTAGTAATCTGAGATGGAGTCATGCTATTGACTCTCAAGCAATCCTCTTTGCTTCTTATAACAAAAAGGATGCCCACAGAAATAATTGATACCACATTCTACTCTCTAGTAAATCGTCCCTTAGTGGATTGTGAAAAGAGGTTTTTGATTTAGACTTAAGAATAACAAAAGTTGGGTATATTTTTCACTGATGACCCCCATATGACACGTCCATAACCCCTTTCACAGCAGGAATGTTGGCCTAAAGGCATTTTAGCAGCTAAAATGAGTGACTAGAGGCTTTCCAGGTTTTGTTATATATATTCGGTACATAAGTGATGCCTTTGTAGAGGAAAGTCATTTTTTTCTATAGAACAACTCGCTGTAGACCTGATCCGGGCAGGAGCTGACACTTCCCTGCCTGGCATCAGGCAGCCATCGGTGCTTAGCACCTCGTAAAGGCAATCAGCAACTTGCAGATTCATTACAGCTCCGCGGGCTGGAAATGGGCTGGAGCAGCATGGACTGTTTTCTTTGGGAGGTGAAACAACCCAGGTGAGTCAGGGACCGGATCCAAACTAACCCAGGTGAGTCAGGGACGGGATCTGAGATGAGGTCCCCACATCCCCGGAGGGAGGAACAGCATTAACGAATTTCCCAGCTCTGAAACACACTTATCTCCTGGAAATCTCTGTCGTGCTCTGGCCTTTGGGATTTTCATCCCTCCCTGCTGGACGTGGAGCTCGGATCCCTGCAGACTGCCCACTAAGCTCCTCAGCTGGCTGCCCAAGCCTCCCCAGGACTACCCAGGCAGGAGCTCGCCTGGTGACAGGGGTGGTGGTCACTCCTCTGTCACCTCCCCAGAAACAGCCCCACAGCCTGGAGAAAAGCCACAGGCATCCTGCACACCCCTCCTGCAGTGCTGCTCGGGGATGTCCCCAGCCACAGGCACTCCCAAAGGGCTCCCAGGCAGAGTCTACTCTCCTTTTCCATCGGTAGCATAACACTCTGCTTGCAAACGGCACGGGATGACAAAGGATCCAAGATGGATCTCCTGACTTCAGACAGTTTGCTGGGACACCAGACCATCCCTCCCCCCCCTTCGCTAATTCCTGCCGGCACTTTGTGGTCCTGGAAGGACTTAGTGCATGGACCCCACTGCCAACCTCTCCTCTTGACCACCACACAAAGGTTCTCCTCATCTTGGAGTTGGTTATCCCAGAGGGGAGCTGTACAGACTTAGGGGGGCAGCCAGGATTCGGACCAGCCCCCCACAAGCCAATTCACAGGTCAGACAGAAAAGATTACCCCGACACCTCCTTGCTTTTGTGCTCTGGCATCTCCTGCTCCCTGGAGAATCAAAACCATGAATTTTCACTAACTTTGAAAGCCCAGTGGTGAAAAGTGGCTGTTTTTCATCTGGAGATCTGCACCACCATTACCAGGCAATGCAAACACAAAGCCGAGCTGGGGAGACGAAGTTCCCCCCAACAAACTCGCACAGTTCCCATTAATATTAATGGGAATTACACAGGTGTATTGGGAAATGGCCCCCTCGCAGGGCTGCGACTCTCATGGCCCTGACCTACGCCCATAAGCCTGCACTCAAACTCCTCTCTCTGTAATTCTGTAATCTACTTGGCATGTTAAGCATTTCAAATTAAAAAGTGTCAGGGTCAGAGCCAAAACAATGCATTATATGGGATAAGATTTTAATTCAGCCTGTCCTGGGAGAGACGTGGGGAAGGAGGAGAAATTCATGCCAATTATTTTGCATTTTGGGAGAGTTATTTGACTGTAGGACCAACCCATAGCAGGGCACTGTTCAGCGAGTTTTGTTTTGTTTGTTTGCTTCTCTTCTCCCAGTACTCAAATTATCTCCAGGTCCTTAGATCCATTAGACTAATTAATATTAAGAACATATGCATATGCAAATTAGGCCATGGTGCCCATATATTTCACTTTACGTGACAGCTTGAAGTGTAGTTGTGTGAGTCAATCAAATGCCATAAATTTGCTATGCACAAAAGATCATTAATATTAATTGGGGCATGGGCACTGTGCAGTAGCCCATGCCACCATTAGAAATGGACCCCTCGCTTTAATTGTTCCGCAAATTCCTTTTTTCTTCTATTTATTTTTCTAATTTTGAATCAGTACCTATGGCCTGATTAAAATATGTATTTTTTTTCCCCAGGTAGTCTACAGAACAGCATCAGAATTGTATTAAAAAATACTGAGCAGACCTTTTCTAAGACAGATGGCACACAATGAGGTTAAAAAAAGTATCTTGAGATCCAACCAGCAAGAACAAAAAAAAAAATTGCTTGCATTGTTGTTTTCATTATCTTGCTTCTGTCATTTCATGAGCTTTGTATCTTGCAAGGAAAGAAAGAAGGGAGAAAAACTGTGAAATTAATCTTTTGTGCATGGCCTGATAAAGAAGAGACATGCTCAGACAAAAGATAGACTGAGAGAAGGTACCGTGATTGATGACTAAAGTAAAGGTGTCAGAAGAGTATTATGTAAATTACTGGAGGCACAGACCATTTCAGAGAGAATGAGAGGGAGAGGGGAAGCCAGGGAGAGAGAGAGAAAAAAAGGACTGCAGAGTTGATGTCACCAAGACACTGGTCCCCAAGCGCCAATTTCTTGCCATCTTTCATCTGCTCAGACAAGCTCACCTCACTTTCTATTTGGTTTGCACGATGTAACAAAGGAGGAAAAAACCTGTCAACATTAGCATGAATACAGCCCAAAAGCGGGGTTCGAGCAGGCAGCGCCTGAAGTCAGGCAGCAAGACGGGAACTTTAAGGCAGCCTGGTGCTGGTAGGTGAGCCTGCTTCCCTCTGTTGTTTGGTGCCAGAATGGGAATTCAGCAGGCAGGGCCAGGGGGTCTCTCTGTGTTGGATCCCCCGCTGCCTTTGCACGCCCCGGTCCGACACACCCTGCGCGGACCTGCCGGCAGGACAGCCTGGAGCTGCCCCTCTGCTCCTCTGCCCAGGCAGATCTTTAATCCCACCCATGCCCATGCCTGCACGCTGGGCAGAGAGAGAAGGCATGGACAGATCCCACCTCTGCCAAGCTCTTCCCAGGAAAGCCTTTTCTCACTAGTGACACAGCCACACACGGTGGCTCCTGGCCACACTCACGTGAGGCCCCAGCACACCCCATCTCCGGACAGAACTTAGCCAATGCCTGCCACAGAATTCCACAAAGGTTCAATGAAAGCACAGTCCAGGCCAACTTATACCAAGCAAAAATATGTTTGGTCTCCCATTCCCTGTCCTTCTGGCACAGAACTGCCCCTGGGTTTCACATCCCAAAAGAATGATGCAGGTAATACCATGGACAGTAAGAAACCATTTTTATACTTTTACTTTTTGGAAAACAAAACAAAACAGAAAAAAAAAAAAAAACAACAACAAAAAAAAAAACCTCCAAGGGAAAAAGCAAAATGCTTTCAGGATTTTTTCCCTTCATTCCTGACTATATGATTAATCTGGCTTCTGTTTGAATTTCACCTCCGGCAGATCTTTGCCCCTATTTAATTTGATCACTGGCTTTTATTCAAAAACTTCATTTTCCAAGGAATAAACAACTACAAATGGTCACCTATCACCTCCATGGTAACAAGTGAAAGGAGCATTCAAGGGGAAGAAAACACTGAACTGGCATTTGATGAAATGCACGGTTCCACGCCGCGGGTACTCCTGGTACGCCAGGCTTAAGGTACACGGTGCCCTTATGCAGCGACTAATTACCCTGATCCCTGCCCTGTAGAGTGAATCCCTGCTTTTAAAAAGGGATAGCAGAGGGAAACATGAGTGGAGAGGCTGGAAATGCTCATCTGCCCTGTCTCTGTGCTCTGACAGCTCAGTGAGGACATCCCTCAGCCTCATCTTTCCCGCGCAGCGGACACAGCGATCTCCGGCTCGGCTGTGGATTCCCTCTGAATGGAGTGGGATCTGCTGTGTGGATTGCACCCTCCCTGCTCCCCTCGCTGCTCCTGCTGCCCAGCACCAGGATGCTGAAGGACGTGGCTGGATCGGGGGCAAAGATGGCAATCCTGGCACGGCTCCTGGCAGGAATCACTTCAGTGCAGAGAGTGAGTGTGCAAATAAAGCTGCTTTCCAACTTCCTTCCTTCAGAATCAATCAGCTGTCACATGGCTTTCATTTCAAGTGTTGAGAGACTTTAAAATGAGATTTAATAACAAATTGCTTCAATTTTGCATGCCTTCTAAATTCTGTTGGCCAGGCAGGATAGTCCATGGAAAAAGCATTCAGTCCCTCTCATAAAATTTTTTTTTTTTTTTTTTTTTTTTTTTTTCTTTTTTTTTTTTTTTTGTAACATGAATGCAACAGTTGGAAAAAATTTAGAATCCAAAGAGGCAGCTATTTCTATACCTCAATTTGCCCCTCAAAGAGTGAAATGATAAAATGAGGGGAAAAAATAGATGTTCTGGGCACCAAGCTCTGTGCAAATCAGTTCTTAAAGTATCAGTGAATTCATATTTTAAAGAATACTTTAGTTTGGAAGATTGAAATTCTTTTAAAGAAGAAACTCTCAAAGGAAGTTGTCATTTTAGGCTGCACAAACCAAAACCCTTCCAAAATCAGGTGCTTAGAAAAAAAATTGAAGCACTTTAATAATTTAAATTGCTCCCCTTTGCACATGCCCAGAACCCAAATCCCTTTTCTAACTGAAGTGCTTATATAAAAATTTGACAGCTCTTATAATTTTAAATTGCTCTACACTGAGTATGCCCAGAACCTCGATCACTTCCAAATTCAAGGGCTTATAAAAATTTGAAGCACTCCAATAATTTTAAATTGCAATGCACAGTGCAGAGTGATTTAAAATTATTGGACTGCTTCAATTTTTTTAAAAGGTCTTCAATTTGAAAGTGAGTCAAGCAGCATTCTAATACAGTAGTTTAAGACATACTGTATTGATGTAAAATTTAACATCTAAAAATAATGAAAATTAAACCGAATACACCGTTTAAAAAGTGAGGACGAGTTTCCTAAACAGACCCAGGAAATCCAGGAAACCACAACTTCGGGCTGGTCGGTCCTGCTTGGTGAAAGAGTCAAGAGTCAAGGAGGAGGACATGCTTGGGACATCACCACACACGTAAGGTCAGCTTCCATCCTCGGGCTGGACACCAGGAAAACCCTCCTGGGAGTGCCCAGAGAAAGGTCTGGAGCAGAGCAGAGCTGGGGGGGTCCCCAGGCTGAGGGAATCCTAGGCATGGCAGCCTGGCATGAGAAGGCATGGCCAAGAGGATCTCTGCACCCTCAGGGGACATGTGCCCCTCCGAGCTGTGCCCTCCTGCTTCGGGAGGCACAGAGGAGCCATCCCAGAGGGGTCGGAGCTCACGCTGCCTTCCCTGAGGGAGGAAGAGCCCTGGCAAAGACTGGATGGGGCCCGTGGGTCCCCTCCTGCAGGGGAGTGGGTTTGGACTCTTTACAGATCCGCTGGTTAGAGACCAGCACGTTTCTGGATGGGGTTTCTGTTTCCTCTCAAACCATATGCTCTCTAGTGGGGCTCACAGCAAGTGTCCCACGCAGGGTTCAAAGCACTGGCTCCCCACTGCTTGGCTTCATGAGGAGTGGAAATACACAATTTCCACTAGGTTTAATGTTAGGCACTGGCTCTGTGTGTAAGGCTTTTTGGCAGCTATTTGCTTCCCTTTAAAATCTTTCCCTTTTTTGGAGGTGATTTATATTAATAAACTGTTTCAGATCAGAATTGGCATGATATGTAAAACCCATGCCTGTTTGGTATTTCTGTTGTGTATGCTTAATTTGAATGGGGGGAGGGAAGAAGACAACGCTGTTCAGCTGGCTGGGAGTCTTTTTTTTTGTTCCAGACATGCAAGTTCTTCTCAGGAGTCAACTGTAACTGTTAGAGAGTTTATCTTTAAAAATCAGTTTTGACATCCTGAAGATAGGGAAAGAAAAGAGACTTGAAGTCACCACATTTTGCATGCATTCATGAACATCTGCAATGTAAAATTGTTTCTCAACAGGGGCTGGGCTCCATTTCATCTTATAACAAGTTGGGGATCGTATCTATTTGTAGCTTATTCAGCCTGTTTGATGGTAGGGACACTGGCTGCCAGCTTCGTTTTGAATTTGGGGTCTTGTAGCCTTCCCTGTTGCCTTTTGCTTCCTGTTAAGTTAAAACTCACAGGCAATGACAGGAAGAGTCCTTATGCCTAGCTTCAGGCTAATACAATTTTGATTATTTTCTATTCCAATGGAGCATCCTTGGACATTGAGTGAGGTGGCACCTAGGGCAGGGCAGGTTCTGATGTGAATCCCTGGAATAGAGAAACTGTTCAAGTATGGATCAGCTGGACTGAGTCACACAAGGAAGTTTGGGTGGGAAGGCCAAGCAGAGATGCTTTCAAAATAGAGGAGCCCCTTAAAAATAGGATCAGCCAAGGAAGAAGGAAAATTACTCTGCAGGAGGGATCTCCCTTATAATATACTGCAGGCTACTAAACAAATGTTGTAACTTTTCCCATCAGGTTCATGAAGCTTTTTTCTCACTTTTTTCAATCTGTATCCCTCTGGTCAGAATAATTAATTCTGTGGGGCAGGGTGAGAGCACTTTCCCACTGCAGAGGATCACAGATAAATGGTGTCCTCCTATGGCCCTGCATGACAAACTTGTACTTTTACACAATAGTCTCACAATTCATCACATAAAAAGTATCTGCTTTGAAAAAAAAAATGGTGCAAAGAGGTTTTATTCAATAGGCTGTAATGGTGAGCTGTCATGGTCTATCAGGTAGATAATGTGCATCTTAAAATACTGTGTAAATACATATTTCTATAATAGCCTGTTACATTTCCAAAGGAGCCATCGCAGGCTGCATTTGAAGTGAGAAGGAGCTTATAGGAGATGGGCTCTGGCACTCTTTTGCCTCAGCAGGAGGTGGGCAATGACAATTTTTCCTGAATTAGGGAGGAAAAATATTATTTTCTGATTCAAATGAGTAATAAAAAACAATGGAAAGAAGCAGCTCAGAGAACTTTGACTGGAAGGAAGGAAGGTAAGTGTTAATGTGATGAGAGCACTGAGAGAGCTTTGCTCTCTCCTACAGTCAATGTATTTCCTTGCTCCCCAGCTGAGACAGCAGCATTACATGAATGTTCTCTGTATTTTCTTCCCAAGAGCTGGCACAATTATTTGTTGTGAATAACATTCATAGGAGCTTTGATCCTGAAAATCCCTATGTATGAGAGCAGCCAGGCACCTGAAAGCAGCAGCAGCTTTTTATATGGCACAAGCATATCCCAGAGTCCTACATATATACTTGTTACTGAAAAATAATTATTAATATGGTGCCTGATTAGACAGTTTTGCTGGCTTGCAAATAGCGGGGTTGGATTACTGGCCAGTTATGATGTGTGACTTGTGATAAAAGTCAGGAATAAACTCTTGGTTTCAGCTCCTCGACTGGAAAGCTGGGTGTCTCAAAGCAATGGATGAAGATCCAAAAGTGATACAAGGCACAGGGAAAGAGGGGTGGAACTGCTGGAACTGGCCCTGAAGAGAAACAAGCTGTGGCTACAGTGGCCATTTAAACAAAACCAAGAAAGGTCACGTGTTTCTGCTTAAAAAATACAAGTTACTCAATTTGATTCACCCAAATATGTTTCTACCTCAGAAGATTAAAAGACCCTGCCCAGCTTTTCCTAAAGAGGGACTGGGATGAGCTGAACTGCAAATCCAGCCCTTGCTTTTCCCTTCCTCCTCCTCCTCCACAAAGCAGCACTCTGCCATGGGCTGTGCCCTGAACACAAAGACAGCCAGCAGCAGAGTCAGGGCCAACCAACCTCCTTCCCTTCTCTGCCTATCTGCCCACATTTTGGTATTTACACTCTGTGCCATCCCTCACACTCAGCACATATATAATCCTTTGCTGTAGAGCTGGAAAAGGATTCTCTATTATTTGCAATTATTTCCTAATTTGGCCAATATGAGAGGTTATTGCTGCTGAAAAGAATGAATAAAAGCATATCTGAGGCAAAAAAAGTGCTAGTAGTAAAGTTTAAAAAGAGCACAGATGAAGATTAATAACCTCAGCAGTCGGGGCCTGGAGTACTTAAAACAAGTAAAAGACATTACGGAGCAGGAAAATGGAGCCAGCAGGAACTTTTGTTATGACACCCAATGCCGCATGCAACTTCTCAGGTCACTCAGAGCTCGCTCTGTGAGCACTCCCAGCAAACCTGCCCTGATGTCAAGGAAACAGGGTTGATTTATAACTTTTTTTTTTCCCCTTGCAAAGCTTTAGGTGAATGTGTTCACTGACTTAGATAAGAGTCACGGGGAAATTCAGGCAGTATAAGCTCACAAATAATGGAAGCCTGCAGGGTTAAAAAACCCCAGGGCTCGCCATTTAAGGTGGAAAAAAAAGCAGTTTGCATGCAGACTGCATTTGTGGAGGACCACAGTTGATAGAGCCTTTCAGCTGAGTTCAACACTCTTTGGCTTGTGGCCCAAGCAGGTGAAGAGCAGCTACCCTACCAACACCAGTCCAAGACCACCCATCCAGACAAGGATGGAGAGGGAAGGCCACACTCATGGAAACCAGAGGTCTGCATGTCAGTGCTGATCGCTGTAACCAACAACTCTTCACCTGCTGGGATAAAAATGCAGTAGAAGGTTAAGCAGACAGATGCAGAGCACTCTACCTGCTCACATGAGTACCCGAAAGGGCACAGACCCCTTAATTCCAGATTCACTCCTCGGCAAAGGAGTGGGCACACACATTTGCACCCCCAGAACAGCTGCCAATGCTGCACAATAAAGGAATTAGGACTCAGAAAAACTGAGGTAATAAAGGCAATGGAGAGATGATTAAAAATACTTTGCTAAGGAGAAAACAGTTTTAGTCACATGCATACTGAGATGTCACCATTTAATAAAATGACAAAAACTATCTATCACATATGCATGAACACAGAACAATATAAAGAGGTTAACAGAAATTGATGGCATCCCGGCTTTAATTTTACACTGAATCGGAGTCTTTGGTGATTGAAATAGACAAAGATGTATAGGGTTATCTTGGTGAAGAGGCTTTGCTAATTACTGGCACTTGTCATTTCTCCATAGCTTTATCTAAGTCAGGAAGGCTAACTAGCTCCTTTTCCCCAGTGTGCATTGTTTGTTCAGTGGGCTTTGTGCTGAGAAAGCCTTTTTCATAACTGCACCTCATTATTAACGGGTTCATAAATAAATGAGTCCTAATATTTTCCTCAGTTAGCATTTATGATAGGGACATTTGGACTACAAAAGATTACACTTGTCTTTAATAAAAATAGGCACTTATACATGAAGCCTATTAGGGTCCTTGTTGCGTTGAAGAGGAGGAGGAGGAGGCAGAAAAAGGGGAGGAGCAGGATTATAAAAACACTCTTTATAGCCCTATCATATTTTTTCATGTGATTTTAGTAGCTATTTATTATCTCACATTAGCTAATTATGGCTCCAGCCTGAAATGGATTTCTGGATTCCTCTCTCTGTCCAGAGGTTTGCCATACTGCAAGTTCTCAGACCAGTCAGGCACACACTACCAACTAGGCAAACACTCGGAAAACTCCAGTCCTCTGGAAAAACAGGCAAGGCATGAGACAGAACGGAGCACTAATGTACAGCTGACACTCAGGTGTGGAGCTGTCCCTTCCCAAATTTGACAGACTTTTTCTCGGAATGCAGCTCAGTCACCAAAGCTGGAAATCAGCTGCAAGGCTGGACAGGGCCCCATTTGAGGAAGGTCAGGACCAGAGATCTCAAACTCACAAGATCTCCTCCTTTACATCCTCCTCTCCTCCCTTTCCAGGAGGCTCATCCCCAAAATGCCATCACCCCGTGCCAGGACAAGTGACAGAGAAGCAGCTGGCAGGGGGGACATGCTGGCACATGCAGGAGCAGTCCCAAGCCTGCCATAGCCCAGAGCAGTGTTTCAGCCACAATTCCATCTTGTTTTGTGCTCTCAGCTCTGGGAATGGTGCCTCCTGCCCAGCCCAGTGCTGCAGGTCCACACTGCAAGTTCACTGCAACTCATGTGGATGAAGGGAGAAGAGCAAGCAAATATTTGTTAGGAGACTGTGCCATGGGATTGGTTTTGCAACTCCTCATGGCCAAATCTGCCTCTTCCCTTCCAGCATAAACACTAAAATTCTGCCATCTCCTCGTTTTTTTCCCTGAGGTTTCTGCTAGGATCAGGCCTGCTGTTAAGCTTCAGAGTGGTTTTTTATTAGTGTTACCAAAAAAGCCTTAAAATAATTACATCAATTCTTTTCAGAAGACATCCACAGCATTGTCAGACAGCTTTAGAGTGTTCAGGTCTCAAACAATGCTCTCCCTTTTACACTTACTGTAACACACCTTTTGTCAGCTATTTATAAAATGCTCTGTAGTCTTCTTTAAACTTCATCTTTTCAAAAATAACTTCAGACCAAACAAGCTGTAATGGACAATTCAAGACATCAGAAATGCATCTGCCTGAGTCCACAGAACTTTTTTTTGGCTTTCTCTTAGGAAGGAATAATCTGAAAGCAAATGTATCAGAAAGCTTGTGCTAGTGTACTGGAGAATCAGCTAATATGGCCTTGTGAGACAAGTCAGAAGACCCAAAAGCATTTACAATATTTGTTATTTTTCTAATTAGATGTGGCTCTCTTTTTTTTTTTTTTTTTTTTTTTTTTTGTTTCACTTTATGCTACAGTCACTGACATTAAAAAATCATTTAAGAATATCTGGCAATAGGAGGTTTTTTTGGTTATCTGGTTGGGGGTTTTTTGGTAACTCAAAGTGAAATACACAAAACCAATTTAATCACAAAAGTACTACTTCCTTCAGGATGTCAGTAATTCTCAAAATTGCTTTAGATATTTTCTAGATATCAGAAATGGGTAATGCAGCATTTTAAGTGGCAGAAATGCATTAGTACTATGTAAGTACATGATCCTTAATGTACTAATCTCAGCAATATGTGTAATGAGAACTTTCAGTAACACTTTATTTTAAGTGTCCTCTGAGAAATGCTAATTTACAATGAAACACCTATGGAAGTACATGTGACATTTACATGAATACCAAATGAATTCATTTTGATCAATGCTATTACAATGAATATGATATGAATTCACAATGATAGAGGGTTTAAAGAATTAGTGCATTTTCCTTGAACATTTCATATTTTGAAGACCAGCACGTGCTAAAAACCACGCTGCATGCTCACCAGGAGTTCTGTGTGTTGGGATGCGCAAGAGAAGCCCCAAAGGACTTTTTGAAGCATGTTTGCACCATTTAGAAAACTGACCAAGGACACCTGTTGGAGTGGCAGGGGTTCTCACTTCGGTGCCAGCAATGAGACCTGCTGAGCTCCGTGGATTCCTTGGCTTCTTTTTGAGGACAGTGTATGGGATAAGAGGCTGGACTCTGTACCCACTGCTCACCCAGGCATGTAACTACTCACCCACCCAAAAGATAGCAGTACAGCCCAGTGCAGAGCATTTCCATACCCAAGGATAATGTGCCTTGTGCACTGAACAAAACTAACTGAGCAGCCCCTCTACAGTCTGAGCATCAGGAAAAGACTGCCCAGGATTTGCAGCCTTTGTGAAGACAACATTTAGTGTGAGTGCCAGAGCAGGAGCTGAGGTTTCAAAAATCTGAGCCCCACTGTTGTCCTCTCTAACTGAGAAGCCTTGGAACAGCCCCAAGATGTAGAGAAAATGTTTTGAAAGCCCTTAACAAGCTAACTGGTGGAGAAAAAAACATGGTCAAAAGCTACCAAAAAAACTGAAACAGCTGATTGAGCCTCTGTAGGTTTGCTGTTAGCTCTCCCAAACCCGTGAATGCTGGTTGCCCTGGCTGCCATTCCTTTCAAATCTGTGAAGTTTCAGAGTATGTTCTGGTGACAATGCAGGCATTCCTGGTGTGTTACAGCTCTCTGGGCAGGCAGGGAGAGCAGTCCACCACCAAGTCCAGAAACTGCTGTGAGTCTGTCTGCAAACTCTGCCCTTTCCCGGGCAGAGGCCACAGCCAGTTACAGCTGCATTAATATGGTCAGCATGTGAGTAATGAATAAGTGGAAGAAAGACAGACAGGAAAGTCCTAATAGAGCTGGTCTGAGCTATGGCAGAGCTTTACATTTCTTGGAAACAGCAACAAGGAATGATCACGGAATCACAGAATAAACTGAGTCGGAAGGGACCCACAAGAACCATCAAGCCCTGCACAGCACCATCCCCAAAAGACATACAGTGTGCTTGAGAGTACTGTCCAAACACTTTTTGAGCTCTGTGACCTCTGACTAATTTTATTTCACTTGAAAAACCTTCATACAACTTATTCTACGCATATTATGAACCTATATGGCAACAGTGGTGCTCTTTAAATGTGACTGTGAATTCTCCTCTTTTTCTTACCGCGAACCAGCCTTGGGTTTATTTAGGATTGTTTCCTCTCACATCCACGTTTAGTGGCTGATGCCAGTGAGCAATTGGGCTAATCAAGGTGTGACACCCGGCAGAGAAGAGGCTGAAGGGGCTCTGTGTGTGTTGGCTGAGCGCTGAAAGGTCCCACTGATTGCCAGCACCCGGCCTCTGCCTGGGCTATCAGGCGTCGGGAGCTCTCGGCAGCGACTCAAGGCTTGGACAGGATACAGGAATCCTCTAACAGCACTGAAGGTCCCTCCTCACACGGTGCCAAATATCTCCTGTGAGACACTCCCACACTTCCCAGACACATCCAGTGCCCAGAAGCAGCTCAGGGTTCTTCATCTCTATGGGGTTCATGTGCCTCGACACCACAGAAATTCCCATCTGCCATAAAGAAATCCAGTCCACTCGTGACCCTACTGCCAAAATTACCCCAAAAGTTACAGTTCAAGGTGCATGCACAGATGGATGTCTACACACCCCTACAAGCACACACATGCACACATAATTAGTCAGGGATAAAGCAGGCTTGTAAACTTCCCCTGTTTAGGCATCAAAGAAGGGACTGTTGATTTGACTGGAAATTACAAGAGAGTTTAATAAAACCATGAGAGACATCCTGAAGTATTGTGCCTGTATTGGCATGAGGTGCAGAAGTGCTGCAAAGCACCACATTCTGTCATTTAAAAAAAAAATAAAATTAATAGTTTGATATTTACATTTAACTCAGTCTTTTCATTTAGCCAAAAAGCCAGAAGAGTGGTAAAAGAAAACAAAACAAAATGGTGTTTCATTTGTCTGTTGCTGGGATAAGTAACCTAAACAAGGAACAGACTACAGATAGCAAGTTTAAAACACGATGTGGGATAATAATAATATCAATAATATAGTTTCCCACTCTACTTTTACTCATCTGGACCACTTGTTTTTTGGGATGAAGTTGGTGCTATGAGATATATGTTAAAATTCACATTTTGCATTCTCATCAGAAGCCCAGAATTCAGATACCAAAAAAGAGTGGGGAAAGAGAGAGGTGAAAAATTGCAAAAATTTTCTCAGAAAATTGCCTCAGAATGAAATTCTGCCCTTTTCTTCTACTCCAAAAAGTCATTACCATCTGACAGCTGTTTAGTGGCATATGTGTGTTGGTGGTACCAGTCCAATTCCTAGTGGGCAGGTGTCTGCATCACAAAAGCCACCATCACAATTGGCACTAATTGGCACCCTTGCCGGCAGTCTCCATAAAGAAAATAAGGATTAGATGGCACTGAGATCAAATTATCCTGTCACTATAAAGGTGATCCCCCCTCTAGGTCAGAAAGGCCCGTTGGCAGGACAGTTTGGGGAAGTTTGCACTTCCTGGGCTCTTGTTCTGACAGAGAGACACAAAATGTTGGGTGTCTGATGCTGGAAATGAGGCTCCTTTCACAGCCGCTTCCACTTCGCCTTTCTAGCTGAATTTCAAAACAAAAAAAAAAAAAAACCAAACCAACACCCAAACTCAAAATTCAAACAACAAACCAGAAAATTCCCTCTTAATTTGGACATTTCCCAGACAAACTTGCTATTTTATGCAGATAGTCACCACATTGCTGTGCTGGGGTATCAGTATCCCTGATGCCTTTCTTTGTATGTTTTTTTCCCTTTTTTTTTTTTTTTTTTTTTTGGAACAACATGCAAATTCTGTGATTTTTCTAAGTATAGGGTGCAAAATACCCTGGAAAGTGGGGGGGAGGGGGGATGTCTTACAGCTCAGCAAGCTTTATGAGGATATTCTCTTAGTTATTGAGATGAGTTGAATAATTCTCCACTAATTTATACACCAGTGAAACTGGCCTGTTGGCAAGTCCACAATTAATGCGAATGCCAAGTGGGATTGCAGCTTTGTTTCATCTAGGAAAACACTTAGCTGAACAGCAGCTTTCCCAGCTGAAAATGTGTGTCTGTCTTTAAACTTGCAACAGAAGCTGGCATTTCTTCGTTTCCATTCACTCTATCATTATGATGCATTATACAAAGTAATGATGTAATACTCTGGAAAGCTGAAACGCTAGCTCTTTGCCAAAAATAATAATACAAAAAAGTGTACAATTATTTTCATCTATGAAAGCCACTCTCACTACCATCTCCAGCTCCCCAGTCAAAGAGAAATCTTTCCTAATAGTAGATCATTTCTTTCTGTTTGTGAATCAAACATGAATGTGGAAGGGGGGGACGCCAGCTCATCCGTGCTGAATTACAACTTTTAAAAGATGTAAACATATTCATCACTCCAGCACAGTAGCTTGTCACCACACATCCCTCACACCTGCATTTCAGTAGTGGTTTTCCCCTTACCTGTTGTTTCCCTCTGTAAGTGGCTGCACTGGGGCCAAGTGTGAAGGGATTACTGGAGGCAAAAAAAGGCACCAGGACTTGGATCTTGGTCAAAGGATCAAAATGCCAGGAATTTTTGAGGCCCAGTCTTACCAATCCTCAGTCACAAAAATGATGCGTGCGCGATGATGCTGCTTGGGCAGAGATGCAACCTGCCCCAGAGCACAGAAAAAGGCTGTGAGGGAGCAGAAATGAGATGTCCTCTGCTTTGGGTCGAGCATCTGCTCTGCTGCTTCATCTCCCACTCCTACAGCCCCAGTGCCACACGCACCCCGACAGCAAAGCCACGCAAATCGATACGTGGTGGCCTCGCCACGAGGACCAAAACACATCCACACATTTCCCAGGCAGCCACAGATGGCCAGGGAAATTGCAGCTCCATGACAAACAGTGCCAGGAGCAGGTGATGGAGGTGAAGCTTCTCAGCAAACTCACCACCAGCGTGGTTTGTGTTTTGGTGTCACCGTGCTGGTGACCCCGGGACAGGGTTTGCCACTGTCGGTGCTCCAAGGGCAGAGCTGAGGTCTGGTGGAGCAGAGAGGTGAGGAGAGACCTGGGGGTGTCACAGAGCTCAAGATGGCTTTTTAGGAGGAAAAGTAAGAAGCAGGATGAAGGGGAAGCGCCTGGGTGCAGGAGGCAGGCGCTGTGCATCAGCCAGGAGCAGGAGTGCCAGGCACAGGGGACTCTGCTCCCACAGTGATATACAACCCCACAGTAAGTGTATCTTAATAATACAATAAAGTGCTAGCTCTGATTAGAAAAGAAAGATGAATTCTTCTGCTAAACCAGGGTAACCCTAAAAGCGTGTTAACATGAAATACTAAATAAAATGCTACTCATCTATAATAAATCTTATTACACATTTTGGCAATTTTACTACTAACATACCGAAGGTTTCAAGCAATGTTTGAAAATAGAAATCTTAAATTGAATCATTGTTGCATGAATATATGCAAAATATTCATTTCTAGCACTGTGAGGGTTGAGTGCTTTTAAATTGGAGAAATCACTCATGACTTCACCTTTTCATGCAAGATAAAGTTGTATGTGGTAACATCATTACAATGTCATGAAAGAAGTGGAAATCATACAACAGTTCTGCCTAAAGCTAATATACAAAAAAGTACTTCTATATTTTTCAATATTGTCCAATATTTAAAGGTGCAGTATGAGGCTTTAAATATATTAAAAAAATCATTAGACTTCAGATGTCAGTGCGGCCTTCACTGAGTACTGAGACTAATAAAATCATTGATGAGATCTCTTTAATATTTAACAGAATTCGTGTCTTAGGTACTAGCCTATTTTCAACTCCAGTATCTTTGGAGGGAACTAAATATAGAAATAAAAACAGCAAACGATTTATGTGATGGTCATTATGGATTTTTTTTAACTAGGGCACTAAAATTAAACTATTTACTCAATAATACTGTCATAACAACAGAGGAAACACTGCGACATTTAAACAGTCTTTCCTATAAATCCTTTAGCAGGAGATTACTTCAAAAGTACATAACACTTTTATGCATATTAACAATCAGTAAATTCAATCAGCGAAAACGAACGAGCGGATTTTGCAGTGAGTTGCTGCACCATGAATCGCCGATATAGAGCTCAGAAGACTTCTGAAATCTTAAAGGTGTTTTAAAAGAGTGAGAAAGGGATAATTTGAGTTTATATACTTCTTTTGCTTTTCCTCCTTCTGATTAAAAAAAAATTAGACCTGAAAGTTCAGCCTCAGAAGTAGAAGTTACATTAAAAAAGCCCACTGCATAGTTTAATTATATTCTTTTTTATAGCAAGTGAGGGGGAAAAAGAGAAGGAAAATCAGACCCAGTGTCAGGTTCAACTTTAAACCCTGGTACAAATGAAACAGATAGCTCCATCTCATCACAGCAGTGGCTGCTCCGGAGCCTGGAGTCACTGGGATGGAAACCAAAAACGTCTCCAGCTTCCAGTTCCAGCCCCGCCACCCCAAACGTTTGCTAAAACAGAAGCGTGCGTTTCTAAATTATTGCCTCATTTTTATGTTAAAAAATATTTTTTCTGAAGTCCCACCTGCCGTGGCCGGGCGGTTGCTAGGTGACGGTGCCGCACGCACCGTCGCCGGTGATGAATGGCCTGGCTGGCGGCGGTCCCCGCTCCGCCACCGCCACTCGTGCCCTCCGATGGCGCTGCCACCAACCGGCACAGAGCCTGCAAAGGCCACGGCCAGATTTGGGCAGCACGATGGTTGGTGCTGCCCTGCACCACCCGGCCAGGGGGATGTCACTGTGTCACCAGTGGCTTCACCGCTCTTTTGGCTCAGGCAGCGGTGCCGAAGCCAATGGGGGCATGAAACTGCCCCAAGGGGACATGAGAGCCTGTCTGAAAAGTAATGACGGCAGTGTTGTGGCTCAGGAGAACCCACAACAGGCATGGGTGCTCAAAGCTGATGCTCCACAGCCTGCTGTGGCCACCATCAGACCCTGGCCAGCACTGTCACCAAGCTCGTCCGTATCAGAGATGCTCACAAAACAGGCTGTGGGTTCCTCTTGCATTGGTGCCACAAGTGGTGCACCTCTCTGGTCAACCCTCTGCTCATCCACCGCATCTCCACCTTCACGCATCCACTGGGAATCAGAAAGTGAGGGAAAGAGCCTTTTTAACAGAACCCATTGTATTTGAGCAGTGGACAAGGGCGAGTCCTCCTGCAGGCTGGCTGGGAATGAAAAGCCCAGGCACAGGGAGGGCTGTTCCCTCACAGGTAACCCCGACAAGCTGCCCTGGTCATCACAGGATTCCTATCTCCTGTCCTGACTGCACTGCCAAAACCGTACCCGTCACGAGATGCCCGGGAGATGGGCACATCTGGGAAGTTCTTTGTTTCCCAGCTGACACCAGTGTAATTCCAACCTCACCTCACTGGGGCTTCCACATGCTCCTTTTGTTTAAAAGCGTACAATGAGGACATGCCAACGAAACAAACAAATTTGGTGGTGTTAATCCTCAGATTATTGACAAGATGAATGAGATTCCTTGGGTCTAATGATCTCCGCTACTCAAGGGCTAGCTAAGCTCTATTTTTTCAAATATGTGGATTTTGAAATGATGGATCATAATAACAGAGCTGGTGCCTATGAATGGGGATTGCAAACACTTAATATTTCAATAGAAGTGTGTGCAACATGATCCAATCACTCTGAAAAATGTACAAAATGGAAATATATAAAGAAAGCAGCTGGCATGAAAGAGAATAAACAAAGAAATATTGATAAAACTCTGTATGGATTAGGCAAAATATATTCAAGCAGCATTTGAATAATCTCATCTATATTTATATGTGTGTACATATATATACATTCAAAATACAGAAAGATTTCTTACCTCATCATTTCCCTGCTTTGAAGGACAGATCTCTGAATTAACACCCCGCCCTGCAAACCAGAGGGCTGTGCTCGCGCACGAGAACCAGAACTCCCCAGATGCCGCTCATGCCTTGAGAGCGTGCTCACGGTGCAGGGACGGCTCTGAGAGGAGCTCAGCACCCCTCTGCCCCGATTCAGGGAAAGCACATTTCATGTTAAACCCACGAGGGACCCCTTGGGAGATCCTTCTTGTTGTTTGTTACACTAATTTCTCGCGGGTTTTTATGCGGCGCACCCCAGCGGTTTAAGGATGAGGACAGGAGGAATCATTTGCATTGCACTTCCACTGGAGTATTTACTGCCCTGTGTCTCTGAGGTGAAACCAATCTGACTACTGTTATCTAAGAGCTGACTTAGTTTCGAGGCAGAAAATGCCCCATTCTAGCACGTGGTTCCCTGACCCACAGCACGTCCCTGCAGCTGGCTGGGAGAACTGCTGCACACCCACTGAACACACACCAAAGTTCCACAGGCTGGCTTAGGCCTCTAATTTAAAAAAAAAAAAAAAAATCAAGCTAAATGGTGCTACTTTGCAGCTGTTGCAGGCTGAGAGGGTGCACACAAGTGTAGAGCACAGCTCAGCTGATGGGTGGGAGCTCATTTTGCTGGAGGAACTTCCTGTTGCTCCTGAGCCCCAAGCTGCGCTGCAGCTTGAGGAAGGAAGTGGTGGTAGCAACCTTCTCTCATGACGTTCTGCTTGCTTGCCCTCCCTGCACTTCTCCCACCAGATCATTGCCAGTTTTCTCCAGGCCACTTTGAGTTACAAGGGGAAGCGGCTCACCCCCAGCTCTCTACTATCACTCAGTACCAATTTACCACTTTGGGCTTGTGCTGTGGGGTTTTCCCCTCTTTTAATCACAGCTGCCCCAAAAGCCACTTCCCCCCACCACAGCAGCCACCCTCTGCAGAGATGGGCATCACAGTCAGCTCCTCAAGGGTGTTTTTTCCATGGGAGTATTCCATACCCCATCTCAGCCTCAGTGAGGCTCTCCACCAGCCATGCCACCCCATGAACCAGGGTTTCTCTGGAGCAGCACGCAGCAGCGTGCCAGGCTGTTGGCTCTTCTCCTGGCACGCTGCATTGCTGGCTGATGGGTCTCCAGCCCTGCTCCCTGGTTTCACAAAGTACCAGCTGGTTTTGGAGTGGAAAATAAAGCAAGGACTGAGCCCCTTTATTCTCCCAAGTCCGTGTGACTGCATGTGATGCCTAGGAATAATTCTGCCAGCAAAACCCTTGGTCGCAGCAATACTATCAGACACACACCACCTAAAATAGAATAGAAAAGAGAATAGTCTCAATCATTTAAAGCAGCAGCCCCATAGCCAGGAAGGGAGTGTGGGGCAGCAGCCCAGACTCTGCTGCTCTCCTCCCTCAGCTCAGTAGTGTCATTTATTACTGGAAACCCTAAAACAAAGTTCAGTCCCAGCAGGTTAAGAGGTAGCACTTCCCAACTCCTGGCCACACAGCACAATTTAGCTGACTCCAGAGACCAAAGCCAGTATCTCTGCACACCACAGCACAGCTCTACCTGCACAGATAGAGAACCCAAGCACAGGTTCTCTAGCACTGACTTCAGCAAGCAGAAGTTTGAACACTTCATCCTAATCTACCTGCAGTGGGTTTACTGGTAGGTCAGCAGCTCTGTTTGCACAGTCCCTTAGCAGAATAGCAGCTGCTTGGCCGTGTGACCCAGCAGACCTTTATGTGGAACATATTGGGATCACCTTGCCTGGAAGCAACCCCATGGCAGCATTAAAATCTAGAAGGATGGAGGAGACTCAGACATCTTCTGGCAACATGCTGCCCTTTCCAGCTGAGCACTGAGAGACAGGACAAAAGGGTTTTGGACCGGGTGTGAATTTCCAAAGGCATCACAAACCAGGAGAGGATATCTGAAACCTAACCCAGCTACAACCAGAAGTTTAATTCTGCCTTTTTACATGCCTGGTTTGCTCATGTCTTACTTTGCCAGCCTATGTCTGAGCACTTACAAATTCCAAGCAGTCTGTATTTCCCCCAGATTTACACGCAACTCTGGTCAAAATCTGTCGCTGAATACCAGACTCGTATAATGAGCCTGAGATATTCTATCGCGTTTCTGACTCACATGATAGGAAGCAGCACAATGAGACACACACACACACAGAGCCCAGAGCAGAGGTTTGAAACAGCAGCAGCTTTTCTCCTGGCACAGGGCAGGGGCACCTTGGTTTCTTGAACAGGTGGACTACCTGACAAGCAGCGAGCCCCCTTACTTTTGACTACTAGGCTTTAAATCAGGGCTGTTTGGCAATTCATTAGTGTCTGCTAACTGTTAAACACAGGGAAGTTCAAAAACATGCATATGTTTCCCTCCCTGCCTCCCAGGTGGTCTCTGTTTCAAGCAGCAACCTTTTCACTTGGTGCATGAAGACTTGTAAACTTCCCGTGGCTACACCAGCGGTTCCTAACCAGGTGCCGGCGCCGGAGCCGCGGTCTCTGAAGAGCAGGAAACTCCATATGCTGATCTCCGGCTATGTAGATGCCATTCGTTTCTCCTTGAGAGTTTATTGTCAGAATTACTGAAATGTACACAAATGTCTGTATTTGAAGGTGAAATTTGGTGGAAAAATAAAGATATAATAGGATCCTTTCTTATATAATTTCCCGGTGTGATGTCTGTCTGAAAAATGAAGTGAAATTATATGATGTCAAAAAATCATGTTTCAAAATGATTGACAACATGTGAGTGTTTTGCATTGTGAAATGAGGTGGAAAATTTTAATTGCATGATGGAAGGACATAATATTTATTAGAACCTTGTAACCACACTGGATTTCAGTGGAGAGGACACAATTTTAAATTTTATATTAATACTTCGGGCTAAATCCTAAATGAACACACAGAAGCAAAATTCCGCCTCAGAATCTGTGAGTAAGTTTTTAATTTCTAATAATAAAATAGCATCTATAGGGTTGGCACATCACCATAGTGACAAAAAGACTCCCTCATTCATGCACTGATATTCTGAGGTGAACAATGTTCAGTGCCCTGCTCCCAGGTCACCAGAGAAATGGTGCTCTGGGCACACAGGTCTTTGATAAAGGTCTGCCAAAGAACTGGGCTGGAAATTCTAGGAAAATCAAAATCAGCTGATAATTCCAAGCCCACTTCCATCTTTACCAGTGACCGTGGGCTCACATCCACACCTGAGTGCTAACTAACCCAGATCCTTGCAGACAGGAGCAGGGAATAAATCCCAGAATCAAAACTGTACCAGAGAAAATCCCAAGTAAACAGCACCAAGTTTAAGGAGAGTCCTGGATGACTGCGTGGTAGGTTTATTACCAGGCTGGCCAGTGCAGCCCCAGACAGTTTGGAGCTCTCCAAGAAAGTGATCTAGAGAAGGAAAAAACTGAGGTAATTTTAAAAACAGAGATATGTATTTACAGGGAGGTAACTCAAAGCAATCAATCTTAGCTTTAGGATGTGCCCCAAATAAGTCTTATGTCAGTAAGGAATCTGGATCAGAAATCTATTTAAGATTCAGCAACGTTAGTTATATTTCTTGACCCTTCCTCCCGCCTGATGCAAAAGGAACTTGAAGAACTGAGAGATGGCAAAGAAACTTACTCCTTCCCCTCCTGAATTCTGGCACTTTTCTGAGCCTGTTGATAACATCAGAGACTGAGGGGAAAGGCAAAGGAAATATTTGGGCCCAAGATTTGCGAAGCAGCAGCCCAGAGAGGTGCAGGAGCACGGCTGCTTTGCCACCAGTGCCTTCAGCAAAGGGCTGGGTTAACCAGAGGCTTTTTCCCAGAGATCTCTTTCCACATGGGCTTTCCTGACCAGGAAATGACCAGAGCACAGGGGAACTCCTGTGACACGTCTCCTCTCACTCATTTGTGCAGAGTCAGGTTTGTGTTTGAGGATCTGGGTTTAATCCGAGGACGTAAGATTGAACAGTCACTCCATACTCAACTTGAGTTGGATTCCACTCTCCCCAGCTTGCCCAGGACCCTGAACTACCAAAAAAAAAGGCCATCCTTAAGTTCCAAAGTGGAATACAAAGGCCAAGAAAAGCATAATTCTCTGTAAAGGCAGAGTAAGTAATGATGACTGTGAAGGAAACTTCTAAGTATGCTGTAATGACTCTCGTTAAAAAAAAAAATATGTAACCAAAATAAAAAGCATGGACAATCCACAAGTCCAAAGGAAATTTTGAGAAAAATGCAACTAACTCAACCAAGCTGAGTCTCTTTCTTCTCATGACTGCATTATAAATGTCTGTGTCGAGTTGAAGAGAAAGGTTAAAATTATATCCATTGAGCCTAAAGGAAGCAGTAGGATGGGAGAAGCATGGAAAGCTGCATAGGGGAAACAAAAAGGCCAGCTTCAAATTCTGTCAGAGGCTCAGTATAGTGGTAATTCACAGAAATTTGGGCAAGGACATAAATCTCAGCATAGGAATCCTAAAGGGTCATGGAATGGTCTGCAGCTAGTCAAGCAGAAGAGGTCAGAAATTAAAATGGTTAGCAATGAGTAGTAAGAAACCTTAGGTCCTTAAAGAATTGTTAAAAATTGATTGTTAGAAATGGATATTTATGCTCCTTGCACAGGAAGGAAGAGATTTGTCTCTTCTCCATCAAATTACCTTTGACTGAGTACTGGGAACAAAATATGCTCCTGAATATTCTCACCAGCTTTTGAAAGGTTTTTCTTTTATCTGTGCACCTCCACCAAGCAAACCATCCTGCAGAAAAGTTTTGCCCACACCCAGGTATGCCCCCAGAGAGAGGGATTTGCTCATCTCTGCGTGAGAAGCGCTTGTGTGCCTTTTTCCATACTAGGGCAGAAAACAGCAAGGAAGGGTTTATCCCACTGAGCAAGGGATTTCCCAGAACTCCAGTCCTGGGAAGGCTGGCAACACCCAGCAGCTAACCCGTGACAGATTAACCTGGTCCACCTGACACGTGTGCAGAAGGTCCTGTCACACCCTCAGCAGCCCTGCTGGTGTCCCAGGGAGAAGGGGACCATCCTGCAAGTTGCCAAGCACTGCAACAACCCCAATCTCTAACACTTGACTTGTTCCCATTCCCTGATGTGCTGCCCAAAGTCCAAACCGCCGGAGCCAAACCCAAACGCCTGCGAAATCTGAACAATGGAATAAGGGGGGAAAAAAGTTGTAAAAATGTATTAGATATTTCTGAATAGCAAGGAGCGGAGGAAATGACAATCTGCTTGCCATTATTCCACGAGGAGGAGGAAGAAAGCCAGATCAATTATTAATTTCAAGTCACTCAGGCAGCACTCCATCAGGCTCTTTTATAGGTCAGAAATGTTACGGGGTAAACATGGCTCGGAAACAAATTCCTGCTCTGCCCTCAAACCAGGAGCAATTACGGATGTTCCTGGGAGCCCCACACCCTGGAAGTCTCCACAGTGCACACTCACCCCCTCGCACTGCTCAGCCCTGCCCCTGGTATCTGCCAAGGTTTGCACTTCCCCAGGTTCTTGGGCCGGCTCTTTCCTCCCTCCCCTTCATGTACTCATACATTTTTTTGCAATCTGGGACCTTCATTGAGGGCATTAAGTCCACCACTTAATCAGAGAGAGATTTTTGGAAGGAGCCTGGAGCAATTCGGCAGTAAAGACTGCGCTTTCTGCAGATTACTGCTCCCCAAATTGCTCTTTGCTCCAGCCATTACCAAGTGATAGAAAGTGTTTGCATCCTATACTTGAATATTAATTAAACATTTTTTTAATAATGCTACATGAAACACCTGTGTCCTTGCATACTCCAGAGAAAATTATTGCAATAGGATGAAATAAAATATCGGGGGTCCTTCAAACCTTAAACCACCAAAGACCGATCTCCTTCCTCCCACCTGTTTGTATTGTTCAGTTTTTCTGCTCAGAAAATAAATAACCATCTCTGTACAAGCAACTACGGAGCACATAAGAGCATCACAAAGTAATTATGAGTTTATGACATCATCTTAATATTACAAGGGAGAGACTGGAAGACCCAGGAGAAACTCCAGATTTCCCTTTTGGGAAAATGTTAATGGATGCTTACAATCTGTTTTCCTTTGTTTGGATGTTACAACCAATAATACACTTTTATGTCTATAAATAAAGACTAAAGTGGAATAAATCCAACAAGCTCCTGAGCCTGCGGCTCTGAAACTTGATTCACATTCACGGTAAAGATTTATGGGTCACTTGCAGAGAATAAGTTGAAGCTGCAATATTTGGAGTGAAATTATTCAAAAGAGTGATTATTTTGGGAATGATTATGCATGCACACCTGATCAGGGTGTCACCTGGGCCCCCTTGTCCTACATGATGAAATGTGGCAATTTTTCTGCATTTCTCTTTGCTTGCACAAAAGAAGAGCATGTAAGAGCAATCAAGCTGTTTATTTTTACACACACTTGATCATCTTGTGGATATATTTTCCCTTTCACTTAGATCACAGGACGTGTTCTTTAAACTATTCACATGAATATACTAAATTTACTGACGACTGCAAAGCAAAGGAATAAAACTGGTTGCTGTTCTTCATGTGTGGGTTATATATATATATATATGTATTTTTTTTAATATATGCATGTATGCATGTATATGTGAACCAAAATACTTTTGTATTTGGGATACCAAGTTAAGCACTCAGACTTTGGGAGAAGCAGGCAGCAGTAGCTGTGTTTTGCTGCGTTTTGCTGCGTGCACAGAGGGAAGAGGGACCTGCTGTTTTTCCTCTTTCTTACAAGAATTTATCCTTCCCCTTCACCCAGTGGGTGCAGCCAACAGCTGTGGGGGACACAGGTACCACTAGATGAGGCCAGGGACCATGAGGGTGACAGAAAGCATCCCTGCCTAAGGTCTTTGGCTTGAATCTCTGTCCTGCTATGTGGGTTTTGACATCTAGATAATTGAAGGGGTTTAAATTATTTTGTCCAAATTAAATAAGCTTTGTAAAGTATAAATGGGGAGAAAAAAAAGTTGGAAAATACACTCTTGCTTATAATCTTTCTCTGCTTGGAGAATGAGATCACTCTACAGCCATCTGAAAGATTTTCAGGAGCCTCCTTTTATAAAATTTTTGTGGCAAAGTCTCAGAAACCTCATCGTTAGTCATTTCACTCTCTCCATATTCTTCCTGATAAGATGTTTTTCTCATGTGCAACATATGTTTCTCCGTTTTTAGTCCTAAAAAGTTTTTGCTTTGTTCAGGCAGTTCAAAATTGATATAAACTTTCTCCTTGATCTCATAGTGATTTGGCCTGAAACAAACTCCCCAAAGGCCTCCAAAACGTGAACAGGTTCAGGTCAAGCTCCAGATTTGGTGCCAGGTGCTTTTCCCTGGAACTGGCTGAGCACACATTCCAGTGGTTTCTCCCTTCTCTGCCCAGACTCCCAAACCAAAAAGGACATCTCCCCTCCCAGCTCTTGTGTCCTTTCCAGAGAGCTGCAATACAGGACCAAATTTAGAAACTTTATAGCTGCACTCTCAAAATCCTGGTGAGGAGGGAGCCAGGCAGGTAATTGCCCTTTTCCAGATGCCTCCCGTTTCAAAAAGGCAGGCTGTGCTCTGCAGGTACGTGGGTAGCCCTGCCAAGCACCTCTGGAAGTTCAGCCCACTCTTTCTTTCGCATAAAAGATCCTCCCACTCTTTCCATTACATCCTCACCCATTCCTTTATTACTGCTAATCCAGCATGAACTCATTCTCGCAAGAAAAAGAATGAATCCAAATCCAACTGCAGCTGCCTCTAACCAGCAGTTTGCCTGCAATAAGCATACAAATGTAGGTGTGAATTTTGCAGAAGACACTTGTCTTTATGGCTGTTGTGGACTGGAATGGATCCCAGCCCTGGGATGAGTCGTGGTCACTCTGCTCAGCAGTGGCCACAGGGCTCCAAGGCCCATGGACTCCCTGGGATGTGCAGATGACTGCATTGCTCAAGTCACTGTCCTTTCATTTCAAAAGAAATTTCGAGGAACCAAAAATATTTGCAATTTCAGGTGAAGTTCATGAAGCAACCTGGAAAACCACTCTGAAACATTCAGAAAATGTTTCTTGAAAACGCTTTCAAGAAGCAGTGGTTTAACTTTGCATTTTGAAGTAATCTTTTTTGTTTAGAAATTTGACTGTATTAAACAAAAAGAGATTTACAAATGAAACCAAAACCTTTCATTCAGGTGAATACAAATCTTTCCTTCTGTTTCACAGAGAAAGCAGAGGTTTGGGTGGGTTTTGCCACAATGGTTATTCCAAGCCTGATTTTGATTTCCCCCCAGTTTGGCCAGTGAGCAAACCTTTGTGCTCTTTGCCCTTTGCTGGGCACAGTGGCACTTCCTTTTGGTATGTAAATGTAAATGCCTCCAGAGAGAGCAAAGCTCTCCTACTGGTCTCTCCTCCCACTCCCAGCACCATCACTAATTTGGCATCAAGGCCCTACAGGAAATTAAAGGCACGTACAGAATCCAACTAAAATCTTCTCTCCTGGTCCCCATGCTGCCTCTGCACCCCTACCTCCCCTGATCCTGAGTGGTTCTGCAGCTCTCCCGTGGCTCTGAGCTGGCTCCTGTTGCTCCTGCATGGCCTGTGCAGGGAAGCAGGCTCCTCGTGCCCTGTCTTTCTGCTGCAGGAATGGATGGACAGTTATAATTTAGCCCCAGGGTGGCACCGTGCAGCAAAGCACACTGCAGTAATTATCAGCTTCTGCAGCGTTATTTAGGGGATTACCATCCCAGGGTTATTTTACAACGTTGTTACAGGTTAATGGTGATGCTGCTGCCTTCAGTGGACAGACTTTGCTGCGGGTTCAGACCCATGGCAACCCGCTCTGCTCAGGAGACTGGTGCAATAAAAATAAAAGAATCATTTCTAGTAAGTTCTGACTCTGATTAAAAAACAATCTTTATGAAATAGATGCTAATAAAATTGCTTTCCTAATTACCCAGAGCTTGTTCATTTCCCAGCAAATATAATAAAACAGAGTTACTTGGCTCTGATTCACAAAACCTGAACCCAAGCTCATTATTAAGGCATTTAGCAGTGAAAAAGCATGTGTGCATAAGATGCTGTCCCGTCAAGCAGAATGCAAGAAATCTTTTGAAGTTAGACCTTTGAAGTCTCAAGTTATTGCTGCCTTTTTTTTTTCTTTTTCTTTTTTTTTCCTTAACGCAGGTATTTCAACAAGAGAAAATCTCTCTGTGTTATTTACACAGATGGAACAGGGCACCCTATTATACCACTGTATTCAGTGGAGATTTCACTTAGAAGCAGAAAGTCTTAATTTGAAGAAATATTTAGAGCTGGTGCATAGCACTTCTTAATCTGTGGAACCATTACAAGGCTGCAAGACTTTTACATAATAGAATAGACCAGCCAATGTCCCAGGGCTATTATTGCTATGACTTGTAACACGCTGAAATCTCTTTCATCTGCCTAACCTGGGATTTTGATGATTGTAAATGCATGAGTATGTTTCAGTTTAGGGGGTTATGTTTATGTTTTATTTATTTTTGTTTATGTTTCTGCTCTCTTCAAAACTTCCTCCAATTTCTGGATGCACAAAGGTTCTTCCCAGCTCTCCAGCTTTCCTTCCCTCTGCCAGAAGTCCCCTTGACACCGAGGGAGTCTGACTCCCACGGCGACTGCAGGCCCCTATTTTTATGAATCAAAGAACTGGGACAGGACAGAATGGGACAGCAGCTTCCTCACTGCAGGAAGCACATGGAGGAGAGACTGCTGACACACAGGCTGCACTGGTGCCGGTGCAGACACACGACCAGAGCTCCCAAATCACACAGGGGCTGCGGTCTCTTGTGCGCAAATCCATCCCATCATTTTGCACTCCAAGGCAACGGTGCCTTTATTTGAGTTTGCTTTTTTACCTATTTATAAATACCTGTTTTCTTTTCCTCACAAAATATGTATGACAGACCCAGATAAGGCAGGTATACTGCAGGTCAAACCTGCATAAAATGTAATAGTAATGAAAGCATTTTAAAAATAGGATGAGACTTTATGAAGTCCTGGGCTGTTTCTCTGCTTCATGGCAGAAACCATGACACCCAAACCCTTCCCAGCAGCTTTCCATGAAGGCACCTTTGCATTTCCCACTCTGAGTGAGCTGGATAAGGTGGCCCATGCAGCTGAGGGACACCCAGCACCCCACAATCTCATCCCACCTGATCCCTCTATGCCTTGGGTTCCTCACAACAAAGTGGAAATACTTCCTTGCTGTGCAAGCCACCTGGGAAGCTCAAAAAAGCAAACATACATAACTCTGATAGGCAGTGCTTCTCTGGAATGAAAAATGCTCAGGGAAGGACTTCCACAAGGAACTGACAGGACCACAGGGATGTGTGCAGGAGCAGAGCTGACCCAGCCTGAGGGCACACAGTGCAGTGTCATGCTGCAGCCAGGGATGGGTCACCTTCATCCCCTCCTGCACTTGGAGGATGACTCTGCACCCTCTGGGCTCTGACAGTGGCAACTCAGAGAAATTCATCCTAAAGGCACTACAAAATATTTGGGATTTTTGCACGTAGTGGAGCACTCGCTCCCTCTCCAGCAGGTGCACTGAGGAGGAGCCTGTGTCTGCCTGCCAAGGACATAAACCTCTTACAGACCATCCTGGCAGTCAGACTCATTCCACTGAGGAAGGGAAAGAGGAGCAAAATTATTTTCCATAGACCAGAGCAACCCTGAATCCACTCAACACTCCCCTATAGCCACAACTGCATAAAATTAGCCATCCTGAAGATACTTGTATGCCATAAAACTAAAAAATTAACATTCTTCTGGCTTCTTTCAGATGTTCACACCCTTCAGCTGTAAAACAAAAAATCCTTTCGGAAAGAGCTCTCAGCCTACGGAAAGGAAGTCCCACTGCTGAGCTGAACTGCTCCTCCTTGAAAGGAGTGAGTCTCCACACCCTGGGAAGTGGCTGCTAGACCAGAGCTTTCATCAGCTAATCTCCTGGTGGTGCATGAGCCACAAAATAATCCAGCTCCCTCTCCATGGCTCTACAGGTTCCACTAAGCTAGCCAGGGGGAAAAGAAACACTAAAAACTTCTTTCAGTCAGTGGATTAAGCAGCTATGACTCAGAATTCACATTGGAGATGATATGTGAAGTGAGCAGGTTCCATTTTTACATCGTCTCTTTCTTAACCTTAACCACCCCAGGGCTCAGCTCAAACAGCTCCCCCATCCCTCCCTCCTTTCTGGGGGCAGCTGCCATAATTCCACCCAGGAGGATGAGCCACGGAAAAGGTTTCTGTAGCTCCACTTCAGATTGCTTTGGGTTGGTTTTTTTTTGGGTTTTTTTTTTGTTTTGTTTTTTTTTTGTGGTGGTGGCAAGTTAGATCCTTAACATTATCTTAATGCACTCTTTATGGTTTAATTTCCCCTTTTGTGGTGCTGTTTTCCTCAATAAGACTCTTAAATTGAAATCAGATTTCCTCTGAAGGAGCCAGCCTGATTTTCTTCGAAAGCCCAGTACAATACAGTCATTCCGCTGAGACTGACAATTTTATTATGGTTGCATTTCCTTTTTGCCTACAAAATGTTTGTTTTATAAATAGGCCTTTTTAATTTAATGTAATTTTTTTTTTTTTTTGTACAACAGCAGAAACAGTCAAAAAACACACAATGCAGCTACAAAATTTTGGTTTTGTTATACACGCCTTCCTTAATTTACTCTCTGTTGGCTGGGGAGGGGAAATCAACTTTTTACCCAAGGCAAAATATATGTAAAATTTCAATCTGAAGTAAAGCTCAGCTCTCCTGTATTCAAGCTATATAGTCCTGAAGATGTGGTCTTGTAATTCAAAAACGGGGGTGGGGGGAGGCGGAAACAACTACAAACAAAAAAACTACAATGCCTTTTAATGAATGAGACAAGCAGAAACATGATGAGGACTGGGGAAAATAATCAAGCCACAATCACTTTGACAATTTTTACATCACTCAGCATTTAACAAGGAGGGGTTTGTCATGCTTGATTTTAGGCCAGGCGCTGGTCCCACATGTCTGGATCCAGTCCCTTCATAAACCAGGGTGGAAAGAGCAAGGAGGAGAGGGAAAGGTTTATACCCTGGGTGCAGCCCAAAACAGCCTTGGGATGCAGCCGAGTGTGTCCTTGGCCTCAGGGGCTAAAAGTGTTGGTTAAATCAGGAGCTTTCAGGATCTGCAGCATCGACCACACCTCCACCAGAATTTTTATTTCCCCTACATCCCTAAACAATTGAATGGCACATCCACCCCAACAGCACTCAAACAAGAAATTAAAAAATTTTCCTGATACACAGAGCTAGATTACTTTTTATATTTTTGTAGTTGCCAGTGACTGTCTGAACTGCTCCACAATGGTTTAAATCCCAGTAACAGGTTTCATATGGTCGCTATAACATCTCAGTGCATTAATTAGTTTTCAAGACCCCCAAGCAATAAAAATGTAGCCATTCAAGGTCACAGTTTGACTTACTTACAATTGATGTATAACTTGGCAAACTCTGCATTCAGCTACTTCGTACAATAGAAAATATATTGTCATTCAGGTTAACAAAAGACTCTTTTCTTTGCCACCTCACTACAATGGCCCTGCAAATGAACATCGCCTGAATAAAATCCTAACCACATTTTCACTCTCATTAACCACAGTAGGGTATCACACAATTTGCCTGGCTCCTACTTAGACCACTGTGCACCATTTTACTAGCAGCAGTTTGATGGGTTTTATGGCAGGTGATATATGGAGTGGGAGTTTCGGGAGTCGTAAACAGAAGCCACAGTGTATCACAATGTGGTTTAGGGATATAATGACTGTGTTGTAAAGCAAAGGATGACAATACTGCACTAGGCTTGAGGTAGTGAACCAATAGACCAAACAGCTCAACATAATTCAAGCTACAAACAGAGCATCCTAGGTGTGTGCTGGCCTTCCTATATCTTTCATTAATTACCCCTGATGAATTTGAATAAGAACCACTAAAACTGAAATAAATCTGCAGCCAAGAGAAAAATTACAGAGTTTCTCCTTGTATTTCTTGGAAGAAGTTGCTCTCCCCCAGTGCATACACAGACCCCATATTACCAGTTCTTAACCAGCCTTTTGTGTCTCCAGCTCGACCGTCCCCTTGGCTGCTGGGGCTGCCACTGCTCATTAACACAGCAGAACAAATACTGGCTTGGGACCCTCTGCTCACGGGCAGGGGGGCAGGTGATGCTCTCAGCTGTGGCTGCAAAAGCTGGGCAGGACACCACCTCCCACCACTGCGCCCCGTGAATATTTTGTTCGTTTTTATTCCTGTTATCAAGTCAGACAATGCTCTTCTTTCTCCATGGGGCACTACAGCCTTCTTCCAGCCCTACAGATACCCCTCATCCCCACGTCGGTTGGGTGATTTTTGAAGGTGAACCATTTGCCACTGGTTCATCCCACTGTGAGGTATTTAGTTTGGGATTTCAGCAGCGATCCTGTAGTGGTCAAGCCCTGCAATTCCTGCAAAGGTGAGGTTCTGGGTTTTGGGTTTGTTTTCGGTTTGGTTTTTTTTGTGTTACTGATATTGGCTAATTATGGCACAGAATAAGAAAATTGGCTGCCTGGTTCCCAAGGCTGTGTCATTAGCCACATTGTGATAGATTGGTGTCAGTGACAGAGCTCTCTCCCAGCACTCTAAACCTGCTCAGCTGCATTTAAGCTAAATAATAATACTTAGCACATATAGCGCTTTGCATATTCAAAGCGCTGTACAAACATCAATTAATTAATCCTCATAACATCCCTGTGAGGTAGGTAAGTATTATCTCAGTTTTACAGATGGTGAAACAGACACAGAGAGGTTAAGTAAAATGAAAAATTAAGGTGGAGGTGTGCTGGTTAATTTGGAATTGCACTTTGTGCTGTTTGAAAAATTAGAAGGTGCTGTACCAGATCTCCATTATTCTGCCAGAGAAAGCAACATTTTGATGTGCTGACTCCCCTGGTAGGAGCCATTGCCTCTGTCAAGCGCCTTGAAGCTCAACCTTCATGTCCTCTGGCTGGGGAGCATATGTACAAAGAAATCCTCCTAAATTTACCCCTCTCTTACAGTAAAATAGAGATAAATTTATCTCCTACTTCCAAGCATCACCCAAAACTTTCAGAGAAGATTTTGAGATAAAGAACTTATTTTGGTAAAACTACAAAGAAGGAGCTGAGGAATGACCAGCTTAAAGGCCCAGTAATAAGAATAAAAGCTCCAGCTAATTGTCCTTTTCCCGTGTCATCTGTATTGTCCAGCCACAAACAAGCACCAGGGAGGAGCAGACCACATCACACAGAAAACTGTCTCCAACCCAAATAACCCCAGTGGATATGCCTTACATCTGAAAATAAAAAAATACCAAGTGCAGGAAACACATCAGCTCAAGGGAATCACCCAGAATCATTAAATAAATAACTGTGAGCTCACATTTGTTTTCCTGTAGCTTAAGCACTTTCAGTATTCAAAGGAATAACCACCAATGACAGCCAAGTCCAGCATTTTACTACCCAAACCCCAACCTAGGTACTACTGCCTGCTGCTGTGTACCTGCCCTGTTATCCTGTGCTTGTAATTTCAACAAAGACCTCTCCCATCCATTTGATACCCAGCACTCCCTCAGCGCCCGGACTCCGTGTGAAGTAGGAAAAGCGCAAAACGGGCGTTAAGTGGATTTGGGGGCCGGGGGAGATGGAGTAGGTGTTTGCTCCATCTACCCTGTGCATTAACCTGCACGAGCAGCAAAGAGGGAACAACTTCCAGGACGGCAGCTGCGCAGAAAAGAAACCAGAGGATCGGGGGCCGCGGATCACGAGCTGAACGCTCGGCGACAATGGCGTGCAGCTGAGAAAAAGGCAAATGCCACACTGCGGTGTTTAAACAGAAGTAAAGTCTGCAAGACTCATAAAGCAAAGCTTGCACTTTGCTGAGTGCCAGGGAGGCCTCACCCAGGGCATTGTGTTCTCCTGCAGGCACCGCGCTGCTCCAAAGGCATGCCCCAATTGGAGAGAGTTCAGAGGAGCGGGGGCAGAACAATCAGAGGTCTAAAAACCATGACTTGTGAGGAAAGATTGAACACAGTGGGGTTGTTTGCTCTAAAGAGGAGACTGAGGGGAGACACGATAACAGTCTTCCAGTGTATAAAAGGCTGCAGCAAAGAGGAAGGGAACAATCTGTTTTCCATGACCAAAAGCACAAGAAAAAGCTGGCAGACAAGAGATTTGAGTCAAATATTAGGAAAAGTCCTTCCAACAGCAAGAACAGTGAAGCTCTAGAAGAGACTGGCAGGAACCATGTGGAATTTTCTTGGTAGAGGTGCAGGAGGTGTCACCTTAGCATGGAAGGATATGCACAATGACGTTTCCCAAGGTCCCTTCCCACTCGGTGTCCTGTGTGAGGCGTCAGAAAGAAGAGGTGCTCAAAGAGAGCCACCTCTGCTGCCGTGGTGACCAGTGAGCCTGGTCAGCCCATGGCTCAGCCAGACTCTGCTCAGCCAGGCCACGACCACTTTAGTTATTACTGGAGCAATTTGGGAAGAGCTATGCTGATGTTTCAGCTAGATAACGTCAGTGGTTGTGTGACACTCCCGTAACCAGCTCCACATCCTTCCTCCTCACCTTGTACTCTCGTGATCACTCACTGTCACAGCTGGGGGATTTTAGTAGCCAGCATGGCCTCAGGCAGCTTCAACTTGCAGCCAGTAGTGTGGCTGACAGGAGCCCTGAAGGATGGTGAGTGAGGTTAGAGATGGCCTTTCTCACCCAAGCAGCTCCAGAAACCTGCAGCTAGTCAGCAGTGCGTACCTCATGGGTAAAAATGTACAAAAATATCTGCTCTTTTCAATATCTTCCTCCTCCCGCAGCTTCCCTCAGTAGTTCTTTCAGTTACATCCTTTCTTCCCCATGTTGGCTTTCTTTCACAATCCCTTCTGACCAGTATGTCTAGTGCACTTGGACTCACAGTTGCAAACATGGGATCTTTAACTGGGAACAAAACAGGAGAAAGGAATCTTCCAACCTTGGCATGTGTGGGATCCTTTATCTGCCTTATATTTAATATGCTGCTCTGAACATCCCCTCTGACACAAAAAGGGGATTTGTCTGAAACGGTTTAGAGGTTGCTGATCTTTTGGTGCCTGCAGAGACTGCTGGCTTTTGGAAGAAGAAGTCTGATCCTGAGAGAACCAAAAATGTAAAGGAACTCCCCTCTCCACTGTCTACGAACTCTTGCAGGGCAGGCACATGACTGGAAAACTTCTCAGATCATCCCAGCTGAAGAGCTATCATTAAAACTATGATTCACTTAAAAATATGAAGATAGGTTTCTTCTACAGTTTTCAGTGCTTACAGTGAAAAACAAAATAGGCAATGCAAACACTAAGCTCTCTTTCTGCATAAATATTTTATGGTTCTGCGTAAAACAACCCATTCCATGCACTATCTGAAAGAAACATTTGGCAGCTTCTCCTGAAGTTCCTCCTTTTAGAGCGTTATTTTGGACACATTGCACCTCTCCTCCTGTTGGCTTTTGCATCTGATATAAGGTTCTCCCTTCTTTTCAGATGCCTGTAATTTTAGAAGATTGTAATTGTTCAAGATAAGATGTCCTTTACCCTGGTTTGAACTACAGGGATCCTGCTTCTGAAACCCTGTCTCACCATATCCTACACAGCACCTTCAAATCCTCCTGTGTGGGGCCCATATCTTGGGAGATGGGAGGCAAGGTTTCCTCCAGGTGATTTTACCCATAGGCAAGCTGAGATAGTCCAGGATCTGGGAGCAGTACAAGGGTGCCCTTCCACCCTTCTCCTGCAGAAACAGACTGCCCTCTGATTTAAATGAACAAAAAAAATGAACAGGAGTTAATTAATTTGCTGCAATATTGATATGACAGAATGAAAGCAGCATGTGAACGACAAAGGGAAGCTCACTGTCATTCACCAGCTAAACAAGGGACTGAGTAGTTAATAAAGGCTTATTCAGTAAACCCTAGCATTTCTCTGATGTTAGACAACCTGCATAAAAGACAAAGACAGCATTCGATGGTGATATTTCCAACAAACCAATTTAGAGGTGATAAAAAAGAGCAGTAAAATTCCTATGTAGCAAAAATGAATGCAAGAGTCAAAAAACCCCACAAACCTCTGAGAGTAAGTACAGATAGAAACCAGGTACACGCATGATATGCCACAGCCTGCAGGTAAAGACCATTTATTTGAAGATTTTAGTTCAAAAGACCTGAGTTCAGGTAAGCAGCAAAACATTCAAATCAATTCTCAGCTACTCTGCTTTGTCTCTATCTAATATTAATCTGGTCCACACAGAGATTATTTCACTTCTTATTGTTAATTTTATTTCTTGCATGTGCAGTGTTCCTATCCCATGACTGGATCTTGACACAGCCATCCCAAAAAAACTAGAATACTTCATAATAGCACCAGAGAAACACAGTTATTGTTAAATTAACTCACACCTGTGAAATGTGACAAATGCCTTTTGACAGAAGAAATGCTGTAATTCTGACTGAATTCATTAGGGGGGGGGAAAGCCCAAATAAACTCTGAAGTGAAATAAATGGTTGCCACAGTTTTGCCCCACCTCATTTCTGTGACAGGGCAGAGAAACAGCTTCTCCATAGGATTTGTTTCTTGGCTGACATGAGCTAAAACACACCCAGTATTTATGGTCACAGGCAATGGTGGTCACAGGCTCTGGAGGAAGCAGCTGAAATCTCCTGGTGACCTGACCTTGCCCCTGGGAGGAGTGGCTTCACCTGCCGTGGGATGACCAAGGATTTTGGACCACATTTGGCTTTTTTTCTGCTCATAGAGAAAGGAGAGAGTAAAGGAAAAGGGACAGACAGAGGTGATAGAGCTTTCTGGGGCTCCAAGCCAAATGCAAACCTCTCTACAAACATCTAAACCAGCAGAGCAGCTTACATCCATGAAACTGATGTGCTTTACTGAGCATTTAAAAACAAAAGTGGGAAGCAATATTGCAGCTGTTTTCACACCTAGCAGGTATGTTTAGCTTGAAACACAAATTCGCACTCACCATACACATCAAGGCAGAAGAGAAGAATTCTCTTTGTCCTTTATAGCTTGTGATGGCCTGTTCTAGAGAGGAGCAAAGACAAGTGGCCAGCTGTGGTTTCTCCAAGCTCTGCAACTGAGGGACACTTGGGAGCACCAAGTTCAGAGGTTTGTGCAGTGCTGGAGATCAAATGCAGCTCATCAGAAATTGGCCTCTCCTTCCCCAGGCAGCTTGGTCATATTCCCATTTAGGCACTTATTTTTCATTATTTCTTCAATTCCCATATCACGTCATGTTTATTTTAATTTCTTTCTGCAGACACTTTTACAGCACCTTATGCAACTGCTTTGTGCAAGAAGGGCCCTTGCCTTTCTTCACAAAAGGAAAGTTGCCCAGGATTCCACAATTGGACATCACCAGTAAACATGATTAGGAAGGACAGAAGCCTGCAAGGCACTCTCAAGTCAGCAGCAGAGTCCAGGCAATGCCCACAGCAAAGCACTCAGCCCTGCAAAGTGCTGAGCCCCAGTTGGGCACATCCTGAAAACAGGGACAAATTTGTCATCAGCTTGGGCAGGGCTGAAATCTCAGCCATCCAAAATGCACTGGCTCATTCATAATGTCCTCTGGTAATGACCATGGAGAAAAGGAGAGCAGTATTTTGAATCTAATAGAAAAGCACAAATGGACTGTCACATCAGGACTCTCATGCAGCACTGGCTCCAAAGAGATGCTCTGTTCCTCACACACAGTGATAGGATCCCTGAATATTGTCACACTGGCTTTGTGGAAGAGCCTCCCCTTGCCATTTGAGGACCTTCTCTTTGCATTTGGCACCAGCTGTCATTAACATTGATTGTGGTTACATGCACACTCCATATGAGGAAATCTCCTCCATGGAAAGCATTATTTGCTACACCACCACCATCCCCACCCAAAAAAAAAGAAAAAAAGGAAGAATTCTGGGTAGATATGTATTGTACCCAGTTCTAAAATTCACTCAGAACAGAAAGATGATGCCTTTGCCACTTTTTGACGTGGACCTGAACTTGGTATTCTGAACAGGACTATGCAGAATTGAATTACATTTCATCTCCTTCAGCAATCCATCTTTTCCATTTCTGTTCATTTGCTGTAGCTGCAGAAGTATTGAGTGCAGCAAGATATACTTAGTTTTCCAAACCATGCAAGTCATTATGAATGGCCTTGTGTCCAGGTAAAGGTTAAGGAGGTCCTTTGTTGTTCTAGTTTAACTTGTCCCTGACACTGCAGCCTAATCATTCCACATAATAACAGTCCTGATACACAGGCCTGAGTCAAAGTCACAAGTCAATAAATCCATTCCTTCCTCCCTTTCAGGCAAAGTGTTGAATAGCACTGAGTGTGCAGTGTCACAAAACCCTGCAGTCTATCACATCAAGGTCGTCTGGTATACAGTGTGAAAAACTTTCTTTCTTTAAGTGCCTCACACATCCAGGAGGAGCCGATGTGGTGTAAGGACTAACGAGAATGCTCTGGATCGTTTGGAGGAGATTAAAATAGGGGCCTGACATCAGAATAGTTTTAGTTACACTTGCCTAATCTTCTTGCTGTTGTTGCTCTGAATTTGTAGGGCCTGGGGGAGGCTGAGCCACTCGCAAGGAGCCCAGCAGGTCAAGGCTTCCTTCCCTATCCAGACTCCTTGGATGTGCAAAGACAAGTCATAGCTGAAGGCTGTTAGATTTTATTTGCTGAGGTCCACTGTGCATTTGAAGTCTATTCCAATGGTCTAATCCTGGCAATGTGAATTGTTTGCCCCTGAGAAAAGCGACACAGCACCATGTACTGAATCATCTCTTCACCTTTAGCTAAAAAAGCCAAACCCCAGAACCAAAACAACCACCCAAACCCTTAGGTGGTGGGTCTCTGGAAGAACACAAGCCTGAGTTACAGTTTGTTTACTTTGTTAAGGGACTTATAGCTCTTCCAGGTTCATAAATTCTTGTGGTGGACTAGGAGAGTGAGTGTAAATTAACTTGAGTAATAGGACTATGTGCACTTTCCAATTGTCTAATGTATTTCCCAAAGAAAACAGTCAGGCTTTCCAACTACCTTTTTTTCTTCTTATTCGTTAATTAGTGGGTGCACTTGTTGTATAACAAGTGTGGGCTTTTTAGAAACACCTAGCTGGAGGTGCTGTGGATGTTTCTCCAGGATGTTTCTCTGCCTTCTACCTAGCTTCCATTCCACAACACATCTCCTGTTCCAGAGACTTGTGCTTTTCTTTTCCACACTGTGCACAGCATTTATGATATTGCCAAATATCATTTATGATATTGCCAAACGTCCACTAAGGATGTTAGAAAGAAATTATTAAACCCCTTTTTACATTTGCTCAAAGGAAGACTCTGAACCCTGGACTCCAGCAGTGAAAGGCTAATGCACTCACTCACAGCTCCGTCCCACTCCCCTTTCATCTATCATTTCAACCTGTTTGCAGTGTCAGGGAAAACTGAGGATACCGCATCCCAGCGGATTCAGGGAAGCAAAGGGCTACTAGAAGTCATAGATACCTGGCTTTCTGAACAAAAAACAACAGCTTCCACAGCATTTCCAGGAGCTGCGGCGGCACTGCCAGGGAAAAGCCCACTGTCCTCTGAAGCTGTAGCTGTTGTGCTGTTCAGAAAAAGTTATCCCAGGCTCCATCCATGAAATAGTCAAGGTGCTTGAGGCCCAATTAATTCTCACCCAGGAATTTGGCATGTGTTCACCTGTTTTGGCTATTTATCCGAAGAGCAGGGGAGTAGGAAGGAGCTGGGAGCTCCCATCAGGACCCTTGCCATTGTAGTTTGAGATGGGATCTACAAGGAACGCTGCAAAATGCACTTGCCCTGCTCTGGAATCCAGAAACCATCTGTGCAAGTAAAACTTTCAGAACAATTGCAAACAACAGAGAATAAAAAGTGTGGAATTATAATCTACTAAATGCAATCACCATTTTTTTTTAAGTCTCCAGCCTTTGAACTAAGATGTAATCGTTCTCAACTTGCATGTAACTTGTAGTCTGTGCTTCTGAAGGCACAGATCAAGAGTTTATATCTGTATTTATTACAACCAGTCATAATTATCCCAAAGAAAGCAAAGTAAATCCTTTCCAACAAACACAAGAGCTGAGCTCTCACGTTATTGAATTATTATGGATCTTGTATGTTATACCTGAGAGAATGCAAGTGGAACACGCTCGACTCTCTCTCCTCTCAGCAGAGGAGGTTCAATAGAGCAACAAAATATTGGAGCCATTACAGAGTTACCATCCTGCCTCAGAAAGGAAACAGTATAAATGGAGCCAGCGTGGTGCCTGCGAGGCCATTTGTCATGCTCTTGTAACTGGTGTGGTACATACCCATTACATATTGCATCCTGTTGGATGTGACACTTCTTGCAGTTGCACAACTCTCAGGATTCAAGCCTCACTTTTTGATTTACGCCAGCCTATCTTCATTTTTACGGATTCCTCTGCCATGGTTGGGTGACTGCTCCGGCTGCACGCTTTATAACGGGAAGAACATTTGAAATGCATTTCCTTAAGAGCTTTGAAGCCTCCCACTCTGCATGCAGATTGCAAGAGAGGTGCTGCAGGTAGACTGCGAGTTCAGCCAGAGGGAAATGGAGTGGCAAACTAAACGAGGTGTCAGTGTGCCCCCCACTCCTGCTGCCCCAGCACGGATACTCATCTGTGCACACATTTAATCACGGGCTTTCTTGCTGGCTTTTGGGAAGGCAACATGCTGAAGATCAAAAAGCAAATATTAAGACCACCTATTTTAATGGCTCTGGGGAGAACATCTGGAGAGACAAGTTTTATGAGTCTGTTGGCTCGTGTCCTTTTGAAATGTTTTCAGTGCTAAATGATGTACTTCTCTCACATTTTACTTCCACTGAGACAAGCTGCGCGGTGGCATACTGGGATGCCATGCCACAAATATACTCGTTCTGCTGTCACCCAAATATCACTTCCCAAAAGTGCCTACAACTGACTTCAGAAAATTCATGGAGTTAACTTCTAGAGTGGGAAAGTTTTGCCAACGCCATCTCCTGCTGCTGCATTTTTCTGTTGCTACCACACCGTGCTTCCCTGTTACTATTAATGCCTCCATGTCCTGATTAGCCTCCAGCTTCAGCAACTTCATTCTGCCCAAATCATTCACTGACATGTAGTCTGGAGACAACTCTTATTCCTAGCTCTGCTCTCCATGTCTTCAAAGCCTCGAGGGGGAAGGATTTCACAGAGGTCCAATCGGCGAGGATTTTTTGCTATGGGAGTCTGGGCAATGTAAAGATAAATTCCTGTGGACAGACCATCGTAATTCCCAGCCATCATGTCCACAGCCAGACAACAATGACAGCGGGATGATGATTGCTCCTGGAGGTGCCTGATACCTTTGTCAAACACTTGGATCCTGCTTTAGTACCTCCTGAATGAGTTCCCTTTTGTCCTTTAAAGCAGGACCTCGTGGTTGCTCTACTCATTCACAGAATTAAAGCTCAGGCACAGGGAATCCAGAGTTTGTCAGTTCAGCTGTCAACATGCAAAAGCATTCCCACCCTCCCACCCAAGGGCAGCGTGTGACCAGCAGCAGTGCCAGCACCAAGGACACTGGCACTCAGTTGTTCCAGAGCAGTCATGGAACTTGGAAAGCAAATCCCCCGATTTTCCTCAGTGGCACAAGGTGGTTTTGGGGTGCATCACCTTAACCAGTTCCCTCACAGAAAAAGAGAACTAGAAGTTCTGCCTCAGGTGCACACCAAACTGTCATAGCTGCTAGTGCTTGGTGAGAATATTTTGATAACTTTAGTCTAAAGTCAACCCTGAGAATCACACACATAGAGCTGCAGCAGAGCCACCTGTTGCAATCCAAATTGCATCTGGTATTTCTTAAAAAGGCATCATCCCTAGAAATTTTTTGCAATAATTTCTCTCCACTGGATAGACAAGGGAGACCAGGGTGTTGAGGCTCCCAACCCAGGTGATTTGGTTACACCTCTCAAATCCAGTGAGACCTTGGCACCACTGAAGCCAAAAGGAGCCTCAAAAAGACCACAGCAGGAGCAGTCTGTGCAGCAACCAATGACTCTGTTGTCCCAAAAAGGAACTCCAGAGCCAGCTCCTCTTCATGGCAGCACAGAATTCAAACCTCAGGGTCATCAGGGCGACTCTGAGTTTACCTTTCAAAAAGAAACCCGCTAAGTATTTCCTTCAGCAGAATATTTAATCATGAGTGTAAGTTTGTCAAATGCCATCTCTGACCTCCAAGCTTTTATTGATTACCTGCAAGTCCATTGTGTTGCATTACGCTCACTCAGGCTACAGGGCACAGAAGTCAAGAATAAGCTAAAAAAGTCAGATTTTAAAAATAGATAAGAAATAGTCTCATTCTCAAGTTAACAAATGGTGTTACAATTAGCTTTGCAATAGAGGGACAAGAAACACTGAATTATACTCTACAAGGTGGAAGAAAATTTCACCAAAAGAATCTCTGAAATTCTGAAACTCCACACAAAACTGAGGGAGACACCAGCCCTTCCCAAAGGAATAAACAAATCTGTGGAGACTAGTGGGTACTACTGCAATTGCATGTCAACTAAAATAATAGCAAGGAGATTTAGACAATATGATTCTGCTACCAGAACCTAAATGTCACCCTCTCCCTAATTAGCTGTAACCCACCGAAGAGAAGGGGGAATGAGAATTGCAACATGGAAATCCTTTCTTGAATTCTTTCACCAAAGAGAGGAGGTTATTTAGTCTTTATCCCAAACACACCTTCTTTGTGCACAAATCCCTGGATGTGACTGGAAGCCCCAGTGGTACAGTGATACACTGGGGAAAAAAAAAAGTAAAACTCAACTGTCCAGCGGCAAAAAAATAAAAGAAAAATTGTATTTTTCAAATTGAATGTAATTCTGAATTCACTCTGCCTGGTTTTCACTTTCTGGTTCCCAAGGATTTCCAGGAGATGTAGTCACCTGGAAAAACTCCCCGCACTAACACACAGAGGGATTTTTTCCTTTCCCCACAGTTAGTCACACTGCAGCTCATTTGCACATGCTGGTGAAAGCAAGCAGGCAATAGAGATGAGAGCAAGGGGAATCAGCTGGGGCTTCTCAGGGCAGAAAACAACATTTTGTAGCGGGTGGGGGAACAGAGAGCGGAGCTGAGAAGCTGGCAAGGCACCACCTGTGAGGATACTAAAGGTGAGCAAGGGAAGCCTGAACTCCCCTTTTCCCTGCCCTCCCTCTGAATGGAGAGCCTGCCTTTATTTATTTTGGCTGAAAGCTGTGCTGACAGACATCAAACAAGCGAACACTAAACACTCATTCCCTAAGAGCTGCCTCTTCAGCTGGAGTTACAAGAAGAATTTGGGACTTCTTATCTGAATCTCAGTGAAAAGATGTGTGGTACCAACTTTCTTTGCCAGGCTGTGAGAGCTCCCTTCCCGTGGGACAGGGGAACACCAGGAGCACCCGTGTGCCTGGCAGAACCTCACAGATTAGGGCTGGCTAATTTCAGAGGCAGAACCAACAAAAGAAAAGCAGGTGGGAGCCCAGGTCCAGCTTGTGTTTCCTCGCTTGTGAAAGACCTGCAGCAGCCAGCACGAGTGTGTGGGGTGATTTGGGAGGAGAGCTGAGCTAAATGCCCCTGAGACAGGGCTTGTTGCACAAGTGAGATCAAGGTTGGCTCTCCTGGGTATTAGCCAAACACAGGAGTAAGGAGAGAAAGCAAGGAGAGCTCTGCTTTACAGGAGAAGGAGCTGTGGCACTAGCTGCAATAATGTCAAGGTCACAGCCCTGTGCCAAAAGCAGAAGGGAAGCCACAGTCCTGGTGCACAGCCACAGCAGAGCCCCAGGCTGAGGCAGCTGCACCAGAGCTCCTAATAAACCATGCTCTGCCTCTTCTACCCTCCTCTTCCTCCCAGACCCACATTTTAAACTTTTCTAACCCAACACTCTGATTTAGCAAAAGCCTGGACACTTTTTTCCCCCTCTTTTATTAAAAAAAAAAAAAAAAGAAGAAGAAGAAGAAATGAGGTTCTTGTTAAAGGGAATGGAAGCGATACAGCTGTGGCTGTGATTAACGTAGTTCAGGGTTGAACTGAATATTGCTTCTTCCCTGCAGTATTTTTAATTACACTCCTGATTTTATATTTGGAGACCGTCATAGACCTGTTCTGGTAAATTGTCAAGCAACCACAAGTCAAATATGTGTTAAATATGAGAATATACTGCCATTTTTATCTGATTTGTGGTTCATTCACACTATGTTATCTACTTTTAATTAAATACCATAAAATACACATGGTCAGCAGTTTGACTTTTCATTTCCTTACAATGTCAGTAATTCAGCTTGATTGTTGCCACCTACCATAGAATTGCATTTTAAAGATGTTACCCCTGCACAGTGCAGATTCAATATCAGAACAATTTAAACTAGTTGCTAAAAATAACTACCACCTACTCGGGAGCAGCTCTGCCTTTAACAGTCACATGCAGATTTCATGACTCTTTGCCTGCCTGGCGAGGACGGGCAGCCTTGGGAGGCATCGCAGTGGCCTTGGTTTTAGGGCTGGGGGGGTCGGGTTTTGGGCTTGTATGAAATGCTTGTGTCATCCCCGTGTTGATTGATAGCCCACCTTGTTCATTAAAGATATGGCTTGGATTTTGCTAGATTACCCCAGGCATTGGAAATAAGAGCCTTCCTACTGGAGGCATGCTATGCATGGACTTAAAGTTCACCACTTCATTAATAACACTCCTCAGCTGGACATTTTACGTGCCTCTCTGATATATGACTGTTTAGGTGCATTTTTTCCCCCTTCCTAATACTCCTTTAAAGACAAATGAGGGGTTTTTTTTAAAGAATTATTTAATTCTTTGTCTTCTAAGTTATATTGCCGCACTCTTGAAATTGCCATGTCTCGCTATCCTGGCTGGATTTCTTTGACAGTAACTGGGAAATTTGCTTTGACCACTGAAAACAATTCATTAAAACTAGCAATGGCTGAGCATCCCTAAGAATGACAGACTGAACACAAGAGCAGCAGCACCGTGTCAGACCAAGGCAGATCCAGTGATCTGTCTCCAAGAGTCACAAAGAGCGGATACCCAGGGAAGAGGAGAACACAACCACCCCATAACATCCCTGAGCACCCTCCCAGCATCTAACAATCTGGGGTGCACGGGTTTTTCTGAACCAGAGTGTTTTTGCATAAAGCAGCCCTCGGTAAATATTTTGTCACATAAATCTGAGCAGCCACCCTTTAAGCACCTGAAAATCTGCAGCATCCACAAGATCCTGCAGAAAGAAGTTCCCTGTGTATCCTACATGTGCCATGAAGCAGCAACACTTGGTTTACCCAAAGCCTTACTCAGTAGCTTTATTTGATGTTCCTTTGCTTTGTATGAGAAGAAACAATGAGAGCCATCTTTCCCTGCTCTTCATCTCGATGCTGGTAGTTATCATTTTACAGCCCCCTGTCATATCCCCTCATCTCTTTTCCCAGCTAAAGAATCCTAGACTATTTTACGATTCTTCATACAAAGCCATTCTCTGACTCTAATCACTCATTTTCCATGCCTTTTCCACTCCTGCTGTGTCTGAAGTGTTGGAACTGAACCAAGTATTCAAGATGTGGGCAAAGCGTGGATGTCTAAAGTGCTGAAGAGTGTCTCCTCTTTTGTGTCTCCTCTTTTGTTTTGTATTACTTTACTAATAGCTCCTAACAGTAAGTCAGCCTTTTTTAAAATAAATACTAAGCACTGAGGTGATGCTTTCAAAGCCCAGTGTTATAACCACATCTTTTTTCCCAAGTGATAGTATTCAATTCCATGCTCATCACCATCAATGCAATGCTGCGACTTTCACCCCACCTCTCTTACATCCACGCTGAATTTCATCTCCCACTCTGTCGCTCAGGGACACAGTATGAAAAGGCACTTCCTCGGCTCTTTGCAGTCAGCCCTTGCCTTTATTACCTTCAATAAGTTGGCATTCACCTCCAAACTTGCCATCTTATTTCTCACCCTGGTTTTTTAGCACATTTATAAAAATGTGGGCTGTAGCACAGCCCTCTGCGAGCTTCGGCTGTGGAAATGACCTCTCTGCTCCTCTCCGTTGTTTCCCATCTTTTCAACAATTATTTATCCATGCAAGAAACTTATGGAGGTTATTTCCTGTAAGACCCTTGGGTGAAGCACTTTTTCAAATGCCTTTGTGAATTCCCTGAGGACCATATCACCCAGATCTCTTTGTTCATTTGCCTGGGGACTCCTTCAAAGGGTTCCTGAAGATTTGTGAGCCTTGTCCTCCCTTTTCATTCTTGAACACAGAACTTCAACATTTTGAAGGATGCCTTCTTGCTTCTAATAATCTGTTCTACCCTATGATTTGTCATGTCAGTCCCCCTTTGGTCTTTCTGAAGTAATTTGAAGAAAAACAGGTGATGAACATTCCCTCAGAAGTGCTTAAGGGATAGCACTGGAATATTTGTAAGCTATCAACAACTAAGTCACAGAAAATACATGGGGGGAGGGAGTACTTTATGCTCCACCAGTGAAAGATCTAATCAGCAGACTAATTCCCAGGTGTCAGAAGCCCTACACCATCTCCCTCGGCCAACATCAGAAAGCACGTGGTTCAGTTTCCCACACACAGGCAGATTTGGCTTCTGGAATATGTTAACGTGACTGATTGCTTCTGGCAGAGCTCAGAGGAGCCTTAATCTGAAGCAGCAGCTATGAGCAGAGTGAGGAGGAAAGCCCCAAGCCACCCATGCCTGCTGCACAGGGGTTGGGCAGGTTGTACCCAAGAATTCCAGACCTTTGGCTTCTCCCTGTCTGCCATCCGCAGGGTAGGAGGTGTCAGCTGGACTTCTGCATCCACCTCTGAGTGCCAAAAGTCAAAGAGGACATCCCACAGCTAAAACCCACCTGGGAAAACATGCTCAGCAGTCCCCACGTGGGCCTCCTGAACAAACAGGGGTGTTGATCCTCAAAAAGAGAAACAGAGAGGCAGGAAAAGAAAATCCAGGTGTGTAGAAGACTCCATCTGAGAGGAAGGGAACTGCTTTGTTCCCATTCAGAATGGGCAGGACAAGAAATCACAGACAGAAAGGGAAAATCCACTGGGTGCTAGGACATTATCTTAAGAGTAAAAATAGTGACTGGAAATTTGTAAGAGTTGATTAGAGAATCATCTGTTAGAAATTAAATAGATACAATAGGTCTTGTTTGGATCAGTTGATCTCTTGATACCCCATCCAGTTCTCTTTTCCTTGGATTTGTATTCCAAATCCAATTGATTTATATAGCCTTTGAATTAAACCCTTAGGAAACAATTACTGTCAACACATACACATTAAAAAAAAAAAAAAAAGACGGGGGGAAACCCCTATTCTTAATTCAATATATTTCACTGAAGATACAAAATAGTTTTGAGTGAAGGAGAGCAAGCCAAGGAGGTGGAATTGTGTTCCAGAAAAGGAAGAAGTGTAAAGCAAGTTCATAATCTATGAAGATGCATCTACTGTGTCTGATAGTCATATGATCTGAACAGAAGCCTTATTTAGCTTTAAGAAAAGGGCAGTTGTGCAAAAAAAAAAACCTCTCTCAAATACATAAAAGAAAAATAGGGCAATCTTGTTTTGATTTTTAGATTATCATGGAATATGTACAAAACTCAGAAGCAGATTATCTGAGAAAAACTGAACTTTCTCCACATAACTGGTTAGAATGCTCTTCTCTCATTTTGAATGATGCAGAAGCCCTTGTTCCATGACGAGAAAACAAATGAGCAGATTAAAAAATGTCACATTAGCTAACCCCTCTGTAGGTTTCAAAAGCCTGGAAGGCCTCATCTGTAGTACCTGGAGGTGACATTTCCTAAATACTCATTTATGATTACAAATCATTTTCTCTAAGGGGAAAAAATTAAGATTTTGCAAAAAAAAAAAAAAATCAAACTAACAAACAAGCACATACAGACAAACACACACACACACACACACACATATATATATATATATATATATATATATATAGGCAGTCCTAAAGTCCTAAAAGATTGTGAGAAGCCAGCCTAGCTTGTCTGGTATGTAACTCTAGCCAGCATCTCTTTAGTCAATAATTGAAGCCAGATCTCTCTCTAAATAAGAACAGTGAGTAGCATCTAAAAAGGAGAAGAGGGTTGCATTGCATTTGGTGGCTGCTGTGACAGACTGTGGTGTGGGGTGATGTTAGAGGATAAGATGCAGCAGTTTGGAATTGGTGCTGGGAACCTCAGCGCTGCACAATGCACCACGAGGTGTTTCCTCCTCCCCACAGAGCTCACACTTTCCTGACAGCTCAGGAGTCACCTGGGCCAGGGGCTGAGATTCTCTCAAACTTCATCAAGACAGTAAAGGAAAATGCTTTGGAATATTTAAAAGGCTGAAGATTAAGGGAAGACAAACAAGGCAAAGACAACGAGGACGTGCTAGTTGAGAACAGGAGTGTCAGTAAGGAAAGCATCTTGGAAATATGGAAGAGGTCTAAAAACCAGGACAGTTTAGCTATAATTTTCAATCTTCCCGTGACTTTGGAAAGGTTTTCTGACCCACAGCCTTTTTGTTTCTAACCTAGGAATAACAAATTTTTACTTGTCTAGTACATTTCATGAACTTTGATTAATCAACACGAGCAAAATACTTTCTTGAGAGACGCCGTGGAAGGTCAAACTAAAGTCAGGTCATGGCAACTCTGTATTTGAAAAAGGACTTTTGTTACAGGTATTCCTATTTACTGAAAACACCACTAATTAGGTTTGTCATGAGCTGAAAAGAAAATATGTTTGTAAAAGGATTACAAAGGAGATCATGAGGTAATCCCAAGATGCTAACAGTGAGTTTGACATTCAGGACCAAACCTAGCCCAGGCACAATTGGTGTGACTACACCTAAATTAAAAGGAGGGAATTTAACCCCAAGCTAAGAAAAATCAAGCTGGATTTGAAAAAAGAAGGGATTTATGGTAATGGGAATACTGCCTCCCTTGGCTAGAGCACCTAAAATATAACTAACATGGAAAAAAGAGTAATGAGTCTGCTGTAGCCAGGGTGCATAAAATGGAGGGCTTTCCTGCTAATCCAATGCTTCCCAGGATTATTTTAATCTCCAGAATTTGTTTAATGCCAGCTCATCCCTCCGTAGGAGTTCCATTTCCAGGTGTCCTGAGCAGGAGCCTGAGAGCTCTCTGTGACTAATCACTGTCAGTGCTGAAGGCCTGCTGGAGCATCCAGGGCTCCTGAAAAGTGTCCTACAGGCAGGTTATTGTGTCATCTCCTCTTTCCAAACCACACCTCAGCTGTGGGTTTAAAACAAGTGTAATGGGGCATGGTAGGGAGATGCATGAACTGTTGCTTTAAAGATGAGACGAGACAGAGAGAAAAAGATTTTGTGGCTACTGCCCAAAAATTATTAAGATAATGATTAAACTAAAAAATGCAAATACACAAGATGTTTTGTGCTGCTAGGCAAGACCAGAACTGATATTAAAATGTCTTGTGAACATTATAACATGTTCAGAGCAGGGGGGGTAGAAGACACAGAGGAAAACAGAAGAGAAGCCATATGGTCATAGCCGGTGGTCAATGGAAAACAACAAACCCAAATGAGAAAGTACAGAAAGAGAAATACAAAGTTTGGGGGAGAAATGTTTATCATCACACCTCTCTTGTGCGCTTGCACAGTGAATTCTGGGCTGATGCCCCAGTGTGTTCAGAACTCCCACCTGAAGCCAAATGTAAGAACCCTCTGAGGTGTATTCCTGAAGCAGGGTGCAATGAAAAGGGTTTTTTTCATAAGTAGAGGAATAATTACAATCCTAAAAGTAAACCATGACAGTTCTGTGATTCCCTGATTCAACTGTGCTGCTGGAGCTGGCATTTTCCATGGCAATCTGAACCACTAGGAAGGCACACTTCCACCTCAGCATGTTGAACCCTTCTCAGGTTGCCACCACCACAAAATCTGGGCAAGATTTGGGATAAGTAAGAAACGGCTTGTTCCACAAACAGCATTTCAAAACCTAAGAAAACCAAATGTTCCCTGTTGCCTCACCTTTCAGGTACCAAACCTACCTTAATTTTCTACAGTAACCATCTCTGTCCCTGCTTTGTGTGAGGAAATAAGATGGGGAGGGAAAAGCTAATTTTATGTCAGAGCAAATTAAGACGGTGTAATTGACTGCAGAGAGGGCAGCAGCCACTTGCCTTCCCAGCTGCAGACACATTAAAGATTTACACACTCTGTGTCTGTCTGTTAGGGGTAGTGGGAACAACCCCTTCCTGTGTCTACCCCAAAAGCAATCCAAGCAATGATATGTCACAAAAATTGGCTGCACGTCACCCTCACTGCAGGCCAGCGGGTACCTGAGCACACACCACACATGTATGCATGACTGAGGATGGATAGCATGGCATCTATTAACCATGCACATAATTAAAACCCTTTAAAAACCGTCCTCAGAACAAAAATAACATATCTTGAACTCCACGGGACTGCCCAGGCTGCCATCCTCAGTAAGTTTGGTTGCAGAGAGCTACACAACTGAATCACTGGTGTGGAAGCAGCGCTCCAGGGACTGATCTCCTGCCCAATCTGCAGTGAAGCACTGGAGCTCCACGAGCATCTGTGGGATATGGGCAACCTGATCAGGACATGGATCCAGGCTAAGGCCAGCCTGCTGCTGCTGGCTAACCCCACGCCCAGAGCCAGGGAGAGCAGTGCAGAAATAGTCAGGGCTAACACCAAAGCCTTGCTCAGGAGAGGAGCCCACTGCTCACATGTGAGTGCTGCGAGAAGAGAAGATTCAGAAGTTCAGTCCTGCTGCCATAAGAGCTGTTTCTTTTCCATGAACAGTCTGGAACTGTGCTTGCAAGGTACATTTTTTTATATAATTTAATCATGTCATCCACTGAGCCCCCATTAGCTCAGTTTTGAGCTCCAACCTGACTTTCCCCCAATGTTTCTTTTTCTCTCTACTGTGCCCCTCTGATCACTTTTATCCAAATTATCATCTTTGTAAAACTTTTCCTGTAATTGCTCCAGGAGAGAGACATTGCTGCTGGCCTGTCCACAGAGGACTTTGTGCTCCAGACAGACTCCAGTGGTGTATTAATAGAATAACTGAAACTGGGTTAGGGCAACGAGCAATTCCCAACAAGGCGGCCCACCGGCTTTGTACAACTGGAAACAACAACTCCTTCATAATGCTACAAGTCTAAAATTAGAGGAGAGGGAAAAGGCCTAAGGAATAACCACCTTCCACACCACAGGCAGATATCCTGCTTGGAACCATGTAAGGACATTCAAAGCACTGCCTTCTTCTGGGACAGTTTTCTGTAATGCTGTCTGAGAAAGGAGAATTTGTAGAAAAGGTATAAATGTATACATCAATCAATACCTCCTCACATATCATCAGCTCTCCTGGATGTCTTAAATTCAGAGACAGTACTTCTGCAACTAGCTTGCATCACAGGCAAAGAGCTGACAAGCACAGAAGTAACCAAAGTAATGTAGGAATTTGTAAGATGTTTTGAATTTTGAAAGTTTCCCTCTTCCCCAAGTGAAACAACTTCAGAATAGCATCAAACTGTTACCTCATGCTTGATCAAAACATCAATGACTGAGGTTTCATGAGACTTTCCAAAAGGAGGAGCAGGCAAGAGAAGTGCTGTAAGTGGCTTGCTAAGCATGGCTGAAAAGCAGATGGAGATTTGGGGCAGGGAGAAGAAATTGGAGAGAGAAGGATACAGCAAGCAGAAGGAAAGCAAGGCAGAAGGTGGAGGAAGCAGGACAATGCCTGGATGCTTTTCTAACTGCTGTAGTTTGAGTACCTCAGTGGAACTCCAGCCAACATGGACCAGAGGCAACACCCACAGAGGTGCCACAGCTTCTGTGGGTTCAGTGCATGAGACACCATGGGTGTCACCACCCTCAAGGCACACTCCCTCTCCCTGAGTATTTCTCACATTTCCAGCACAGTCCCACTGCCAGTTTACCATCACAACGCCCCACAATGAATTTGCAAGCACCAGGATACACCATCACTTGACCTTGACTGGCCTGCACTACCACCCGCTTCCCAAAGCAAGACCTTCCCGCAGCCAGCTAGTACACATCTCAAAGCAGCTGCTGAGTTAGCATCATCCGAATCCATTCCACTGGAAGCACCCCCTGCACCCCAGCCAACTCCATTACTGCTGGGGAGAGCAGCTTTAGGCTGCCATGTATCTTTCAGAGCGAGTTAGCGAGGCCGCGCGTTTAATTCCCAGCTCGGCTCACGTTTCCTCTCCAGCATCCTCGGAGCCCCGCACCACAGCACTGCCACCAGCTCCAAGGAATCTGGAGATGCATTTGCTGCTGCTGCTGAGTGGATCTGTTTACATCCGTAAAAATTAGTGTTGCAGCTCCACCTAACTTAAACAGTTTTGCTTAGGAAATTACAGCGTGGCATTCGACCGGCTGTTTAGAGCACGGAGGAGTAAGTGGGTATTGGCAGCGTGGTTTTAATTAAGCAGGTAAAGCCTAGATTAAGCTGCATCAAATGGAGAGTGTTTCTTTAATTCGGTATTGTTGCTCTCCTCAGCCAGGGCATGAGGGGTTGGCCTTAAAATCCTTGCAACTAAAAAGCCAGTCTCATGACCAACTACATAATTGATTAAACACAACTGCGGACTACCATTATCGGGAAGTGCAATTTTCCCGGTGTCACTCCGAGCCTGAAATACCTCAAGGGTAATTACAGCCCGAGATGCGACACAGAAGGCTTTGAAGTGGGGAAAGAAAAGATTAGGGTGGCCGAGAGACGGTCTGCTCCTGTTCATTTGTCCTTCCCGGCGAAGATGCTTAAGCCCCGGCAGGAGCGCGGGTCATGCCGAGAGCAGCCCCTTCCTTCCCTCGGCAGCCCCGATGGAAGTTTCATGCAGCTGTGCTCCTCTTTGGCTGGGATTTGCCATGCCTCGCTGCCCGCCGCAGGGCTGACCACTCTTGGCGGCCAGGAGTGCACTTGCTCCCACCGGCTAAATTATTTACCTCGGGAACGATTATGTAACGCCACAGGCCAAGCTTTAAAAACAAAACAAAAAAATTAAAAAAGGACCCTCTTCGGCCTCTGAGAAAAGAGGCACTAAAACTAATTCAGAAATGAAGAGATCCAGTCTTTATGTCTAATTAATAACAGGTTAGAAGTAAAAACCGCTATTAGTGACAGAACATAACGAGGAAACCAAACCGGCATTGTTAAGAGGGCTATTTAAAGAAATGTTAATGAATTGAATTTGAAGTTCTTCTTAGTCAAGCAGGAAACAACTAATGGTTTAAAGAGGAAAAGTGAAGCATTATTAAATGCTGTATATTTATTGTGTCAGTGACCAGTTTGCCAGAGGCTTTGAGGTGAGAAGGGAAGTTCAAATCCTTTCCACTGCATTTACAGCTACGGAAAGGTAAATTCATGGGCTTCCTCACATACCACACAAAGGCTTAGTAATTTGTTTGGATTAATAGCATATTGTAGAAGCATAACACTCACACTTTAAAACTAACAAATTCAGCGAGAGCACAGAATTATCATTTAACCATTACTGTCTTCATAAAAACAAGTGCTCTTAATGCTTTGCAGTACATCTTTAAAGTGCTTTAAAAGCCAACAGCTAATTTATCCTGCCACAACCTACCTCGTGGTAGGCAGGGATTGTTATCTCCCCTCTGCAGTTCACTGAACAACGGGGAGTTAAGTGACTAGCCCGGGGCCACAGAGAAAGTCAGTGTTGGCTCTGGGTGCAAAACTCTTGAGCTCTTGGGGTGCGTGATCGCTCCAAGCAGATTTTGGGTAACTCGTTCACAGTATGGCACTAATTAACGAGGCTTTGAGGATTTTTTTGTCTTTCATAACTAGTTTTTTTTCAGGCTTTGACAGGCAGGTAACTTCCTCCTCTGAACCACTGTAGAATTAGGGTTTTTGGATGGTCCTGCTTGTCCATCCCGGCTCTGTACAGTGTTAGAACTCTACTGCACACAGTCCAAGGGGTCCCCTCTAGCACTGACAGAAGGTTTCATCGGGACAGAACACAAAACTTTCTGAACTTTATACGCTTTGGAGCAACACGTGTGCCCTGCATGGGGCAAACAGCGCCCCAAGAACTGAAAAGGAGGTCAAAGGCTCCCACATGGCCCTGAAGGAGAATCAAAAGAGTGAGACGTGCCCAGTACATAAACGAGGTTGAGGCTTGAGCAGTTCTTGCCACTGCTTATCCCTGGAAGCAGTGCTGGTTTGGAACCACCTTTGTGTTCCATGATGCCTGGGGAGCATTTCTAATGTAGGGCTGCTCAAGGCTGCAGTGCTCATTAGATGTCTCCAAGAATCCATTTCTGAGGCTGACCACTATCACACATCATCTCTAGAGGATAAAAGCATTACTTTGGATGTTACCACTCAGGGATATCACTTCCCTGCTCTCCAGGTGGACCCCTGTTATCAGCTGTGCTGGCTTGTATTGTGCCAGTGGAGTGCTTGGCAAACCACTCCCTGCAATGAGGACCTCAGCTAGACTGCACAGCACAAAAGGGAATTGTGCCACTGCCCTGGGACATGGCAGTGTGAGAGAGCAGCCTCCCTCTGGCACTGACCAACATAACCCATAGCGTTAAAGCACACAAATTCAGCTGCCACAGGTATGAAAATAGCCACCAAAGCTTTAGGGAACAAAGCTCTGGCTATGGGCAGTCCGCTAACAGAATGGACAAAAGTCCTGGCACCAACAGGCAGCACTGAAAAGAGCTGCAAGGCAATCCTGTTCTCTCATCTCTCAGCTGGGTGCATGAGGTGGGCAGAGGACCTGCTCCACAGAGCTAGTCCTGCCAGCAGATCACATTTATAGCTGGACTGAAAAGCCACTCTGATTTACCCCTGCACACACCACCCCCATCCCCTGTTCTCAGGTGCACCAAATGCAGCTCAGCCTCCCAGAAAAAAGCCCAAAGAGCCACAACTGCCCTGCCTTTCCCAGCTACGTTGTCTCTGACATTCCCAGATGCACAAACACATGGATGATTCCTACCTACTTCTACGTACACCAAAGCTCTGACAGTGCCAGGCCCTGGAGCCTGGGGAGAAACTTTTCTCCACCCTTTGCAAAAGCAGAGCACACAGAGCTGAGCTGACTCCTCAGCACAAGCACTGGACACTCGTGGGTTTAATACTGAGAGAAGTCCAAACTCTGCAGCCAGCCCAGGCTGCTTTGTCCAAATGAGGCTTAATTTGACACTATCAGTGCCCCAGGTACAGCTGGTAGATCAGAGACCACACCTCGTGCCTGCCAGGTTTTTACATTTCTGCACAGGGCAACCTGTGGTTGGTATCAGTGGCAGGAATTTCAAAGAGTGCAGAGGAGGAAATAGCAGAGATGAAAAAATGGACATTATTTTCCCTCCAAAGCTGGTATGAAGACAGGCTGGTATGAAGCTTTGTAGCTAACAGCATCCAAGAAAAAGAAAAAGTGGATACATTGTGAGCTGAGTGTCCATGAAATGTGAATCATTAAAAAATATTCACTGTTCTTGCCATGGCATGTTTTAATCACACCTTATTCCTCATATGTACTCGACTCTTCAGTAGGACTATTCTACTGAACTCATGCTATTTTTTCAAATATTAAAAAAAAAGCCAAACTTGGTACATTAAACCTTCTGTTAACATTGTTCTGGAGGTCAAATCCAACTCCCAAATAAACATTTGCTGGATTTTATTTATTTCTACCAGATTTTATATTAAATCAGTGTGCACATATTCGCTACTGTTTAACATCCAAAAACCAAAATTATCTCCACACTTAGACCTATGAAACCATTATACCTGGAGTTCCACTGAAAAAAACATATTTAAATCTCTGCAACCACACATAATTTTCCTTGCAGGCAAGGAACAATCATCTAGAATTAAGCAAATATGCTATACCCATAGCAACCCAATTTTTGGATTTCAGGTAATACCAGTGATTGTTTAATCATGTGTATTTCCCAAATACCTTTAAACTAAGGATTTGGATATCTCTTCCCAGGCTTCCCAGCTCAGTCCTGTACAAAGAAAGCAATTTTTATGAAAAAGGATACAAACGCTTTCACTTAACAGCAGACACACACAATCATTTGAAATTCTGTCTAATTAAAGTGTTAACTTTCTATAGAGAGCTGATGTTTGCTCAGAAGAGAGGTAAAGCCATGATGTTTGCAGATATCATTTCAGTTGTATTGCTTCCAGGGAGTATTTTATTTGTACAAACGTAGAATCCTTCTCTACTCCATGTAAAAAATAGATTAGTCCCTTGATAGCCTTGAAAGTCATATCACTCACAAGAAAATTAATAATGCATTACAAAGTATATAAATTTTAAAAATTAGAGGAAGTAGGCTGTAATGGTCCGAGGACCACTGTCCATCCCTGTTCACATCCAGCTTTCACAGAGAGTTTAGCATCTTCCCCTCTGACAGCACAAGAAGGTAGGAGCACAATTATTTCTGACAATTCCCCATGAAGCCCCCGGTGTCCCCGGCCGTCCCGGGATGCAGCGGAGCGGAGCTACGGCTCCAAGACAAAAGCTCTGAGCCATGGAGGGGAGGGGAAGGCTCTGTCCAGGCAGCTGCTCCTGGGTGGTTGTGGTCCCCACTCTGGTCCCCTAATTTAGGAGATGCTCCCAAACCTCTCTCTGAAGGGGGTTGCAGTGCAGCCCACTGTGCAGTGCCAAACCCCAGCTAACAGGACTGCCCCCCTCAGCCTCCTTAGAGCCGAGGTTCATCCTTTCAGGGTGCTGGCAGCCAACAGGATTTGGGAATTTGCTGCACCATAATAATGAGGAAGCACTGAGCCTGAGCAGACTTTGGTACATAGTATTTCTATGGCAATTGCTTCAACTCGTCAATGGTTAAAGGGTGCTTTAAAAGAAAACAAAGAGAAAACAGAACAAAATGGACATTTGGAGAATAAATACATCATGCACTGAGGAAAGGAAAGAAAAGCAGAGAGGATCCTCTATGCAGCTCACCCTTGTAGCAAGGTTTGCTCTAGTAAGAGTAAGGAAAAAGAAGTGCTTGATGTTGGAAGCAATAGAACTGGTGGTTTGAGCTGCGTCATTAAAGTGTGCAACCCCTCCTTCCAAAAGTTTCCATGACAAGTCTGCTAATGAAGTGGGCAGGGGACCCAGTGAGGAAGCAGAAAGGAGGGGAAGAGCCCAGACCCTCTGTTGTGCTGCTGAGGTCCCCACCCCGATTTTGGTGTGGGGCACAGAGAGGCACTGTGATCCTTGGAGGCACCAGAGGAGCTCCAGCCCGTTTGCAGTCAGCACAAATCTCAGCCCCCCTGCCTTTTGCTTAGAGCCATATCCCTGAGGGTGACCTGGAAACACATTTCCAGAGCCACTGTGGCAGGTTGTTGTGGCACCAGCACTAAATAATACAGTCTTTGTCAGCAGCAGGAAGAACGTGGCAACGCAAACCCGGTCATTTGCTTTGATCTTCCTAAAATCCAAAGTGGTCACTGTTCCTTCTGGGTTTGGGGGTGCAGAGTGAACAGGAGGAAAGCTTTCCACCTGCATCCTTCCTCAGACAGCAGCAAGCTCAGTCAGGCTTCAGGTGCCACCTGAAGAGATCAGCACTGCCAGCAGAGTCTCCAGAGGCATCAAGACTCCCCACCTCATTTCTAAAACATAGAGCAACACGGACATTTCCTTTGCAGCTGCTACAAATACTCTAAAAAATAACAGGGTCTGGCTTTTATATGACTGCCACACACACACACACACACAAAAGAAACCCACTCTACCACATGTAATCACTCCCTCTGAGAAAACAAGTTGCTACGGGTTGTGCGGAGCTTCCTGAGCACTCGGGATAATGAGGGAACAGAATATATGCCATGGGAGTTCAAATCTGAGTTTACCAGCACAACACTACTCAAAAATTTTGAAATTCACTGCAAAATGCTACCTGGAGTTTTTGTGGCATCCAGAACAACCTTAACAATACCTTCTTAATCCCTCACCAAGAAAATAAAAGCAGCACAGATCAGAAATAAAAGGTGTGCAGCAACCTGCTGGTGCAACCTATATGGCTTTGCTCTTTTGTGCTGAATATTGGCTTTATGCACAACTTCAGCAGGCACACAGAGCTGGCAAAGTCAGCACAAAGAAATGCTGGGGGCTGCAGCCATGTCCAGCAGCCAACAGGTCCCAGGTCCACACATGGGTGATGCCACAAAGGGGAAGGGGCAGCCCCAAAGGAAACCTGGTGGCATCCTGAAATCCCAGACTCCCGTTTTGCACGAGGAGAGGAATAACCCAGAGAGAAAACAGCTCATGGCTGGGTTGTGCTGAGATCCAGCAAAGGTGGGCAGCAAGAGCTGCTCTGGCTCTGGCCCACATCCAGGGGAGCACAGCACCCCTCTCCTCAGCCCTCAGCATAGAGACAAAGCTGAGAATATTATGAACAGCTCTGAAAAAAAACCAAAAAACCCAAAACTGTTTTAAAGCCAAACTGTGCATATAAAATAGAAATGAATAGAAATAATCACGAGTCAATCTATTGATTGATTCTAATATCAGAGAAGGATAGCTGTGATTTTAATACATTCCTTAAATATAAACATGCCTGTTTCTTTACTCCTAAAAAGGTCTTATATTTTGTTTGTGTTCCTTCTAACTCGCTGTTCTTTGACTGTGCAGCACAATGTTGCAGTAAGAGCTGTCAAGCATCCTGGAGTCATAAGTATTTTTCAGACCCCTCATTAACAAACAAGCTTCCAATCTCAATATGTGTTATCAAAATGAGATCTTTTCTCAACAGTTGACAATTATGTATTATACAGTTACAAGTTTACAACTGGTGACACCATATTGTTAGATTTTGGTCCTGACTTTTAACAATGTGCTGCCTAATTACATTTTGTATTATATTCTGAATGTATAGGAGTATTTTATTCATGGAACCACTTTATTCTGCAATTTGTTTCTCAATAAATGCAAAATAATAAAAGCCCAAATCCTAGAGTGTGGAGTATTTTTATTGACCCGAGTGTTCTGCTAGTAAACACAACTTTGATGGTTTCATGAGTGAAAGTTTATTAGGCTGTGTTAGTTTTAAAATACAATTGCCAGGGGACTGATGTTGAAATCATTTCTTGCAAGACAAACTCGGTTTTGGATGCTTTCCCAGCCCAAGCACCACAAGGAAAGCAAAATGGCTATCCCGGACACATGACATTTTGCATTCATTCTTGCAGTGGCAAACGTTTAAACATTTTAATGCTGTCTGCTACTGCCACAGAAAGAAAACAAAAAGCCAGCTGTGAAAGCCCTGCTCCCTGTTTGGTGTCTTCAGGGTAGTCCCCACAAATAAGTGGCCAAATGCCCTCCTTATAGGTCCACCCAGTCAGTAATACCAGTCTGCCCATCAAAACAGTGACTAGAGAGTCACAGTCTATTGCCTTGAGTTGTGTCATGTTTCTAAATTAATTTATTTTCTCTTAGTTTTATGAAGCCATTCCCAGACTTCATCTCTGAGAGTTAGAGAATTAGGTCCAAATGGTCCTGCCCACCCTAAAATTCGTGATCCAGCCCAAGGAGAGTTAAGGGGCTCTTTTCCAGCATTACTGGAAAGGCCTCTCCTGAAAAGCCACAACATCAGCCAGCCACATGTTTCAGACCTGGCAGCGTGTTTAGGGAAGTGCCACTTCCCAGGAGTCCTCTGGGGAAAATAGAAAGCAGGGACTTATTGCAGGGGGAACACAATGGAGCTGTTTTGAAATATCCTCTGTTCCCCAGACCCCTGAGCTGCCCAACAATAACCTGACCCCCGCCAGCTTTTAGAAACAGCACCACGTGGAATTGTAAACATTTCCTGCATTTTAAGCAGGCAGGAGAAACCCTCCCCCCTGCCCCACAAAGCCATGAGGTCAGATGAACACCAAAGTTTTTAGCTCTTCTCTCTGCCAGCAGCAGAACCAGACTCGCTGGTGGCAGGACAGCTCCACAGGCTCAGGCAGGCAACACATCCCTGAGATCCTCACTGAGCCAGCACCCATCCCACAGGACCTGTCCTCCTCTCTCTTACCTTGGGGTGAGCCATGGCTGGGGCAACACCTTTGCTCAAAGGTTCCCAGGTGTTCACAAGGCCCCTTGAAATAAGGTTTGGGAGATTGTTGGGAGAGCATTCACTCGCAGAGGGGGAGATCATCACCGAGGGAGGCAGGAGCAAGAGCTGTGCCATTGCCCTGCCCACACACCATATTGTCTTCCTCCAGCAAAGCTACTCCAGAGGCTTTCTCTGATGCCAACAACACGAGCGAGGAGGGCAAAAAAAAACCCAAAAAAACTACAGCCTCGTGAAAATGCCCTGTCTGTTCATTTCCACAAGCGCTGGCGAGACATTCTCTAAAATCATACACATGTAAAAAGATCTAGAGGTTGCTGGTTAGTTTGTCATACATTTTTATAGGCTTTTCTGAATGGTTTTAGATTTGACATAGTAACTGACTGTTACTAGAAATAAACTGTAAGTCAATTCCATGCTTCCATAATTCACTGCCCAGGGTTGTTCAAAAAGATTTAGTGATACTTGTGATAGACAGCAAGCCTCTTGATGTTTTCATTTTCACTTAGTGCCTGTAATTCCTCAAACTTGCTGACCTCTACAGAACAGGATGGAAAAGGGCTCCAGAACTTCTTTGAAGGCACTCACTCACCAGAACATCTGAAACACTCTCATTTGGCTTCTTTTCTTTCCAGGGCACAAACAACAATATGGGAATAAAGCAATTGCTGTTGTTTTTAAAAAGGTGACTGTTGTTATTATCTCCATGACAGATCATGTGGTTTTAATAATTTATAATGGAAGAAGTTAAACCCCCCCGCAAACCAAAAATGTATTTTTGTGACTCAGAATGTCAGTTCTCCTGACAGCTGCATATTGATATTTCTCTGACCGAGTGCCTTCATTTTGAACTTTAACCTCTTTATAGACATTTTCCTCCTCTCTCCAGAAGTTAACAGATAAATTTTAAAGGCTCCATGTCTGGATGTAAAGATGCACAAGCAGATGTGTGCCTATGGAGCGTGCGACCAGGAACGCTGGTGCGCCGGGACTAACAAACATGTGAACATCCAAATATTTAAGATGCCTTCACATTCCTGGTGATGGTGCATGAAAGCCACGCAGGGGGCAGAGCACATTCCCGCTCGGGGAGCCGATGGCCATGAACTATTTAACTGTAACAGTAGGAAGAGGTAACAAGCAAAACTGCTGTTGCGGCTCCTCTTAATGCAGGGTTCCCGGGACAAAAGCACCTTGATAGTATCAGCACGGATCTGTCATTACGATTTAATTACCAACAACAGGCCACTGACATTTGAAACCCTTCATCTGATTCCGATCCTGAAGGTGGAGCGGAGGCCACCTCTCCTTCCCCCAGAGGGTGATTCTTGCCTCGGCACAAAACACCGTATGGCTAGCGCCAGGCTGGCACCGCACCTGGAAACACGGTCCCTTGTTTCCTTGGCACAAGTGGAGACCTTCCCAACGGTGCTGAACACCACAGAGAGCTCCTTACCAATGCCATGGAGCAGATGGGAAGCAGCCAGGATCCGCGCCCAAGCTGGGTTGTTTTGGGAAGAACCAAAAAAACAAAGCACGGCAGCCCGGATCCCAAGACAGAGCAGAGCAACAACGAGAAACGGAGCTTTCTTGGGGTATTTGTAAGCAACCTGGTGATTTTAACCTAACTGGACAGAAGCATCTCCAGCAAAACCTGACCCTGAGGTGTTTGCAGTGGGGATCATTCTAAAAGTTACAGGTATTTTACAATAGAATGAACACAATGCAGCTTTATACTGTACAGTCCGGTGCAGCCCTCTGCAGCGAGGACTCACATAAATTATATCCCAAGAGTCCTTGCAGAAAAAAACAAAACAAAAACAAAACAAAAAAAAACCCCCAACAAACAAAAAAACCCCAAACCAAACAAAAACAACCCCACAACCCGCAAAGAAAATTACTTGGAACAAAAACAAGAAAGGAGACAAAAAGAAAGAATTATAGGAATCACAATCATATATTTCAATGCATTTATGCGTCCGGTTATTAAACAAGGATCTGAAAAGATAGTAAGGAAAAAAACTTAAATTGGGGCTTTGCATAAACTTGTCATCAGACAGATGATTCTCCTCTGTTCCTTTTCTTCTGTGCATTAACTATTTAACATTATTTTATTTTTCCTCTTTTAGAAAAAGAGAGGAAGAAATTGCAGGCTTTGCACACCCAGCAGAGCCAGCAAAGATCTTTCACAACCTGTCTAGCAAGCCAGTGGCTTGCTGAAAATCAATCAGCTAACACAAACCAGCACTGCTGACTCACAGCCATTAGATTTTGTTTGGGTATTTTCACATATTGTCTAAACTTTGCTTTTTGTCTACAAGGTTTACACCAAACACCTCCATCTACTCAGACTCGGATGAACCTTGTGAGTCCCTTCCAACCCGGGATATTCCAGGATTCTCTCACACGCACTTGCAGAGGAACCCAGGAGAAAAGGTCAGTTGTGACTCAGAAGAAAAAGAGGGAAGGAATAAATTGCAAAAAGGTGCACTGGAAGTTAACGTGCCTCTTGCACTTTTAGCTAGAGTGCTGGAAAAGCCCCTACACACACAGACACATAAACACATTTTTTATGAATCAGGCCTTTAGTTTTAATTGCTTCTTACTATATAGGCCAATTAAGGATGAGTTGGCAGGATGAGGATCTTTCCCAGCTCATTTGAAGGTAGGAAAGGTGGAGTTTGCTTTGCTGGAGGCTCCCATTCACACGCTTGGCCAAAAAAAATATGAATGTCACTAAGAACCCCTAGTAAAAATCCTCGTTCTATATAGGTAGAAAAGTAAAAGCAGCAGATCCAAAAGCTTCCATTTGGCCCCATCTCTCAATTCCAAATAAAATCAATTACAGCATCTCTACTTGTCTGAGCTCTCAAAGATAAATACCAATAAATACAGATTCAGAACTGCACCTAGAAAAGTCTCAGGTACGCATGTCCTCTGAGAGCTCCCCTCCTTTTATCTATGATTGATCCTCTTCACCTTCAGAGTGTGTTGAGGTCAGGGCTTAGTTAAGAATTCCTTTTAAAACATATTATAGACACTTTTCAATATATGCTGTGCATTTTGCAATGCAATGGATGATTACAGAATCACAAACCCAAAGCACATTAATTGTGGATGCAATCAGCCTAAGTGGTGAGTATGTAGAGCTTACAGATGTTGTATGGGTAAGGAAGCATCTTCCAGATTAAGATACCATTTTTTTGTTGTGTTTTGGGGTTTTTTTACAACCACTTTAAGCATTTTCAAACAAACATAATTAGCAATGAGGACTGAAATGGGCTTGCAAACATTGTGCTGGAGTCAGACAGTGCCTTGTGATATTCCTTGTGGCTGGATGCAGGAAAATCCTACTCTCAAGGTAGCAGTGAAGGATTTTCCTGCAGGGAATAGGAATGGGTGTCAGACTGCCCTGCTGCAGGTGAGGAGCTCCTTTGGCCCTGGTGCCCACGCCATAAATTGATATTAATGGCAAACCATCAAACCAGATGGCAGCCAAGAGGTTAACCCACAGCCAGGCTGAGCCAAGAGTGAGCACGAGCCCCAGCCCACACCATCATTTTAAGATTTCTTAGCAAAAAACAACACTCTGCACAAGAGGAAAGGTTAAAAAATTGCACATTCAAGCCAAATTGGAGCTTATCAAGCAAGTGGTCAGCCCTGCATTGGTGGGAATAAAGGGGTCTCACCCGCTGCTGGGAGGGGCCTTTTAATCTGAATTTTTCAGAAACTGAGAGTAAAAGATCTTCACAATCCCCTCCAGTCTCCATATCTGTGCATCTAAGAGTCTAAAGAGCTTCCAGCCTGATTTTCCAAAACATCTACAGCTCCCCAGGTAGAGAGCGTGGGTGGCACCTCCAAAGCAGGCCCCAGGTCTGATCCAGCCCACCACTCTGCTGCTGCACTCACTTAGGAATGACAGAGAAAATGAAAACTTGATAAAGAAAATTAAAAGCTGGCAAAAGTGAACTCTGGATTCCTAAAACTTAACACAACAACAACAACAAAAAAAAAAATGGAAAAAAGCTTCCAGCTCATGATAAACATTATAATGAAGCCTCTAATTTTCCTAATGAAAGTATTATCTATCAAGATAAAAGTAAAATGATTTATTAGATTTTCAAACATCATAGAAATAAAATAGTAAATCAGTCCAGGCAGTAATTATTCCATCTCAACTTGAAGCCATTAACCCTTTGCCTGCTGTGAAGACCTCCTAACTACTCTTTTTAATTCCATAACCCTATGAAATAGCTTTATATAATCTAATACTAAACAACAATTACCTTTGACTTGAACAGGAGTTGAAATATTTTCTTCAAAATGCGCCTGAATTCATGAGAAGAGGAAGCCCAAGGGCCCATCTGGGAGGGCTAAAATGCTTTTCAAAAAGAGCCCCTGAAATTACAAACTTGTGAAACTCTAAGGAGGGCACCTGGTCTCTGCCAGCTCTGCTCCTCATCTCTCCCACCTCTGTTCCCCTGCACTCATCCTGCTCTGGCAAAAATCAGCCTGCTGTGTTCACTGTGATTTTAAATGCTGCAGCTCTCCATCAGCTTCCCTCTTATTAAAGCACAGAATATACTGCTTGTTGCTACACAAAGTGTCCCCCCACCCCACCCCCCTCACTAATGGCTCTTTTCATGATCTGCAGCAAGGATCATTTAATCTGTGAGGAATGGAAATTTCAGTGTTTGCGTATCGCCAGTTATTACCTTTTATTTCCAAATTGTGTATTTGGAAGAGGAGGAAGGACTTAATGCCTTTATTTGCTGCAGAGCAAATGTTCAAGGATACTGCAGAAAGCAGTTTGTCCCAGCATAATTTTAGATGCTGGAACTGGAAGGTGCTCCAAGCCCCTTGGCTGCCATCCTCTTGGCATCTTGTGCAGCCTGTGGCACCCTTTGCCACTTCCCACCCTTTGCAACCCCAGTGTTTGGGGACAGAGGGGCATCACGTCCACTTTTTGCATTTATTCTGATCACCCTTCTCCATGCCAGCAGCCCTGGAGGCGCTTCAAAAGCCAGGCAAGCCCCTTTGCTGTGGCAGACAAGCCCCCTTGCTACCCCTGCATGCCACGCTGCCCCTTGGTGCCCCATGAAAGCAAACAAGGCAGTCGTGGTGAAGTACAGATGGATACAAAAGGCACAAATAATAATAATTTTTAAAGTTTGCATGCAGTAGCATCTAAAGCTAACTCATGTTAGGCAAGGAGATTGTAAAGTCCTCCTGAGTGCTTTAGGAAATTCAGGCACCAACAAAATCTGGGAGGCAGCCTAAGTGCTGCCCTCACAATATTTAAGCCAATGAATATAAGAAGAGGAATTGGAATATCAAAAATAATTACATGAAAATAACAGTGTTTATTTTCCCAAGAGCTTGCCCACCTGCAAGTTCTGGTTTTGCCAATGTAATCCTGCATTTGTCTGAGCAAACTGGCTGAGAGGGATTAAAGCAGGACTCCGTGTGCTGGTGCCAGGGCTCAAATTCAGCCTGCAAGTTTCAGAGAGCCCTGAATTATTATGGGAATTAGTCAAGGGAGGAGTAGGAATTTAACCTAAATGCTCATCCTTTGGTGACTTTAAGTTACATTTAGTATCATTATTTTACATCAAGCTTCTGAAAATTATTTAATTTTTTTCCCTGTTTCATGCCAAGGTCTTAATCTTTACTGCACTGGCAGTGAGAACGTTTTAAAGAATCATTTCCCGAGACACGTTTAATACATTTCCAGTAAATTGTACATAAACCTGTCCAGCTGGCTGGGTCATTTCATCAGTGACACACCCACTGAGTGCAGGATGCCACCTGAGATTTACCTCAATGCTTTCAAAACCACAGCGATGATGGGATAAAGCTTTGCTAATGTGTGAGTGCGATGGGGAATACACTGATAACTGCCCACCAGGGAGTACAAGGATCTTTTTTAGGTTTGTTATGGGAAAGATTACACAGCGGATTAGACAAAGGGGGTTGAAGATCAGCACTGAAATTACAGCGACTTTAGGAAAAGCAGCATTAAAAAGCTGGCTGTTTATTTAAAACCACTTAAGAAACAGACGGTGAAGTTTATCAAGTGTTTCTGAGCTGTGTCCTGTACAGCTTTCAGGGACTGCTCCACATGCTCAGGAATACAAACAGAAGTTTTCACAGGATGAGGGTTCTGAGCAGGATCTGCCATGTCAGGGCACAATACCAACAGTGACTGCCTCACAGTCAGCTCTGCTAAAATTACATCAATAAAGAATGTTCAAGATGAACATTTTTAATGGCTCCTCTTACGAATATATTTGCTGAATCCAAGCAGGGCGGGGAAGAAGACAGAAAAGCTCTTTTCATTGTTCACAAGCTATTTCTGATAAAGAGTGCAGAGGAGGCGAAGTGCTGAGGAAAGACATCCTGCTGAAGCCAACCTGAGGTGCACCCCTGATTTTAGGAGGAAGTGTCTTGTTTATGGCACAAACACAGTCCTTCCCTGCAGGCACCTTTACCAGCAATGTCACCAGCAGAGTATTAAGAGAGGCCGTGGGGACGCCTCATGTCCCAGTAGGAGGTGGAGTTTTGGAGCAGCACGGCCAGTGGCAGTTTTGGCTGTGTGAGCATCAGCACCTGGTGCCACTGAAGCCCTCAGTGACAAAGGTGACCAGCTGGTGGGTGACCAGTTATGGCCCAGTCCCCTCCCTCTGTCCCCACCAGCAGTGGCCGCCTCGTGCAGCTCTCAGAAGTTGAGGCAGGCTGGCATCCTCGGCGCCGTTCAGCACCGCCGTTTAAGTGAATTTAATAAAATTATTTTTCTAAACTGTTTTAGATGCCATTTCTATAATCCATAAAATTTATTGTACCTTTATGTAGAATTATACTGGAGTTGAATATATAAATCAATTTATAAGGTCTAATGACATACAAACGCTTAAAAACTAAAGGCGATGTAGTAAATTCAAATTACCATTACAAATGTAAGCTTTGTAGTCAGTGTGTGACCCGCTAAGGATTATATTTAACTCCCCTGAGAGTGGTTTATCATAAAACTTTATACTTTTATTACAGTGAATTATTAACTCCTCCATGATGTGAGTCATTCCATGCTCTGACTATAGCTTTTTTAATGACACTATAATAGACATCTTGCTAATAGCAATAGGATTGCTACCTCTGAGGTTAGAAAAAATAGAAAAGCCAAAAAAAAAAGGGGGGGAAAAAGTGAAAATAAAAGATACGTGCAACAAATACGTGACAGTGCGTTTCCCAAGAGAGTAAAAAATATGGACCTGTAAGAAGTTCCATCCAAGGCCAAACTGCAGAGAGGTCATGACAATCTTCTGGCCATGTGGAGAAGCCATGAGCTGAAAAGGCTGGTATCTGAAATAACCAAAATGTTTTACCATTAGAAGATACAAAAATCTGAATTATTATGATTATTTAATTTTTTTTTATGTGAAGAAGAATTCTTTTTCCTCCTGATGTTCCAGTTCAATCAAGCTACTTTAAGGTATCTTTACATAAACTACTTGACAATCATTCCTTCTTACCAGGAAGTTTCCATAGCCTTTTCCCAATCAACATTTGCACCATCCCCAGTGATCTGTGGTTTAATATCAGTATTTCCAGACCCTCCCTTGGCTGGAATTGGTCTAAAATCCTGGGAGATTTCTGGGCTCAATGACAGGACAATCCAGGCCCATGAAAATTCCAGGGTTCACTTCATTATCAGAAAAGCAAATCCAAGAGAGGTGTTTCACTTCACTTCTTTCTTTTGTGTTTTATTTCAAATTTCAAAACAGGTCTGCCCAGCCAGGAAATGTCACCCTTCTAGATGAATTTCTCTCTCCAAAAACCAAGCTCTGCTCCAGTTACATTGACAACAAAATTGACTGGATTTAAAATAAAGCTAGCCCATTTTTGACCAGATTTCCACATTTTTCAAGCACAAAGGATTTTCCATATGTTTGAATATGATTTTAAAATGACATGCACACATTTTTCCGTAAGAGAATTCTACCAAAAAGTGACTAACTACAATCTGAAGCATGCCAAGTTGTGTGGCATTACACAAAAATGAACCCGTGGGTATTTTTAAATGATCCTCACAAAAGGAAAAAAAAAAAAATAGAAAATTCCCAGTTCTTGTATCTTCAAGGTTTTTTGAATACTTGTGTTTACTAAAACAGTCAAAAAAAAAATCAAGGAGACAGTTTCCTATTTCCTCATGACACTCATTAATCCATTTATAGTGCTCCTTTTCTAGCAACATGACCACAGAGCTACTGAAAAACAGCAGGAAAATTAAAACTGGCAAAGAGAGGTCAAGCCTACCTGTACAGCAAAAAACTCCCAACAGAATAGGCTGAAACACTGGTAATGCAGTACAAGTTCTCTGAAAATTCAGGAGCTGCCCAGAGCTATCTATATGATCATCTTCCATTTAATAAATTTATTTGTAGCTGCTGCTTTTAAATGATTGAATTTTTTCTCTTTTTTACCACTGTGGTCACTGGGCATGCACCTGAGGAATATTAAAAGGACCTTGCATGAGGATTTTCAGCAGTACAAAACTTCATGGGAAGAATAACCTGCAGAAAATTCAGTCCTGCCACAAAAGTTTGCCTAATTTATCAGTTTTTCCTTGGAAAGAACTTTCATTTTCAGCCTTGCCATGGCTGCAGGGAGGACTTTCAGGGCAGAAGGCTACAAACCCTTTTACTCTGAGTGGAGTTGAGGATGTTTATTTGAGGAAACTATTAGTGTTCCTAAACCCACAAGGGATTATAGAGACAACAACTCTTGTCTTGATGAATTCCCACCTACCTCTACTTGCATTCTCAGGAAAGACTTGATCTTCAGACCTAAGCAAAAGGATTTCATTGCTGCATAGATCTAGAAGAGACCTACCAAAATTCTGTGCTTTAAAAGAATTGCTTTCTGCTCAGCTCCAGCTCTACAGCAAGAACAGGCTGCACCCTTTGTAACAGTGGCTCATGTCACTCTTCCTGCATTGATCTTCCCACCACTCAGTGAGAAATTTGTCTAAGCCTGGTGATAATTAAAAAAAAACAAACAAACAAACAAACCAACCAACCCTCTGCTCAGTGCCACTCCAGCAGGAGTTTCTGGGCCAGGACTGAAATAAAGAAAAATTATGCCACGTGAAATTCAGCCTGTGGAAAAGCAAAGAGTCTGCTGTTGTGACACCATGAAGTACTCTCTTTACACAGGTTTTATGGGGCAGTTCAGTGCTGTGCTCCTGTTTGGGCTTTTTGTGTCTCCAGTCTCTCTTTGTCAGCGTTTACTTATTTAACTATAAAGTTTCCATTGAGGCTAAGGTTTGTTTACGAGTGGTTCTCAGCCCAAAAAGCAATTAAATGTTTCATTTACTAAAGCTGAGTAACGCTGTAAGGGTCAGCCCACAGTGACACCAGAGCAAAGCTGTGGATGTCCCCACGCTGTGGATGTCCCCACTGTGCGTGCCCACCCTTCCAGGGGCACAGGAAAGTGTCCGTTTCCTGGAGCAGCCCTGCTGAGGGCAGGTCCTGTTTGCTCACCAGAAAACCTGCTCATTAACCCAGCTCACCAAGAGTACACTGACCCCAGTCCAGTCCTGAGCACCTCACCAGACAAATCCGCTTGCCTTCAAGGTGAGGGAGAAAGGCACACACAGAAGAGAATTCTTTTTTTTTATTATTTTTTTTTTCTTTTAATGGCACTGCACATTACTGAGCAAATTGCCAGCTTTGTGCTTTACCAGACATGGGCACAGCAACTTGATCAAGGTCCAGAGTTTCCAGTTTCCTAAACTCTAACTCTGAGCCCTTACTTTGGTGAATTTTGACTCTCAGTTCTAATGCTGCTCCTCAGTAACTGCTGCTTTTCTTTATATATATATATTTTTTGACATCTAAATGTCCTTGTATCTGAGAAGGAGATGAAAGAAAAAAAATTGCAAAGTGCAGTGAATGATTTCACATTCAAATAAAAGAGGTGCTGTACTTCAGGAACTTATAAGCACCTGCAAACAGGAGTTTATAATGAAAATGCCTCTTCAAGCATAACTATAGCATTGTAGTAGTAATGCTATAATACAATAAACTATCCTATTAAATCTTAAGAGTTAGATTTAATAAGACAGTGATTGTATATTAAATAAATGCCAAATTATTATTAAAAAATGCTTTACTGAGGTTTAACAACTCTGTCTTATAGTTGCTGCCTTATTACCCCCAAATAAAATGCATGCACAAGAACATATATTTAAACCATTGCATAAAGCACACACACACAAAAAAAAAAAAGTTACAAATATATTATTCAAATCTGGAAGGAACCCAGCCTTTGAAAGGTAAAGTTCACAGGTTTGGGTTAACAAGAACAAAACAACAGTTTAGGTGACAGAACTTTCATGGTGCTACCACAGCGAAATCCTTGAGAACATTTGAGTCTGGGGGCTTTTGGTTTGTTTAGTTATTTGGATTTAGGTTTGTAAGTTCGAGTTAAGCCAAGGTGGCTCAGAAAAGAGATTAACCTCAAACTCTATTTCTGGCCAACAAGAGATGGAGGAAATGTTGCAGCAGGCAAGCAAAAATGCATTGTTGACAAATGACTCCATTTATAGTCCAGATTTCGGACACCTTGTCCTTAGTCACCAGTGACATCTAATTTGTCCCTAAAAAAACTAGCCCTTACATCTTTGTTACTTTAGGCTTTAGGTTAAGACATGTGGATGTCCCTCATAAATCTGATCTCCTATAGGGCCTGTCTCCTTCCAGTACCTTCCCAGTTGAGGGAAAAAACAACAAAAAAAACCCAAACCCCACCATTACCCATTCTTTTCCTTCCTGTTCCAAAGACCTCATCAAGAATAAAGAAATTGTCCTAAATTTAGACATGTTAATCCCACGGTGTTTGTGTGAAATAGGTTAGTCAGACTGAGAACAAAAGGGAGGGAGCAGAAAGCTATAAAAAGCAAATGAAGGAGAGAAAAAAATATATCTACTGTACTTCACTAGCCAGAATCACTGTGGGTATACACCATACAGGGACATCCGTCAGCACCAATCAATACGTGTGGTGTTAGTCATGGATGATAAATTTGAAAGGGATTATAACTGTAAACAGTGATCAATAGAGACTTGCTGGAGGAGACAGAGAGGAAAAAACAACCTTAAAATGTTACACGGTTAATAAAGTAAGGGGTCAGTCTTAAACAAAACTCCAGTGAGACCCACTTATTTCAGAGCTGTTTCTACAAGGAGGAGGGGAAAAAAAGCCCTACCTATTTTCATAAAGCAATTGCTACTAAAAGGGCACATTATTAATTTACAGCATATTTGCTGATCCCTCTGTTTCGAAGTCACATCCTCCATTAATGTTTGGTTGGAGATGTTTTGCTGGATACAAGCTGGCATCCCCCAGACCCCCAGAGAGAAGCTTGCTTTCCTCCTTGCTCTGCCTCCCCCTCCTTCCCCCCTCCTTCCCTAGCACTGACTTCACTATGGGCACATGAGTGATCAGAGCATTCACAACGGTGACATTCCCCTCTGCAAACAAATTCATCCAGGGCTTCAAGTAAAAAATGCAGAGAGCCTGTGCTGTTCACCCACAGATGAATGGAACTATCCGTCTTGTCACCAGGGGTCGTAGCAAGAGGTTACTGCGAGTATATACCTTGGCTTCTGTGCTGACGTTTGCAAGCAGCTCCCTTGCAAAAAATAAAATAAAATAAAATAAAAAATCCTGCCATATCAAGCACTTATCCAGTCCCTCTAGAACCCTTCTCAGATCATGTCTTTCCACACCTTTGGAGTCACAGCTCCAGGCTTGACATATATATTTTTTTTCTGCTGACCTTTTAGCGTCCTTTCTGCCACAGTGTGTAAACCATAAGCTGATATATGAAGGCAATTTTTAGTGGTGCCACTTGTATCTGAGTGATTGCACACGCTTTACGTTTCTGGCCTGCCACCCTTCCACCTTTTGAAGATCTCTCTATTTCTTTTAAAGGAACTGCAACAGAGGTGAAAAGAAGTTTAACTGCTTCAAGACTTTGATGGCCCAAGAGCACCTGTTTTGGGTTTTCAAGAAGATACGCTGCAGATTGGCTGACCAGTGCTTATGCTCAAACACTAAATCTTTCTTGCCTTGCATATAGACCTGCAGGGGTTGAAGGAGGGGAGAGGAAAGGCTGTGTAAAGCATTTTCCCAAATTTAAGCTGGCAGAGATCAGTGATCACAGCAGGGCAGCTTTGCAAATATGTTACCAATAAGCGCCAAAGATCTGGAGTTGCAGCCGCAGGGACCGCGGCTTACAGGGCAGGGGCCTCTGAAGATTTTCCTCGTGGGAGCAGGGGGATTCCAGATCTTCCTCTGGGAAGATTTGCAGCAGATGGCTTCACAGAATAATTTTTTTGTTGCCTCTGCCTCTCCCTATCCCGGTCACAGAGCTGGTGGCAAATCGCTCAGGAGGACACGAACAACAAGGTGGCATCAGACACTCCTCACAGATTTGCAGCACACTGCAGCAGTAAAATCTCACACAGCCATGGGGACACACGCACAGAGACGTTATAATATTGCAGCAGTGCCTTCCTAATTCACTGGGTGACTCGACAAGCACAAGCAATGGAGTAGCGAGCCAAAGAGGACCACCTTGAGGCCAAGGTGACGCTCTCCAGGATCAGCACCGCCTCCCCTCAGGCAACAGAGGCACCACCTTGCAAGTGTGGAACCTCAAAACCACACTGCATCCTAAAACGGGGTCACCCTCCCCAGTGAAAGGATGGACGTGCTTCACAGCCTGCAGAGTCCTTGTCACCAGCTACAGAGCCGCATGAACAGAGGAGCTGGCTGCAGCTACTGTGAACTCCTTTGATCCCAAATCAACAGCAGAACTAAGAAAAGTCCATTTTTTATCCTCACATCCCCTGTTCAAGAAATGGTTACCAGGTGGGAGAAGGAATAAGAAGCTGATCTGCCAAGGAATGACTGCAGAGCATGTATTTGGGAAGTCTAAGGAAAAGCATAAGTCGGGAGAAATGAGGGAGATTTGAAGAAGAGATTAAGATGATACCACCAAAGGGGTGTTGAGACACAGAGGAGCAGGAGTAAAGAAAGTGGAAAGAGTGAGTAAGAGAAGAAGAAGAATCCACAGGGTCAAGAAAACCAAAAGGTTGAAAATTGTAATGAAGGAGCAATTCCAATAGATCCAACCCAGAGCCTTGTCCGAATCACCTGAACACACTATGCCTATAAAGCAGGAAGGACTGGGTGCAGGATGAAGGTACAGAGTAAATGCCAAAAATCTATTACTTTTTAGCAGCAGAGGCAGAGGACCACATGGCTGCCTCCAAGTGGGGATGGGAGGTTTCCAACCTCGCAAGTTGCTGTGTAGTTGCCATGGGCACAATTTGTGCTCAAGCTGTGCGCAGAGGCCAGGATTTGGCTTGGAGCCCCTGGGTTAAACATTACCTTTACAACGCTGTGCGGTGCCTTTCCTGGGCAGGGGGGTGAGGGAACAAAATTCCAAGGGACTGCCTGATTGGTCACCAGCAGAGACCCCCTTGAGCAGTCGTGTGGCACGTCACATGTGTCACACACACCGGAGTAAGGACGGGAAGAGAAAGTACCAGGCAGAGAACCGACAAAAAGCTTTGACTCTGTCCTCCTTGGGTCTGATCCAAAGCGTGCTTTCATCACACAGTCATTGATTTAAGAGTCGGAATGAGCCCTTTCTTCCAATGGGAGCTGGATTCCCAGCTGCCCTTTTTTCAAATGCTGGCCTCGGCATAAAGGGAGTATAAGTAATTTTCATTTCAAAGAGGGCTGCAATTGTCCTGTATTTTAATGCTGGACACTAGGAGTAGCCTCTTCTGCGTGACACTGGGAAACATCACCCACCCCACCTCACCTCCAAGGGCCCTTCCTCCCCCTCCAAGGCATCCCTGGTACAGCCCAGGTTAGCAAAGGGGCAAAGCCCTGGGGGCCAGGCAGGCATAAAGCTGCGGTTCCTGTGGAAGGCTGTAGACTCGCACTAGTGGTCTAGTGACCCTGATGATATTGATGACAATTAGTAGACAGAGATTAAAATGGAAATGAGGGAAGGATTCGTCTGTCACTTTATCCATCAGCTGTAGCTTGCCCCAGGCAACAGACACACACTGGGCTTTTTGTTTTGTTGTTAGTCTCTTGTTCAGCTCAGTTGGTTTCAGCGGTTTGCTTAGTTATTACTAATTTTTTTCTTAAAACTGCTACAAAAAGGGGTTTTTGTCAAATATCCACCACGGACAACTCACAGCACTGAGTGTGCAAACCATCCCTGGATATGTCTGCTCTACTGCCTGCTTGATGCTGGGAGTGTTGAAGAGCTCCACTTTCTTCTGCTTATTTCAGTAGTTTCTGTTTCTTTTGTTATTTTACTACCTGGGAAAGCAATTGGACTGCTGGGCTAGAGCCGGAAGGTCTCTGTTTGACTACAGCCAAGGCAATGGCAGTACTATGTTAGTTTAGGGCTGTATGGCTGTGGCTTTTCAGGCTGGGTGTCACTTGATGGGGAGTCAGTGTGATGTGCCCCCTCTGAGAAACCTGTCCCATCCACCCTTCTTCTCCCAAGACTGTAAATTGCCATTTCCTGAGATTGGAAGACACATCCCCTAAACTTTTCCTGAGATTACAACTCATATATTCATCTTGAGGAACTCAGGGAGGTTTTGTTTAATCCTAAAATGTCGTAACTTGAGAGAGAGAGAATTCTTGTGAGGGTGATATAACATTCTAGCCCACAATTACCAGACCATTTTGGTTCAGTAGTCCACCCAGAAGGAAAAAAAAAAAAAAAAAAAAAAAGTCATTAAAACATGCTCCTGAAGCTCTTCCATGGTCTGCAACATGGATCTCTCTTCATGGCACCAACATTTCCCTCCTGCTTTCTTGTCCTCTCTTGTATCTCCCCTGCCAAAATACATCTCCAGGATGCAACTTTGCAACTTTTATTAACACCCCATTCCAGTATTGTGTATACCCCACATACGATAAATAATGAGCAACAACACAGACAGAGAGTCACCCTCCCCCTGAAGAAAAAAGCAGATTCAGTATTCATAAAGTATTAGAGAGCAGGCTCACATCTGCCACGGTCTTTTCATGGCTTCTGCTGTCACCAGCTCTGCTGATTTGCTCCCGGGAAAAGCCTGGGCACAGACATGGCAGGAGCCAGGGAGCAGAGCTCAGGTCCTCCCCTCCCCACACACCCAGGCACACACTCCATGTTCCCGTGGGACAGAGGCAAATAAATGGAAAAGATGCCTCTGCTGCCATCGGGGCACGGGCACAGAGAGAGCTCCTTCCACTTAGCACAGTCAGAGCAATTAAGGGCTCGCTCCTTAAACTTAAAAAGTCCTCGCTGTGGTCCTGATCCTACAATGAGATGGATGAATGGTTGTCATTCACACAATTTCACTGCAGATCTTAAAAGAAATGGTTGGAAATCTGTGATTTCCCAATGGGAATACAATCACTTTTATAGGCTGAAGTCTTGCTGGAAAGAGAGGGACGGGGGCAAGGCAGCAGGTATTCTGCTGCACCACCAGAGGAGTAGGGAAAGATTTCTACCTCCATCCACACATTTCCCAGTTGGGACTAAACCTGAACAACCTGATTTATTACACCTGCTTTTCACGTGGTTAGCTGCAAATGTTTCTCAGGTTTCTACTGCTGTTGATGGACTACTGACTAATCAAAAAGTCAGGAGTGCAAATTTGCAGTACTGGCTGCTAGCCAGTTTGCCCATAAAAGGTTTCCAAATGGTCACTGAGCCCTTAACCCTGATGAAAACAGCAACAAAGACACTGCCCCAAGCTCCTGCTCCTGCCACAGCCTCCCTCTGGCTTTGTTGCATGCAAACATCATTGGGTTGATTTTTTTTATTTTTTTCAAAAAAAAAAAAGAGTACAATTCCAGAACATGCAGCAGAGAGGCCTTTCTACTCATTAAAAGCTACATGTGGGTGTGAATTATTTTATATCCTCCTTGGAAATTATCAGACCACCTCAGAAAATGATTAGTTTTCGCATAAGGTGCCAGATCCTCTGGTCCATTTAGGCTGCTTTATGCCACTTTGATGGCTCAGCTCAGCCCTAAATAAAACAGGCTTAATTATCCTTAGGATTTCTCCTGCCTTGGGAAATCTCCAGGTAATGTGGAAATGCCACAGGGACTCCTACACCACCACAGCTATTAGCGGCGGCGAGCAGTGGCGGGGAATATCCCCACGCCCCATTGATTTCCTGCTGCCGTGGCTGTGGGCATCTGGCACAGATGAGGGCCACCCTCGGGCTAATGCTGTTTATGCCAAGGAAAAGAGCCTGAGAGTGGGACAGCCCCAGGACCACTGCTTGAAAATAACCTTGTGAGGCCGAGCCTAAATCAAACATGAAACACTTACGGCTTGGTGGGAATGCCGCACTCCGAAAGTCCATGGCTCGTGGGAGAAAAGGGGCTCGTGGCTTGGGAAAACATCTAGTTTTCCAAAGCCCTCACTCCTGCAGGAATACAAGGGACATGGAAATGTCCTCAGCCTTAGAGTAAGCATCTCTTCTCAGAAAAAGACCCATGCCTGCCACCGTCACCCCGAGAAGCGCCACTCCAAAGGGATGCCAAGCCCGGAGTGCTGCTCTTACACAGAGGCTGCACAGGAGAACGCCCCCGGCCCCATGAGCCAGGCAGTGGGGGCTCCTCTGCAGACACAGCAGACAAAAACAGGGTCTTTCAGGGCAAATTACTGCTCATCCTAAAGAAGATGCCTAGAGGTAAAACCTCTAGGTTTTACCATCACACACACAAGTGGGTGACCAGCTCACAGGTTTCTGTTGCAGGTACCCATGTGTCCTCCTGGTATTTGGGGTAGGATGGGTGGGTTTGCAGGTCTGTCACCTGAATACATGACAAAGACACAGAAAGAGAGGGGATGGACTTGCACAGGGGCACTGAACACAACACAAAGAACGGGGCCACATCTCCTTGGCAGAAACCCACAGCCTCTTCCCACCGCATACCCCAGGCAGTTCACTTCCATCACAAAGCCAAGGCAGGGTTATTTGGGAGCTCACATTTCACTCGCCTTTGTCTGTCTGCCTTCCTGAATCTGCAAACATCACTGTCGTAGAGCAGATCTGTGTCACATTCAGAAAGCCAGAATTTCTGCATCATGCTTAAAGGAAAGCTGAGATTTTGACAAAACTGATGGGCAAGCTCCCCTCACACTAGAGAAAGTTTCTTATGCACCACGGGCGAGTGGGCGAGGGAATTTGTTGAGACCTGTCGTAGCACCAACAAGAACTAAAAAATCTTGCAGCAGCTACTGCCATCTGAGCCTGTCAAATTCCACTGCAAACAATATGTCACTCTGCTGGGGAGGCGGCGAACAATCTGAGGGTGAGAAAAAGGGACGTCTGAAGTATCCAAAAAACTCACTCCAAAGGTTTTTAAGAAGAAGAGAGCCCATCCACGCACGCGCACGCGGTGCCTCTGGCCAACAGGCATTCGCTGGAGAACTGCAGCTTCCATGTTCTCACCAGCTTTTAGAGTATTCCCCAAACCCCTTGGTTCCAGCAGGATAATGTCAATTCTGGCACATCTTTCTTAAATTCATGGCCAGAGAGCACAAATACTGATGGAGGAGGCAGGCTCAATAGCTGTCTCCCTTTCTGGCGAAATGCAGGATAACAGGCCCTGAAAGGACCAGGCCTTTTTTTGACCAAACCTGCTTTAACCAGGTTCTGAACTGCACACTGGCAGAGGTAACACCATTTGCTTTGCTCCCTCTGGGGCATTTGGAGAGTTTGAAAACAGCTGAGAAGAACAGGGAGGAATGGGAACATCAGAGCATCAGCCAAGGGCCCCATGCTCCAGGGACATTTTCCTCTTCTTTCAAGCTCTTTCTCCCTCAGAGCTGCATGTGTTGTCTTCCACACTTCTTTGCTTCCCCACCACATGCAGTATTCCCAGCAAGTAAACCTTCTCCTCTGGAGGTACCCAGGAATGATGCCAGGGCTGCAGAGGAGAGCAGGGAAGCCCCTTGCACTGGCTTCTCACCAAGGAATTATTAGCCACCAGGATTGTCAAAGGTTTTTCCACTCTTTCCAGGCTGAGTGTCAATGGTTTTCCATTAACTGAATTTTAATATCCCAATGTTTTTTACTGCATCAGAGCCTTGTGAAAGAAACCATGGTAAAGGATATCTCTTGGAACATATTCCCAAGAAACACAAAGCTGACAGTTCCCATCTGCTTTACGAATTGGCCCTTCCAGCAAAGGAAAATCCACAGGCAAGGGAATACGGCTTCTGACTTAAGTGCAGCGCTCTATATAAAATTTAGGGGGAGGAGGGTGATATCCCTCCCATGATATCTGTTAGCATTGTCTCTAGGAAGGAAGAGGCAAGCAACACAATGATATAACAGCTTTGCCACAGAGAGAGAAATATCCTGGAAAACATGCTTTGAATTAAAACCTGAAAGTCTAAGAAGAAAACAGAAAATTAGAAACCTGTGTCAACTGAAAAACAGACTAGAAACAAAACAGATCAACAACTCACAGAGCAAAACAGCATACAAATTGGAACAATCAATATGAATAACAAGAAAACCAAAGCTGAGGATCAAAACCTAAAGTACACTTGCTAAGTCTGAAATAACCACATTTCTCCCTGAAATGCAAGGCCAAAGCTGCTTCTTAAGGACAAATCATTGATGTTAATTACCTGCACAGGTTTGGAGAGTGAAAGGAGAAACCTGAAGTTCTTTCAAGGGAGATAGAAAGTGGAAAAGGACATCTTTTCTTCAGTGTACCAAAGCAAGGGCTTTTCTTCTCCCCCCCCTCCCCTGCCCCCCAGCAATTTTTCATAGCCACAAATACAGCCAAAACCAACTCCCAGCTCCCCAGCAAAATACCTGAATTATAGTACTGACTTCTCAGAATAAACTCACTTAAAAATTACACATTTGAAAATTATAAGAAACCTCCTGAAAACATGCAGCTAATGAAACCAAAGCTTTTGTTATGAACACTGTATGTCTGAGCAGGCCAGACCTTCCTAGCCTGTAACAAGATTCCCAATTTCTCAGACAAGCACAAAACCACCTTCTGTGTCGCCTATTTTAGTCGCAGGAGCACCTCTCCTCCCTTGTCAGGTACCATCTCACAGCCCCGTGGAGTCTTGTTAACTTTCTACCTTTTGTGCTTCTCACTGTTCAAAGATTTCTAAAAACTGCACACAAGAAAGAATTGCAGAGAAACTTGTCAAGGCCGGTCGGTCTAAAGCTGGACCTATCAACCGTGATTTGCTTTAGGAACAAACACAAGCAATAGCCTCTTGCCCCTTTTCTCTGGCTGTCAGCAAAGAAAGGGGAATCTCTGAAAACGATCTAAACCCCATTTTCCCAAGCACCAGTTAGCCCAAGAACAACTACATTGAACCTTCAATTTAATATCCCCAAAATTGCTATATTTTTCCTTGTTTCATATAAATCTGATTTGTCCAGATATATTTCAGGTTTTCACAAGTTGATTGAGGTATGGTTTAAAAGAAATATGATCCTCTGCCTTTTCAGAGGGATGGGTATTTTTATACCGAGATATATTTCCCGCAGCACGGGTCCAAACACAATCATCACCTCGAAAGGGAAAGCAATGTGCCCTGGAGAGGAGGAGAGGAGTGCACCTGGCTTCACAGCATCTGTGAGCAGCGCCCTGAGAATAAAACCGGGTTTGCCCCCCGGGATTTCCTCATCCAGTGGCTGCTGTGCCTCTGGCTGCAGGAGGAACGCCCTTAGCAAAGAGATTGCTGGTCACACCTCTTCCCGCTGTGCCTAACCCTGGAGGCTTTGCCTGCAGGCATCACTGATGCAGGCAAAGATTAAAAACATATATAGGTAGGGACACAAAAAGAAAGAGGGGGGAAAAGGATGAAAAGGAGGGGGGGGAAGACAGAAGTGAATATGTAGGGGGAAAAAACGCGTAGGACACCTGGAGACTGGCCATGCCTTAGGGAGGCCAGTGGGTACCCCATCCATCCGGCTGAAGGGCAGCAGTTCTCACATCACCCTGCCAAGTGCCTACTGGAAAGGCAGGCAGTGTGGAAAGGAATCCTATTAGGGAATAGGATGACGCCAAGCAGTTGCCTTCCTCTATTTTTAATGTGCCCTTACCACTGCCGGCATTTCAGGGAGCCTGTGCGCCGCGCCTCGATGGAAAGCCCAGCCTCGGCTGCTCCCGCGGGTCTGGCAGGCTCATCCTGAAAGGCACGTGAGCAAGCCGGAGCCAGGAGCAGGGGGAAAACCTCCCGGGCATGTGCCTGATCCACATCACTTCACAGTTTACAGGAAAGCCGGCGGAGAAGGCAGAGCTCAGCCTCAGAAAGGTGCAGCCCTGAGCGCATCACCGAGGGGCTGGGGGGCACCGCGGTCCCTCACCAGGGTCTCGTCTTAGAGGTGGGGACCCCCCAAACAGCCGCTGCTTTTACCATCCCATTAAACAAAGCACAACTGGAGTTAACTTGGCCCTTTGTAATGTACTTGTCACCGGTCCCATCCCTCTTTAGGCTGCTGAAGCTGGCGACAGCTCGATTTACCACTTGAAGAGAGCTCTTGGGAAGTCATCTGCCAGGCTAACTGTGGGAGAATGGTATTTCAAAGGGACAGATGCAAAATCACTCCTTTTTCCTCAGCATTCCTGCCGTGAATAACTTGGAAAGAGCCCCTTCAGCTGGACACGGCAAGCTCCGTGTCTCCTGCTGCCTCAGGGGTGTTTCAGAGGAGGCAGCACAGGCTCCAGGTTAAAAATCTTGGTAAGCCATCTGCCTGATCCTGCTGATTATTCAGTTTGGCCCTAAAACAGCGATTTTGGGACCTTCAAACGTGCTGGGTAAGAGATGCCTACTTATTTTTTGGGATTTTTTTTTCAAGTGAGGGACTCCTATCCCAGATCCTTGGGTCATTTTAATCTGCCTGGCTTGATTTATCCCTCGTTTTGGTGGGGGAGGCTGGCACTAAGCAGCTCCTCTTAATCTATCCATCAGTTGCCAGGCAAAGTCTGGAGCAGGCAAAGAGAAGCAACAAAGTAAATTCAGAGCAAGGCTGTAGAAGGCATCTGAGAAACTTCCATTTTCAGAGGCTACACAGGGCTGGCTGCCAGCGTGAGTGAGGCTCTGAGCTGAAGTGGATGGGCTCTGTTTTCCCACCTGAAAAGATTTCTTTGGAGCAATGTGCAAGTGGTAATGAAGGTAAAAGAAACAAAACTGTGGTTTGGAAGTGCAATCACAGATGTAACAAAGAACAAAGTACAGTGGTTTTGAACAATCCCCCATAAGAAACATAGCTACTCCCTGTGGAAAAGCATGAAAATGGCCCCACAGGAACTAGAAAAGGCAGAAAATTGGGGAAATACTAACTACAGATTTAGGAGTTTATATGAATGACCAAGACAAGATTGTAGGGATAGAGTGAGTGCATCCCTGACATGGAAGTTGTAGGGGATCTCTCTGCAAAGACAGTTGCCCAAATTGAGCAGAAGTTGGTGCAGACATCTGATCTTATAAGGCTCCTCCTGCCCTATGAACAGAAAAAGCCAAAAAATTTTGCATACATAACCACTGCCTGGGCAAAAGGTGTGAGGCTTTTGGTTGTAGTTCAAAACCATGTTGTTGAGAACAAAATTACAAAAGCATCCACTTACACAAAGGGATGAAATTATTTAATTGCTTTTACACTTCTGTTAGAAGTCAGACAACAAATGAGAGGAATTAGAATGGCTGATTTATGAGCACAAATATTACTTGGTTAATGGTACTAGGAAAACTCACATGGTCAGGATGTGCATAAGCCGACTCAGTGGGCTCAGGTGTGCAAAAAAGAAAGGGTGCAATGCACCATCTCAAAACCTCATCACCTCTGCAAGTCTGTGCAAATAAAGATTTCACTGTGTAAAAGATTTCAGCTGAAAATAGCTGGTGGATCTGTGTTCTTACAAACACACTGGAAGGAGTGAGCTACTTGGTGCCTGCTACACCCCACCAAAACAGTGTAAAAAACACGATGACCAGCTTCTTTAAAGACTTATTTATCATGTGTTGGTAAAAAAAGCTGTGTTAACATATGGGACTTCAATCTGAATGGCATATGCTGGTGTTCTCAGGCTACCAGCACTAAAAAGTCCTCAGAATTTCAAAAATTACAGGCAGCCAATTTCTTAACTCAACCCAGCTTGGGGTAGACTGCCTAATGACAGATCCAGAGGAACTGATCCCAGATGTTAAAAATTAATGGTTACTCCAATGACAGCGATCATGACTCGATCATATTTGTTGTCAACATCTAGACTCGACTCCAGAGCGATGTGTGTGTTTCTGGGCACTCCAGCGTGTACATTCACATATCTGCCGTTGGACAAAAATCGTTCTCACAATACTGAAATAATTATGAGCAATATCAGCTACAGAGGGGCCTTTTCATGGTAATCAGAAAAGTGTTAAGAATACATTTGTAGATTTCAAAGGCCACAATTTCACAACCAAGAGACAAACTGACAGTATTTAAAAAATTCTCTCAGTTTAAAAGTAGACATAGAATGAAAACACATTTGTTTCAACACAAAGCACTAATGATATAAAGGAATACTGATAATAACAATTATAAACCAAAAGCTAATAACTCTAGGAATTTGACAAAGGGAGCCAGAAAGGGGGGGAAAAAGGAAATCAACGAGGAAATGATATCTGGGACTTTTAAAAGCTTATTGAGAACAAAAATGTTGTCAGCTGTTACTGGAGAAAAATAGACAAAATGTAATAATAATAAGGAAAATATATAAGAATCCAATGAATACCTGTCTTCCATATTTGGGAACTAGATTTTATATGCATATTGTATCAAAACAATGAATCACATTCAATCTCAGCAATGAGTGAAAGGACTTTAAAACAGCAGCTAGAAAAGGGAGAGATTTTGAAGTCAGTCAGTTGGAAAATGCGCAAAGAACGGGCATGGAAGCTCTCCACCCCACTGGGACACGATGGGATTTACAATACTCCAGAAGCCCAAAGCAAAATAACATTTCTCCAAAATTTAAAACAAACAGACAGGGTCCTCCAGGTACTGTGAGGACTGTCATTCTCATCTTGGGTAAGGTAACGGGCAGTTAATCCAAAAATTATATATTGTAATGCAAAAGGAGCAAATACAAATACCTTCCAGTAGTGTGGGTTTACAGGAAATAGATATTAATTAGGATTTTTTTTTTTTTACTTAGAGGCCAGATCAGCTTGATAAGGGTGATAATGTTGGTATGCTGCACTTAGATTTTTGCAAAGCATGCGATCAGATTCTCCACACTGTTTTGACTCAGTAGGTAGAATGATATAATCTAAACAAGGCACAAATTAAAATGGATTAAAACTGGCACCTTAGATTGAAAAATGTAGCTGTGAATAGAAGTCTGAAAATTGAATAGGAATAGTTTTAACTGGGCCAGCAGCACCAGTCCTCAGTCTCATGCTATTTAACATATTAAATCAATGATTGAAAAAACCCTGGAATAAAATCATTATTAATAAAGTCTGCAGGTGACAGGGAGACTGCAGGAGAGCTCAATCAAAGAGCACACAAAGCACTCTGAATCACTTGGCAAACTGTAAACTGAACAATATCCACCCCGACAAAACACTTTGATCCAGCCAGCAACCAAGGGGGGACCCCACCTCTACCCCAAACCAGACCAAAATTGTGTTTATATCAGCTGATCGCAAAATCTCCATTCACAGCCACAAAGCCCAGTGCAGAGTCAGGCACACGGAGAGGAGAGGAGTTTCAAGGAAGAATAGAGACGTTATCCTGCCTGCGCCTTTGGCAAAGGTGCAACTGCTGCAGGAATACAGAGACAGCCCCGGAGGCAAAAGTTCAAGCAGGAAATTGGTTAATTGTGAAGGATTCAAAGAGGAAGAAGAATGGGGAAAGCACTAGAAAACATGCCTTATCATGAACAACTCACAGCCCTCTGTCCCTTCAGCTTATCAAAGGAAAGGTGACAGAGGGCCTCGATCACAGTTTATGGTGGCACAGGTCACAAAAAATAAATACAATGGGACACTTCCTTCTGAGAGACAAAGTTGTCAGAAGACCCAATGCTGGAAGCTGAAGCCAGAGAAAGCACAACTTGGGTGGAGAGTTAATTTATCGTTGAAACTATTTACTGAAGGGACTGTGGTGCATTTTATAGCGTGGAAAAACTCAAATACCGTGATTGGTTTGCATTTTAAAAGATACAAAGTACTCAAAATTGGATAAATGCACTCAAAGGCTTCTGACATGTTTCTCTCCCTTTTCCACGGGCGATGATTCATATCTCCTAACTTTTTTTTCTGGAGCCTTCCCCATGATTCACACATAATATTTGCCAGAATATTTAGCTCCTCCTTCTCTATTTTCCTTACCACCTTCTCACCTAAAAGCTGCAAAACATATTTATTTGGTTGCTGCCATATAGCCTACCATGTATTTCACATGCCTGCAGCACTAATGTTCAGAGACAGATTTCACTTATTTCTGTTCGTCAGAATAAATGGTGAGAAATGGCTAATTTGCTACATCACAACATTTTAGGAGGTGAAGATGACGGAAAAAAAAAATCTACCAGCTGTCTGGAAAGTTAGGGTATAAATCCAGTCTTCTAATTATTAAAGGGGCGTGTTTAAACACCAATGCTTAAATTCAAGCATGTGGATATATTTTAGCAAGACTCAGGAGTACAGAATTGGGCAGGGCAGGGTTACCTCTCTTAATTACAACAAGCCATAATTTCCCAATCCAATTTTTTTTCAAAGGAAACAGCTAATACCTATTTTGCATGCATGTAACAAAACAGTCTTTTGCAGCTATCTTCCGGAAAACGGAAAAGAATCCTTTTTCCCCTTTTCCCCACGTTCCCTTGATATCTTGTGCCAGACTCAAACTGACAGAATTTGTCAGCTACCAACTGGAGATGCTACCAGTTTCCAAATCAGGCATTACGTGGGCCAACCAGTGGTCTGAAACCTACTGTAAACAGCCCCCAAGCGAGGAGCCAATATGGTAATTTGGGGAAGTGATTTAATGTATTGGCTTCCAGTAGCAAGTCAGACCCCAGGCAAGGAAACACACTTAGAGGGAATTCAGCGTGACACCGAAATCGGGATGGTCGGGAGCAGTTTCCTCTCTGGGGAAGGAAAACCAGCAGCACAGAAGTGTCACTTCAAGCTTGAACAAGTTTCTACCAGCAGAACTTGTCAGGACACTGTCAGGCAGGAGCTGACAGCCATAAATCAGTGCAGCTCCAAACGAACTGCTGAGCACACAAGCTTTATAGGGAGAGGGTCTCCCAGTGACAACAGCCACCTAACGCTCCCTTACCCTAATAACTGCATAATGAAAATAAATCTGAGCAAGTGCTCAGGAATGCCCTTTTCTCCTGTGCTGTTACACTGGAGCTGGAGTAATGCCAGGTTGGGGTTTTGTTGTTGTTGTTGTTGTTGTTCTAAAAAGGTTTTGCTCTGCAACCAATTTTGTTTTGTTAAAACAAACAGAGAGGCACTTGCCATTGATCTCCCTATTAAATAGTCCTGGTAAACATTTTGACTAGCTCTGCAAACTTAATACAGATGTTCGTTCTGCGCAGATCACTCCCGACAGCTGATACAGGGAGCTAATGCGTGTCCCTGGCAGGGAAGGCAGCAGTGCAGGGGGAGAGGGAGCTGCAAAAATAAGCAGCTTTCTGGCAGGTAAGTGCTGTGCAAATACAATACCTGTGCTCAGGTGTGCATGGATGCCTTGTGTGAGGCAAGGGGGAGATTTCTAATCTGGAAATCGGAATTAAGCAGAAGAAAAGCCCCCCCAAAATGCATCCACCTACAGCTGCCCAGGTGAAAGGGGCTCTGTACACTGGACTGAGTCTGACTGGGCTCTGCCCAGCAGAAATTCAGTTTCTGAAGGTGCCAGAAGTGGGGAATCTGCAGGATTCCACACCCTGGCAACAAAAGAGGATAAACCTGATTCACAAGATAAAATAAGTGAACATAAGAAATAAAAAAGGGCTCCTCCATTTCCTCCCACAGGTCATGCGCACCTGGGTCTCTGTGGCAAACCAGCACCTCTCCAAGGTCCCGACATCCAGCCAAAGTCACCTCTTACTTGGGAAACGCTGTTGGAACTGAACTGATCAGGTGTTAAAAGCGAAACTTGCTGCTTTGGTTTGGAATGTTTCACTCCTCAGCACATCATCTGTGCTCGGAGGGCCCTCTCATTTCACCACCAGAGCTTTGCTGCACTTTGGGGTGGGGGGCCATGGCGCCAGCCCTGAGGGTGACTTCTCCCAGGATCCGCTCTTTTCCCGCATGGCTCGTTGGATAACTGGGATGGACAATCTGCCATCCACAAAGTTACCTCTGGTCATATCAGATGTGGGTGTCCAGGTGTCAGCCATGCTGTGAGGAGAAGCTGGAATTGTCCTGTTCTGGGCATGACTGGCTCCTTCCAATTCCAAGGGCTGCACTGCCGGGCACAGCCAGACCACTTATCAAGCTGGGAGCACCGCAGGGGAGCAGGAAAAATGGCAGCTAGCAGTGAGGAGTGAGGGGAAAGGTGTGAGGGGGAAAACGTGAGGGGAAAGGCTTGAGGGGAAAAACGTGAGGAGAAAGGTGTGAGGCGAGAAAATGTGAGGGGAAAGATGTGAGGGGGAAAAACGTGATGGGAAAGGTGTGAGGGGAAAAAACATGAGGGGAAAGGCCTGAGGGGAAAAGCACAAGGGGGAAAAAGTGCGAAGGGAAAAAGCATGACAGGGAAAAGAAGATGGGGGAAACGAGAGGAGGGGGAAAAGTGCATGGGAAAAGTGTGAGGGCGAACAGTGCAAGGGGTAGAAAGCATGAGGGGGAAAGCACAAGCGGAAAAAAATGTGAGGAGGTGAAAAAATGCAAGCAGGGGAAAAGTGTGAGAGGAAAAATTTGTAAGGGAAAAGTATGAGCGGGAAAAGCATGACAGGAAAAAGCATGGGGATGAAAAGCACAAGAGGTAGAAAACGTGAAGGGTAAAGTGTGAGTGGGGAAAAGCGTGAAGGAGAAAAAGTGAGAGGGGAGAAGTATGAGGGGAGAAGCGTGACGAGGAAAAACTGCAAGGGGAAAAGTATGAGGGCAAAAAGTGCGGGAAAAACCGTGAGGGAGAAAAGGTGAGAGGGAGAAAAAGTGCAAGCGGGAAAGTAAGAGTGGGAAAAAGTGCGAGCGGGAAAAAGTGTGAGGGAGAAAAATTCAGAGCGGGAAAAAGTGCAAGCAGGAAAAAGTACAAGCATGAATGTATGAGGGGGAAAGTGCAAACAGGAAAAAGTGTGAGGGGAAAAGTGCAAGTGGGAAAAAGCATGAGGGAGAAAAAGTGAGAGCAGGTAAAAGTGCAAGTGGGAGAGTATGAGGGGAAAAATGCGAGCAGGAAAAAGAGTGAGGGAGAAAACGGGAGAGCGGGAAAAAGTCCGGGCGGGAAATTGTGAGGGGAAAAGTTGTGAGGGGAAAAATGCAAGCGGAAAAAGAGTGAGGGAGAAAACGTGAGAGCGGGAAAAAGTCCGGGCGGGAAATTGTGAGGGGAAAAGTGTGGGCAGGAAAAAGCATGAGGGGAAAAACGCACAAAGGAGAAAGTGCAAGTTGGAAAGAGTGTGAGGGGGAAAAGAGTGAAAAGAGGGAAAAAGAGGTGCAAGCTGGAAAGAGAGTGAGGGGGAAAGAGTGTGGGAACAAAAGTGAAGGGAAAAGTGTGACAGAAAAGAATGTGAGGGGAAAAGCATGACAGGAAAATGTGGGAAGGGGAAAAGCGTAAGGGGGGAAAAGGTGAGTGCTTCCATGAGCCCCATCTCATAGAGGCAAGACAAGACCACTGGTTTGCCCAAGATCCTCTCGCCTCTGAAAGGATCAACATCTCCAGGATCTGGATGCTGCCGGCTAGTGTACTCAGACCAGGAATTTGGAAAGGAAATTTCAATCTGCTGTTCCTCTTAGGCTAGGGCTCAGTGCCTTTCCCAAAGAAACCTAGTGCTGGTCTCTTTGAGCTGATCAGATCACCAGCAACCAGCCCTAAGAAATTTAAATGAGGAATAACAAATAGGAAGAGATGAAAACTAATCACTTGAAAAGTAACTTTCCAGGTGCACATTCTTGCTAAGAGTCATAAAACTTTCTGAACATACAAATATTTGCACAAATAACCAAAATATTATCTCAAATAGCAGAGTGGTTAAAATAGCTTTGCAAAGAAGCAAAGAGCAAAGCCCTATTCATTCATTAATATATTTATGCATTTGTTTATTACTATGCAGCCAGCTTTAAACCCTTCCCAGCAGGGGAGAGACTCTATACCTTATGCCTATGGGCCTCATAATGCTTCCAGTGGGGATGGAAAAACTTCAAAAAAAGTTTGGCATTCAGATCCAGTTTCTCTGCTTATCTGCTGCTAATCCAAACTCTCCCAACATATCAAAAACGTTGAACCGGGCAGGAAACCACATGAGAACAGGTTTTCCTACAGGATTTCTGGCATTTCTACATTAGATTCCAGATGGAAACACCCATGAGAACAGCTTCTATCCTGGTATTTTTGGCACACTCAGTTCCAATTCTATCCGGAAACCTGAATTGGGAAGGGAAAGAAAAAAAAAAAGAAAAAACCTCCACACAAACCAGAAAGCATCAAACGTTTGTCTCAGTATTTCAGAACCTGAAGAAAAGTATATCATTTGAGGTGGATTTTAATTTTAGGAATGAGGAGACAATGGTTTTGGTTTTATTTTCAGTGGTTTGTCCTTCCTACTCCCAGTTTCACACATCCCCACAAAGAGATACCAGCATGCGCAGCTACCAAAACTAGAAAAAATGACCATCCATCTGAAAATAAGCATGCATGCTGCTCCCAAAAATATTTGGGCTTCACACTAATGACTTTGCTCCTTTCTATGCACAAGTGAATATCAGATACCTAAAAATAAAGGCATTCATCAGAACTTCTGAAAAAAAATATTTCAAAGGGGTTGTTATCCATGACTACAGCCAAAGTCAGGCTCTTTGCCAGTCAAAAATTAATGAATTAAATGTGGTAAATGAATTCACCACATTTCCTGCAGTCCATTTTTTACTTATTTACCCAGCTTTGCCACTCCCTCTAGATTGGCAGATGCTTCCATAGGTAATAACTTCAGCACTAATGACTTTGAGCAGAACCTTTCCAAAGTTATATTCAGCCCTGCTCATTGATTTCTGTTACATGGGGCTATTTAATACCAGCCTTTCTCTGATTTTTTTTTACTGCCATTGAAAGCATCTGCATTTTGTTCTCAATACTGTCTGACGATTTCTCTCTGACCTCCCAGCATCACCTCTTGCTTCATGACTTTCTGCTGCCCACACTGGGGGGAAACAGAAAGAATGGTCAAGACTGTGACATCAGTGAGTTTGTTAGCAGCTCACCTCAATACTTTAACCCTGTTGGGGTTTTAAGATGAGCACTACATAAATCTATAGCAAATGAACTCAAAAAACCCAAAAACCAGAAACAAACAAAAAAAAATCCCTGCTGCTTTGGCTCAAATAACCCATTTCAAGCCGTGCCTACCAGTCTTAAAGCCCCCAAAAGATCCGCAATCTCTTTTCCCAAAGCCCCCTGGGTACATGTTCACATACTGCTGAATTCTGCCACCTTCCTACCCTACTCCTGCTATAGAGGGTGGGACTTTTCTGTAAGGAGCACCAGGCCTTCCCTTTGTGTTCCCCAGCCACTGACTGCTGAGTGCTGACAATGGTACCTTTGACCCCCTTGAAGTGCAGAAGATATGCTTGTGTTTATACTTTAAAAGTTGGGTTTTTTTCCCCTGAAGTAATGCTGCCGCATCTACTCACATATACATCAGTTCCCTCTACTGGCAACATTAATTAAGCTATTCCTTTAATTCACCAGGTAGTCCGAGGGTTTGGAGAGGAAGATGTGCTCTGCTGGGTGGGAATGTGTGGGGATGGGTGTTATTCTCTCACTTGTTATAGCAGAAACTTCAATTCACTGATTCTTTCCAGTGTAGAATTTCTCCTGCCCAGGTTTTTAAAACTCACGTTCCATGCTATAATCCAGGGCAGCTACTTAACATTATCTTAACATATTTCAGTCCTCAACTGTGGCAGTAAGTGGGAAACTGAGGAGCAATGACTCCTGAAGCAGCTCAAGCAAACAAGGCTCATCAATCCTTGAGCTCTCCATGTTGTGGCTGGGGTGAGCATCCAGCCTCTCCTCAGCCAGGGCAGCCCCTCCTAAGGGACCAGAGGGTCCCTCAGGCTCCTTTTACTCCTTCATGTACCCAGAGGCTACTCTAAAGCAATGCTGGTTCAAAACGTGCTTTAAATCACTTGGCCGTTCTTCTACCTTTTCATTTTAATTTTTTTTTCTCTAGTTAAAGTAGATTGATTTTGTCCTGCCACAGGTAATGTTTTCCTCCTGAGGTATCAGGCCAGAGGAAGAAGTCATTCACTCTATTTGGGTGCTTGAGGAAACACAGAATGAAAGAGAATCACTTGTCATTTAAAAATCAAAACAAAAACCCAACAAGAACATCTGCCCTAAAGAGAACAAGATACAAGATTTCCCCTTTGGACCCAAGCTGTCAGTATTTTAGCAAAACCAGCAAAAGTCTTTAAATTTTCTAAGCAAATGGTGAGTAGCTCTCCACTGTTGTTCCAGAAGTTTCCATAGGTATGTTTTGGTTAAAAAATTGTGGCTTAAAACCTCTATTTAGGACCCAACCAAATAAACCTGCACGGGTATAGCAACCAATAAGGCCATTCCTGGAAAGTGAGCTTTCCTAGTGTAAGTAAAAGAAGAAAGACCACATCGAATTTGGTAGGAAAAATAACAACAGCCTCTATATCCCTGAATTTGCATATGCAAATGTAAGGGCATAAAGTTACAGACCTCTTCAGCACCTCAGTTTAAATATGCTTCTCACTCCTACGTAGCATGGCTGAGGTGCTCTCAACACACACAATTTCTTTCTTGGAATTTTCAAAATATGTCCTTATTGTGGATTTTCTTTTATTTTTTTTTTTTATCTTGATTGTATTTCTAAAAGGGATTGTACAGAAATGTTGTGTTCTGATTAAATACATTACACGACCTAGAGTCATATTTAGAGGAGAAAAAAGCATTCTTGCTCACACTGCTGCACAAGTTCCTGTTTGGGGAATAAAATTGTTTATTTCTGATTCTTCCAGGAGCTTTTGCAGACTGATCAAGTGTCAAGACATGGTAGTTGACTCAAAGGTAACATAGATATTGCCTCATAATATCTTTAGGACCTGAATCAAATCTTGAGAGATTTTGAAACTATGGGAGGATAATGAAAATACATTTCTTTCTTTGTATTATCCTTCATAATGGGAAGCTTTACATTTCTTTTCTAGCAACTATGATGTACACTGTACTATCAAGGCATTTTTAGGGACCATTTACCTGAATACAATTTATGTGGAAGGTGTCTGAGAGCCAACCTGGATTTATGCTTCCTGGTCCTTGTAATAATAGATTTCTTTCCTTTTTTGTTCTTTTTTTTCCCCATCAAAATAAATGTCAGAAAGTTCTTTGATTGTTCAATAAGGGGGAAAACCATCCTTTTTCAAATGAAAGAAATGGTTATGGGCAAGGTTTTGGCGTTGCTGGGAGCTCCACAGAGCCCTCCAGCCCCAGGGGCAATGCACACAAGGACACATTTTCCTCCAAGGTTTGTCCCAGCACCTGCTCCTCTAGCAAGCAAGGCTCAAACCCTTCCTGGGGTTTGGGTTGCCCTCCATGTTAGCCACTGAAATGGAGGAACTCCTTGAGGCAACAGAGCGGTCTTTGCAAGACAAAGACTCCCACAAAAGCAGGTTTTGGGAGGAAAATCCTTGCCTTTAAAAACATTGGTTTGGAGCAGTTCACCTAAATCATTCTTTCCCCTGGCATTTCTCAGACTCTGGAAATCCTAATGCAGCCCAGCTCTTCAGGAGTGCCGTGTTGGGGTTTTTGTACACACACCCAGGCCCATCTGGATTCCCACACAGGCCAGGTGTGTGGTATAAATAGCCCAAATTCAGCCTACCGGGGCATTATTAGATTCTCTCCCATATTCAGGTACACAGGTACACACGCACACATAAAATTCTGAAAAATTCTCCTAAGAAAAAATAAATATTTTGAGATAATTGACTTCCTGAACTATGCCATCAATTCCTGCTTTCTTTTCATAGGGACTGAGGTGATGCCTAACATGTGTCTACCTGAGGCAATGTCTTTTTGATATCATGCAGTGGAAATGGCAGAATCTGGCTCTTTAGTGACCATGACATCCAAAAATTGGATGCAGGAGTTCACCTCTCTCTCACAGGTTAAATGAATATTCTGAGAGTATCGATTGTTCAGTTCTTCCAGTGGAAGATGAATGTGATCGGCATCGATAATCAGAAAAAATATCATCTACATACCTCACATATGCAGATGGTGGCTGTTCAATACCAGTCGGCAGTGCAGCTTCCTGGTGTGACAGGAAAATATCTGCAGCAACTGAGGATTAACAGAGGCCATTGCTACATCAGTGTTTTGTTTGTAATAGCTCCCATTCTATCAGAAATAACTGGTTGCACATTTCTGTGTCTGACATTAAAATTCACCATTGAAATCTCGCTTGGTAATAATAAAGCCCCTGCAAGAGTCTCTACAAACACACTAGACTCCAAATTAAAGAGCAAGTGTATTGTTAGGGTGTGCATGGATCTTTTTTGAATTAGTGCTAGGTGAACAATAAATAAAATTCCAGGAGAAGTTCCCCAAGCTGATAAGCATTCAAGGTATTATCTTTGCTCTGTACTGTATGCGCTTCTGGGTGAAAAAATTCTAATTGCACTTCCATTCAAAAATCAACCGTGGGAATAAGGAATCATGCTCATTTTATGCACAGCAGCCCGAAGGCCTTATCCTTAAAACAAATTACAGCGCCTCCTATGCAACTCACACTCTGAAGCTAATTCTAACCCTAAAGCAAAACTCCAAAATTAAACTTTAATCTGTGATCTAAACAATTTTGTGTTTGTGATCAATCTTGGTGGAGTGGATTTTAATATATATGAGTGTGTGTGCATGGGCGTGTGCGTGTGTGTGTGTATATAAAAATATAAAACGCTCAGATAATTGTTATCGCGGATGAAGACCGAACATTAAATACTCTGCTCAGTAAGAATGAGATAAAATACACACAGTGAAGGGAGGGAATAAAGCTGTTAAGAACACACTCCTATGTGTAACAGAGTCCTGGACTTGCAACCAGCGAAAGCTTAAATTCCACCACATGTATCATATTTACTACGTTCTGCCAAAGAAATAGGCAGGCTGCCATGCCATTAGAGCAATTACTCTTACCCTCTCAGATATGTAGAAATTAGATTCTGCTCCTGGAAGTCATACACTGGGGGAAGAGAAGAGCAAGCGAGGGGAAGTACAAGGAGGAGAGGCAGAAAGGCATCAATTCCTCCCGGAGAGGAGGAAAGGCTTTGGGCCAGCAAGAGTTAAAGGAGTTGGAAGTGTATGGTCTGTTTCTCCCCAACTTGGTGCAGTGACTCTGCATCCTGCAGGAACCTGCTCAGATGCTCTGATAAGTCAGACAGAATTCATGGGAGATTACCACACAGCTCCTGCCAAGCTGTGCTGCAGCGCGGGTAATAGATATGCTCCAGTACTAAATCCTAAAAGGCCCTGCTACATCTGTCAAGCATGCCCTGGAAAAGCACCCTCAGTTCAGATGTTATCACTGCTCTGCCTGCATCAGAAGATTTAGTGTCCACCCTGGAGGTTGCTTTTGCCGCACAGTTTTCAGGGGCAAAACAACAAGGAAGAAAGATGAGAGGGAAAAGGCAAATTATTCTTGCTTAAAGCAAAAGGAATAAAGTGATGTGCTTGCAGACTAGTTCAGCTTCTCACCCTGCATCTAGAAGGTCCCAAATCCCACATTAAGATGGTACTGATGTTCTAAGCTGATTAGCTCGGACGCGTTCAGCTCCCTGGACTGTGACACCATGAGGATGATCTTCTGTAGAGCGACTCTTTCCCAAGGAAAGCCAACAACAAACCCAGCGGGGGGCCACCAGCGGTGGAGAGGAGATGCCTGCCTTTGATAATTAGCTTTAAAACCGGTTCTAGAAAAGCTGCTCTGGCATAAAATGAACTTTGCAGAGCACTGTTTATGAAACGATTGCTGCTCCTCCCATTAATCACGTGAGCATGGATTTGGTCAAAAATGGTTCCAATGTTACTTATCATTTTACACCAAACAAAAACTAGGTATACAAGAAAAATATATACTTATGTAATATATATATATATATATATATATGAACACATACAGACACCCCCAAAATACAACAGCCTTGGGAACCACTCCTTTCTTAATATACTCCAAAACAGAGCCATGAATTTTAACCGTCCGTCTCCTTGTTCAAATCTGCAGGAAATATCAAAGTACAGCAGTGGCTCCTTTTTCACTAGGTGCACTCTCAGAGTTCAAGGGGAAAAGCCTACAATTTCCCAGCCCAGCATATTGCATTTTAAACTTCTGTTCCCTGAAGCTGATTTTAAGGAGAGATAAGTTCCAGCTATTGGGATGTCAACAAGAAGAGCCCCGGGCTTTTGTATCTATAGCTCCATACGGTGGTAGAGGCTGGATTGGAAGGGGTGAGTGGGTTGGCACAGAGAAAGCCCTTGCTGGACACACACCTGGCTGTACCATGGGAATTGTAGCAGAAACCTCAGCCTGCTCTCTCAGTGAGACAGCTCTCTGGGCTTGCAGCTCTCCACAACTTGGATAGATTCTGTCTCTCAGCAAAGAAAAGATCAGGAAGGCAAGGCAGAGCACAGGAGGGCCGGTAAGAGGAAGGATTTGAGGTGGGCAATACAAACACGAGGTTGGGGACGGAGCCTGAGGTTCGGGACAGCTGCTGGAGAGGACAAAGGGTGAATCTCAAAATGTCCCCATCTGGCAGAACTAGCAATAGCAGACAGGCAGCCCCAAAGGTGCACGGAGGAGCCTGGTGAGTGCTCACAGCTACAGCAGCAAAGGGCAAGAACAAGCGCTTTCTCCAAAACCACAGTTTCTTAGTAAGCAAATAGACATTTCTGGGAAAACTGCACTCTCTGCGACGCGGTCATTGTCACAGCATTCAGACACGTGTTCAGATCCATTAAAGACCTGTCATGCTGTGAAGTCCTTGCCACCAAACACCTGCCGTAACCCGTGTGAACAATGCCGTGC